>NW_020948983.1:33486153-33581675 GCF_900497805.2 Vombatus ursinus | reverse complement strand
TTTCTTTCTTTCTTTCTTTCTTTCTTTCTTTCTTTCTTTCTTTCTTTCTTTCTTTCTTGAAAATACAGCTTATTTTAACCAGTCAAAATCTGCCTTATCCCCTGCTCCTCCACTGCCCCCCTTTCCTCAACAAGAACACAGGAAAAACCAAATTCATTATATACATGTACAGTAGAACAAAACGAATGTCCAAATTATTTTTTGTCTCATTCTATATTTGAGTGCTTTACCTTTCTGTCAGGAGGTGCTTGCATGTTTCCTCATTAGTCCTCTGGAATCTGGTTTGTCATTATGCTGTTAAGAGTTCAGCATAACAGTATTCCACCATATCCTTATTCTATAACTTGTTCATTCATTCCCCAGTTTATGGGTACTCTTTCAGATTATCATTCTTTGCCATCTCAAAAAGTGCTATAAATATTTTTGCATAGCCTTAGAATTTGTTTTGTTTAGGATTACTTCCTCGCTTAATCTTGTTGTTGTTTGTCCTTTGTTTTCTAAGAGGACCAATGAAATCATGTTTTGAGCTACTCGTGGGTTGGATTTGAGTGAGTCAGAACTGTGCAGAGTTGTCAGCCTCACTGTCTCCTCCAGAATCACTGGATTCCAGTAGCAAGACAAAGGTCAAGCTGAATGGTGATGGCCCAGCCTCCCCTAATCTATTTTTTCCCTATTTTCCCCATCCTGTTGCCCCCTTTCTTACTCTTTCACCACTGAATGAAGTGTACTTCTGAATTCTGCTGTGTGTATATTCTTTCTACTTTTGACCAGTTCAGATGAGAGTGATAATTTGTCAGCCCCTCCCCTCTACTGCTTCGTCTTGTTTGTATAGATGTCTACTTGTGCACTCTGATTATGTGAGATAATTTTCTCTAACCTTCCTTTCCCTTACCTCCCCATGTAATCCTCTTCCTACCTTTTTCCATTTCCCCCTTAATATCAACAATATGTAATAAGACCACTTTGAGGTCTTGCCTAATTGGACTCCCTTTATGAAGCATGAGTTCAGAGGGGACACATGTATGATCTTCTCATATTTGAATATAAGCTGTTTATTCTTGATTTTAGACCTTTATAATTGTTCATTGACAGAACATTTTTTAAACAATATTGGCAAAAACAATGTTGGGTGTTGAGGGAGATCTAAAGATAAGTGAAACACAGCCTCCTGTCCTTAAGAAGATTATGATATAGTAGAGTGGATAAAATATGTATAGAAATAACTATAATACAAAATAGAATAGAATAAGTGCCTAAGATGACTCACAAATTTATAGGAGTGTTCACATTCTTTAGGAAGGATGGCTATATCATGTCACCTTTATTTTATTTCTAAGAAAGTCTTTTTTTGTTGCATTGAGTTTTTATTCCATAGTTATTTCCCATTTAACCTCTTCCTCCTCAGCAGAATCTTTGATTGTAACAGTAGCAACAACAAATCACATTTAAGCAAAACTTCAAACCTGACCTGACAGTGTATACCACATTCCACACCTGTAGTCTTTTGTCTCTCTACTGAGAAAGGGGTAGGTATATTTCATTCCCAGCTGAGGACAGAAAAAAAATTAGCTGAGACTATAGCATGGTGTATATTAAGAAGGCTTTCTGTAAGAAAGTGTCTATGAAAGAGTTCTGGTTCTGCCACTAATTATTTGTGACAAATGAAACAGCTTTTTTTTCTTTTCCTTTTTTATTGATCTCTTTTGGGATACAAACCTAGTAGTGGTATTGCTAGATGGTTTTATAGCCCTTTGGGCATAGTTCCAAATTGCTTTACAGAATGGTAGAATCAGTTCACAACTCCACTATCAGTGCTCAGCAAATGTTTCATTTTCTCCACATCACCTCCAACATTTGTCATTTACCTTTTCTGTCCTATAAGCCAGTCTAATAGGTATGAAGTGAAAGACAACTTTATTAAACTTCTCTGAGTCTGCCTCCTTATCTATAAAGTTAATCGTTTAAAATAGGTGATTTTTTTGAGATCATAGGATCATAAATTAGAGCTAGAAGGGAGTCCAGAGGACACCTAGTTCAATCTTCTCATTTTATATATGAGGAAATGGAGTCTCAAAGAAGCCGAATGACTTGCCTAAGATTCCTTCCAGTTTTAAAAATTTTATGACTTATTGGCTGGTAAAAACAAGAAGGGCTTGCCAAATGAAGTCGAGACATCTTTTCTTAGGTCTTACGTCTTAGAAAAATTGTTCCTTCCAAACAATTGCTTTTAGTTTGCCAGGCAATATTAACCAAGTCTGATATCTTCCGTTAGATTTGCATCTATTTCTGCATTCATTTCCCGTCCCACCCAAACATCCCTCCTTCATTACGTAGATAGTGATAGCTCTGTTCAGTCTCTCGGCTTGAACATCTCATAAAAGGCTTCTTTACCAAGACTTGGACTGGAACAGAAGAGAGATAACAGTCACAGCAGCATGTTGACATATTGAGCATGTACCAGTGAATTATTAAGGACTATAGCACAGTCAAACTGGCTGAGAAAGAACCTGCATAATTGGTACCACTGGGCTGCATGTATGAGAGAAAAATAATGAAGAATTAAATGGTTAGCACAGGAAATCCAAGGAGCATCTCCCTCCCTCCCTCCCTCCCTCTCTCCCTCTCTCTCTCTCTCTCTCTCTCTCTCTCTCTCTGTGTCTCTCTCTCTCTCTCTCTTTCTCTCTCTCTCTCTCTCTCTCTCTTTCTCTCTCTCTCTCCCCCCTCCCTCTCTCCTCCCCTCCTCTCATTCTCTCTCTCTCTGTCTCTCTCCTCCCTTTTCTTTTTCTCCCTCTCTCTCCCACCTATATGTATATATAAATGTCTCCTCTATATCTCTGTCTCTTCCCTCCTACTTATCTCCCCCCTTTTTATTTTTCTCCCCTTTTATTTTTTTATTTTTCTACAAATAAGAAAATTGTTGGTGTAGATGCAGAGGACTTTTAGAATACTTTTATTCCTCTGAGGACAATGAACACATGTATGTAAATCTATTGATGCAATTTGAGTTCACAATCTAATGACTTGTTTATTAGGCACTATGGGCCATATTACAAAAATAAACAGCAGCTTAATTCAATGTGCATTTATTAAGTGCCTACTTGATATGAAATTGTACTATGGACTGAGGATACAAAGGAAAAATGAAATTTTCCTTGTCCTTAAGAAGCTAATAATTAGCCTCAGTGATTCCACCTTCCCATTCTCTCAGACAAAAGGAATTTCTCCCTTATTGGAAATCTCATTGCCCATGGTAACTCTCTTGTGTATTTACATTGCCCTGGGAATAGCAGAGGCCCCCTCAGTTCATGCCTACCCACCAAAGATGTCTTCAAGGGGAGCAGCCTCAGTGGAGGATAGATGCTACATTCTTGTTACCACCAACACCAATCAATGACTATCAATAAGCAGGTAGGTAAGCCCAAGAGCCTTAGGGATACAAGCACGACCCCATACTCCAAACTATTGTCCCTGCTTCCAGGTCAATGTTTGAAGCCATCTTCCAGGGAAACAACCCCTGTGCAGAAGGGGACAGCTTTCTTTATTTTCTGCTGACCAACTGTAACCTACAGGGCAGGGAAGCCAATTTAGTTGAAGCAGCAAGGTACACTGAGGAAGATACAGGAGGTGGCATGTGCCTGGTGAGTCAAATGACCACTACCACCTTGACCATCACATCCCTTAAGACTCAGATGAAGACAGCTTAGATACCTAAGCCTAAGAGCCTAGGAAAAGTAGAATAACCCAGACTGCCAGAAGTGCTTCCCACCCTGGCTCTGAAGCCATCATCTGGAGAATCAACCCTTGTGGAGATGCAATCTGGCAACTACTTCTGCAAGTCCTATATCACCTGCCTCCTCAGTAGCCATAGCTACCAAAGACCTGGAAGTACCACATGGTTCAGCATCATAAACAGATATGGTTTTATCAGCAGAAATAACATTTAAAAAGATGCACTACCATCTACTTTGTTGTTGCACCTTAAGGACTATGGGACCTTTACCTCTAATATGAAACCGAACCCTCCTTCCTATGTGTTGTCTTCTCCTAGTAGAATGTGAGCTTCTTGAGAGCAGATACTGTCTTGCTTTTCTATTTGTATCCTCATATTAGTACAATGATTTGCATTAGTAAACTTCATTTATTCATTGCTGGGTCATCTCCAGTTGTCCTAATCTATATCTGGCCACTGGACACAGATGGCTCTGGAGGAGAAAATGAGGTTGGTGACTTTGCACAGCCCTTCTTCACTTAAATCCAATTCACTTATATGTTATTGTCTCACCTCCCTGATGTCCAATGGTCCTCTTTGAGAACAAAGGGCAAATAGCAGCAGCAGCAGCAATTCATTCATTATAGTGAATCCATTGTGTTATCTCTGTAAGCCCCTTGAGGGCAGGGACCTGGCCTCTACTATTATACACTAGTATAGTGTTTCACACATAGTAGGCACTCATTAAAGTTCTTAAAAAATTGAATTGGCAATAAAAGATCAAGCATCAGAATAATTTCATGATTTGGCCAGGTTAAAAACAACCCACTCTTTTGGTATGCTTACAGCTCCTAATGGGGGAACAGCATTCATTACTTAAGTAAATAAATCACTACATTAAGGACAGAAGTATCAACACAGGTACAATTTTCAAACTTGCCAATCATAAATGTACCTTAACCAGTCTATGCACTTTGGCTATGGTAAATAGATCAGCATAGTCATTTGGCTTGTAATCTTAAAGATGCCAACATTTGATTTGCAGCACAGAGTCTGTAGGAAAAGGACACATAGGTTGCTGATGGTAGGATTTATACTTGTGTCAGACATTTATTGCCCAGGTTGTGCAGGATTCCTGTGGTTTTCCTCTTCCTCTGTGTTCCATGTTCTTCCTTTGGAATTCTATATCCCTTCCTCAAACCCAAGGCCAACAGAATAAGTGGAGGAAGTCTGTTCAACCCTGTTGGATACCTGCCTGCTGTCCAGATCATCACCTAGGTAGATACCTCAGTTTGCCAGAAATGAGGCTGTGTATTTAAATTACTATAAATGTCAGCAATGTATTTCTCAGTCTCATTTACCTTGAATTGCCTTCTTGACCTACAAGCCCCCTTTGCATCCTATTTTCCTACCTCATCTTCTCTGGAAAGCTTGCCCTTTCCTCTAAGATCTGAAGTCTATCTTTGGTCATTAGCACTTTGTGTCTTGCCCCATCAGCTGATCTTGTGGGGTTGCTAGATCACAGCTTGGTATAAAAGTTAAAAAATTGCTAGTCCCCACCTCCAACCATCTGCCTCACCTGGAGAAAGGCCAAAGGATCTGACTCAAGGACTGACTGAAGATATACTAAGAAGCTCAGCCTCAGGCCTGTGAAATGGATTTTGCCCTCTTCATTTCTCCAAGGAAGGCATGATGGGTTACTTGTATGTTTACTCTGTCCCAGTGTTCTACCTAGATTAGACCAGGATCCATTCAGAAAGACACAGTAACTTCATTAATTCACACTAAATGGAGAAAGAGTCTGGTATGAACTCATGATAAATGCCAATAGGATATTTCAAAGCAAGGCAGTTTTTATTACTGTCAAGTATGTATTTCAATACTTCAGATAGCTGTGATTTTGTTATCGAGGGTACTCCTTCTATTAATGCAGACTTCAGCCCCTCTGTGGTTTAATACATGGTCTTTGAGACAATGTTTCTGTCGCTGGGGCTTCATCACCTAGCTACCAGGCTGGTGATGAGCAGGTCTGATTTTTTTCTAGGCTGGTTCTTAAATATTGTATAGTCTCTCCTATATTCCATATTTTTTTTAAGGCAATTGGGGTTAAGTGACTTGCTCAGGGTACACAGCTAGTAAGTATCAAGGGTTTGGTCTGAGGCTGGATTTGAACTCAGGTCCTCCTGACTTTGGGGCTGGTGCTCTATCTACTGCGCCACCTAGCTGCCCCTGTCTCTCTTATACTCAAAGCTTTTCCAGTGGTTCTTTTTTTTACCTCTAGGATCAAAAATAAGCTTTTTTGTCATTTAAAGGTCTTCATATCCTGGCTCCAACCCACCTTTCCATTTTTATTGTAAATTACTCCCCATTCACATGCACTGAAAGGCAAACTGGCCTTTTTGCTATTTCTCAGCCATGGGACTCTATCTTCTGTATTTATGACTTCGTACTGTCTGAACTCCTGCTTGGAATGTTCGACCACCTTATCCCCATCTTTCAGAATCACTAGTTCCCTTCAAGAAACTTTTTTACAGTCATTTTCTACGTAAGGTATTTCCTGATTGCCACCCCTACAAACTGCTGATGCCTTCCCATAAAGATGACCTTCTATTTACAGTACTTTGTGTCTATGATACACACATATGTGAGTATATGTATCTTGCATACACACATGTGAACCTCCACTCTTTCATATATGCACATGCACACATTTATGATATGTACATGTGCATATACATACGTATCATATTTATATATATTATGTATACACATGTATGTGCCTCTATCTGTCTATCTATATATACACCCACACCTATAACCATATATGCTCCTTATACATATATACCTCCCTAGGTAGACTGTAAGTTTTTTGAGGGCAGGGATCATTTTGACTTTTGTCTTTGCATCCATAGCACCTAGCCCAGTGCCTGGCACATAACAGATGCTTAATAAATACCTATTGATTGATTGATACAGCTTGGCAGAAGATACTTGCCTTTTCTGCCAGACTTCAAGAACCCAAGGTCACCACTATGCCATGACAATGCTTAGTATCTATGATAACAATACTTTGCTAAGTAGAAGTCCTGTCAAGCTTGCTTTAATGAATTGATTTGTAATTAGCACATTAATTGTATGTGCTTGATGCAGTTTAAAATCTTTGATAGCAGTTTGTCACTGATTTAAACATGTCCTTCCCTCACTCTTCTAAAATCTTGTTTACACTAGTCATTTGTTAAGGTAATAGAGAGTAACAAGGTAAATTTAAGCCCAATACTGAGAGGACTGTCCCAAATTTGGGATGGGTGAATTCTGAATTTTTGTTGTTTCGTCGTTTCAGTTGTGTCTGTCTCTCTGTGACCCCATTTGATTTTTTCTTGGTAAAGATACTGGAGTCGTTTGCCATTTCCTTCTCCAGCTTGTTTTACAGACGAGAAAACTGAGGTAAAGAGTGTTAAGTGCCTTATACAGGGTCACACTGCTAGGAAGTGTCTGAGGCCAGATTTGAACTCAGGTCTTCCTGACTCCAGGCTTGGTACTCTATCTATTGAGCCACCTAGCTGCCCAAGTTCTGAACTCATGAGGCTTTATTGAATTGTTGTGGCACCAAACTAGTTCCATTAGTAGTGTGGTTTGAGGGACTTTATATGGCTTCATTCTCTTCCAAAGTGCCTACTCAACCCATTTGCCAATGTACCTAAAATATCTGTTATAACAGTTACTCCTTTAGATCTCCAGAAGGCCTTGTTCAAATGCTTGTGCTACCTAGTAAAGAAAGGAGGCTCAGGGGACTAGCTGTCACATTAACAGATGAATGTCAATTAACATAACAATAGAGATTCATGCATTTATGTAGTGAAACAGTGAAAAACCCACTGAATAGGAAGTGTGAAGATCTGGTTTGAGTCCAAGCATTGCCACTTACTGTCTGTGTAGCTCTGGGCAACCCAATTCACCTGTCTGAGACTCAGTTTTCTCATCCCTTCCCATGAATGGAGGAGACTAATATTTGTCCTATCTCCTTTATAGGTTGTGAGAAAAACACCATAATCTGTAAAACGTGGTATGAGTCATTATTATTATTGTTTACTTCATCTTGGCCAGGATATGGGATACAGGAGCAGTGAATTTTGTTAGGATTAGTGATGGAGGAAAGGTCCAGAGTAGGGCAAAGATGTGGGATAGAGACCACTGAAGAGGGACTAAGTGGGGTGTTCTAGAGCAAAGGACCTTAACTTTTTGTGTGTCATGGACATGCTTGACTGACTGGAAAAACTTTTCTCAGAATAACATTTTTAAATGCATAAAATGAAACACACAGGATCACAAAGGAAACCAACAATGCTGAAATATAGCTATCAAAGTACACACACACACACACACACACACACACACACACATACACACATAACAATTCACAGACCCCAGGTTAAGAACTCCTGTTCTAGAGTGAAGAGCCCTGGGTAGTATTAGGTTCTAGAGTGCCCACAGTGTAAACACTAAAGGGATTTTACTAATATTATCTCATAGAAATGGCAAAAGTGTTTTACAAATGCTATCTTATTTGATCCTCATAAGAACCTGGGAAGGTAGCTGTTATTATTGCCCTCATTTTACAGATGAGGAAACTGAGGCTTAGAGAGGTTAAGTGCCCAGAGTCACACAGTTAGTAAGTGTCTGAGGTAGGATTTGAAATCAGGTCTTCCAGACTTCAGAGGACTAGTATGCCATCCACTGCAGCTCCTAGTTGTCTTCCATTCATTGGAATGTTCATTGTTCGCTTAATGGAGGATAGCACCAAAGACTACTTCTACTACTTTATAATTTTTGCTTAGGGCCAGTGGTTTGTGGAATTTTACATTCTTTCATGAATTGGGACCCTCTTGTGTTTCTTTGTATTGATCGCCAGGTGGTGCAGTGGACAGAGTGCTAGGCTTGAAGTCAGGAACACTCATCTTCCTAAGTTAAAATCTGGCCTCAAACTCTTCCTAGCTGTGTGACCCTGGGCAAATCACTTAACCCTGTTTGCTTCAGTTTTCTCATCTGTAAAATGAGCTGGAGAAGGAAGTGGCAAACCACTCCAGTATATCTGCCAAGAAAACCCCAAATGGGGTCATAAAGAATCATACGTGACTGAAAAATGACATAACAACATGTGTTTCTCTGTATTAGTTTCTGTACCTAAAGCCAGTCTCTTAGAAAGTTTTTGGTTACTTTACATGATCTTTCTTTTTTTCCCCCTCTTCAGCTCCCATTTCTGATCCTTACATGGCTTATTTCCTCGCCCAGCTTCATGTTAATTATCATTTGAAGTTTGGCAGGGACAAAAAAAGTTATCCTAATTGGGTGTGTGTGACTTCTTTCTCTTTCATCATCCTGTTGGTTGACTTTGTCACCCTCAATCATCTGGGACTATCTCCTTCCACTCACGGATTGGACTCAAGTTAAACAGTGTCAAGAAAATTGGCCATGACGCCAGAATCAATGAAATAAAAATAAACAAGACTAATCTTTTTTTTTTTTTTTTTGGCAAATGGGGTTAAGTGACTTGCCCAGGGTCACACAGCTAGTAAGTGCCAAGTGTTTGGTCTGAGGCCTCCTGAGGCTTCCTGACTTCAGGGCAGGTGCTCTATCCATTGAGCCACCTAGCTGCCCCCAAGACTAATCTTTAACAACAAATTAAGCATATCAGGGTTTGGAGTTCCTTCCTCTTCTAAAGTTCAGTTTGGGAATCTAGTTTTAATTCCCCCAAATTACTTTATATTTACTTAGTGTATATTTTGTATTATCTTTGTACCTGTTGTTACCTTCAGTAGAATGTAAGACCCTTGAGGGCAGGGATTGCTTTCATTTTTGTTTCTGCTTCTCTGGAACCAGCGCAGTGTCTGACATAAAGTATAGAGACTAAACCTATGATTTCAATGGTATTTAATTGGCTATTGAATGACTGCCATGCAAGGACTTGAAGTCTTGTTTGTCATGTGGAGGTAAGGCAACTGTTGTGGAGTTTAAGTGGCCAGAGAGAGTACCTAATGCTCAATCAAATATGCTATATACCTTATATATTTTTTAAATATTCACCACTGCACCTAACATATAATAGCTACCCAATATGCTTTCTTCACTTAGTTACTATTACTACTAGTAGTAATAGTACTGCTACTGCTGCTACTGCTGCTGCTGCTACTACTGCTACTGCTACTACTACTACTACTACTACTACTGCTACTACTACTACTGCTGCTGTTGCTACTACTGCTACTACTACTACTACTGCTACTACTGCTACTACTACTACTGCTACTACTGCTACTACTGCTACTACTGCTACTACTACTACTACTACTACTACTACTACTACTATTACTGCTATTACCGTGAACATACATTTATATGGTACTTTATGACTACAAGGCACTTTTACATACATTATTTCATTTGGTCCTAATAACAATCCCGTGAGGTAGGTAGTACAAATATTATAATAATATTAATTGGGTGCTATGGTACAATGATAATTTAATGTAATGATGATCTTTCTCTTAAGGATTATCAACTGTTTGATATTAGTCTTCTTGGGCCAAGTCCCTGTAGCCACGGGTAATGCATCTTTTCTGGTATGATTTGTCTGAGAGTTCTTAGATAACTGAGGAGACAGTCCAATGGAAATCCTTGATTGATTCAGAATGATTATTTACATTTCTTTGATGATGATATCCAGTATGTCATATAAGAAATGTATGATAAAAAAATGGGCTACTCATGGGGCCAATGGGAGGGATAATCTCCCAAGCACATGGACCTCTCATGTGCTTTTCACACCATTGAAAGCAAGGACCTCTCCCTGTTCTCCCCCAACATAGTAGGTGTTTAATAAATGATTGTTGACTGACTGAGTGATCCATCTGTCTTTTGGACTATGTTGCCCCGAGATTTCTGACTTTCTGGTGGGGAAGTCAGAGTGGTTATTTGGAGCTTTATTTTACAGATGGAGACCCTTTACAAGGAGAGAAGCAGAGGCAAGGATGACCCCATTTCCTCATCCTAAGCAGTCTCTTCACCACTATTTGTGAGGTGAATCAAAGTGGAATGAGGGCATTTGACACTTGGCTTTCACTACAGATTTTAGTTCTCAGGTGTTATAGAATATTGTAGAGTACAATATTGTGAAATCCTTTTCCAATGACTTTTTTCCCTTTGGAGGAATTAAAAAAAACAAACAGAAACAAGCACAATGTGCTTTACAAGCAAAGCACAGAACAGAGAGGATCAGCCAGGTGGCATGATAGCTGTTTTGGAACCAACACAGAAAGAAAACGAAACTTTTTTTTATCTCTTCCTAATAAGCAATAAGAGTAGGACGGTAAAGACATGAAGGAAAGTGAGCAAATTCTTCCTGCAATCAACACTGCCAAGCACCAAGATCAAATGCATCTGATGGGGTTTCACTTCGACTCTGTAAACAAAAGCCCCGATTTGGCAACATCACTGAGGATGAAAACCTTGCTTTGAATCTTCTCCATTCAATCCACATTCAGACGTCTGGGACAGATTCTGGCCTTCGATTTGCTATGGCAGAAGGCTAACTCCAACTCCATTCTGTTTCCCCAGCTTGGTGTGATTCTGTTCCACTCTGGGCACTTGGAGAATGTACCTTTTGGGTGGTGCTAGGACAACAATGTATCAGCTGCTTCAGGCCTTCCAATTCCAGGTCATCGGCTTGATTCTATTTTCAGGGTCTGCACATTGCCCCATCTGGCAATGCAGAACCTGGAGCTCCCCAAATGCCAGGGACGCAGCTGTTCCTGAGGTATTTTCAACCTCATGCAGAGTGTACCCAAACTCTGCTTGGTGAAGGAAGTTGGGTATGGATGCCTTTGGAAAGCAGCTAGAATTCAAATCGACTTATTAGCATTTGAGGCATTCAGGCAGACCTTTCTTGGGATTGAAGCAGAACTTTCTGGGGGAACTAAGTAGAGCAGGGCTAAAGTACATAAGCATAGCCACAGATGTTGCCTTATAGGCCCATTCCAATTCACAGATCACGGAGTGAGCATTTTAAGGGACCTCAGAGGTCATCTAGCTCCAATCCATTTTACAGGTAAAGAAACTGAGACCCTGAAAGGTTAAGTGAAATAGACCAAGGTCTCACAGGAGTGAAGTCAGAATCTGAACCCAGGTCCTCTTACTTTGGATTCAACATTCTTTTTAGGGTAGTTCCCCATGTTTCTCTGATTCTAACAAGGCATGTCAATGACAGCATACTGGCCTGTGGTATAATGGGTCAGTTCTATATATTGACAAGAATAATACTATTACACAGCTATATGCCGGTAGAATTATGATATTGCTACATAAGTAGAAGGAATATCCATAGATCATTTTCAGGAAGTTGAATGTTAGAATATTCAGGAAAGTTAGTTTCTATCTTTTAAAGATCAGTACGAACTCTGCATTTCTCCTTAGTAGCCCTATTCTAGGTTTGTTGTTGTTGCTGCTCTGGTGATTAAGAAACTGTCCAAACAAAACCTTTCATGCTGTAATTTAAGCCTAAGAGGCAGCATGGTACAGTGACGGGGGTGGATGGGGACAGGGGGGCAGCCTTGTAGTCCAGAAGATCTACGTTGAGGCCCTGCTTTGACGCACACTAGCTATGTCACCATGGGTAAATTACTTATCCTCCAGCACCCCCCCCTTCTTCTGCATTCCTATCCCAGGCAATTTTCTAAGACTATAATTTACAAGTGAACTGCAGATCTGCTACAGGGGAAAGAGTGTTGACTCTGGGGTGAGAGGATGTGAATTCAAATATTGTCTCTGATGCTTACTACCTGTGTCTTGTGACTTTAGGCAAATCACTCAACCTTGGCCCTCAGTTTCCTATCTGTAAAATGAGGAGGTTGTGCTACATGATCTCTAAGGCTCCTTCCAGTCTTAGATTAATGAGCCTATAATTTTCATAATTGGAAGCAGCTTCCACTGTCTCCAATTATGAATTCTTCCACTGGTAAAAATTCAGTTATGGACCTCTAATTCTCACCCCTTCCCCCCACCTCTCCCTAAAGCCTTCATTGTCCATAGACATGAAGAACAATAATGATTTCATTTATCTAACCAGTAATAGGAAGATGAGGCTGACATATGTCTGGGGAGAATCTGCATGCTTTTTGACTTGGCAAGTACAAGTACAAGTACACACGGCCAGGCCACCTCTGAGCACATGGGTGGGATAAATCCTAGACTCTATATACCTCCTATCATCCTAGCATTCTTTGGGGCCTTATCCTTTACTCTGCTTTCATATTCTCATAGGGACATTTTGTTAGCCAGTGAACCTGAAGGTGATGGAAAGAAGGATTTTTTTTGGCAACTTATGAGGACATGTTGTTACATCCTATAGATCTGGAAAGACAGAAGGCAATGAGAGAAATGTCTTGGATTTATATGGGCACTTTCTTCCAAAGAGTTAGAAATGCTTTCACATCCCCAACTATTAGCTGGTCATGTGACATTAGGCAAATCACATTTCTGTGCCTCAATTTCCTGATCGATTAAACGAGGGCATTGAACTAAGGGACCCTTAAGGTCTGTTCTAGATCTGACATGATATATGTATTTTGACACTTTTCTGTAGAGAAGGGAGGGATAGGAATCATTCCCATTTCACATGTGTGGAAATTGAGACACAGAATGGTGATGTGGCTTTCTGAGGGTCACAAAGGGCATCTACTGCAGCGCCAGAACCAAAACTCAGTTCTTCAGATCACCAGATCCATGCTCTTTCTGCTGCAAATATCAAAGGGATTAATGAGCTGAGATTTTCCTGTTTGGAAATAATGTGGAGATCTACCCGGTAGCTTTAACATTGTTGAACTAATCTGAAAGGGAAGAGGACTGGGAGCCAGAGAAGAATGAGATAGGTGAACTGTTACATTATATAAATTTCCATTGGAGCCCATTAATAGCAGTGCATGCCACTTTTATATACTTCTCCTTATTAATTAAACATACTTGGGATTTGATCTAAGGTCAAAATGACATTTAATAGTGTCTTTCAAATTGTGTTAACACTAAATGAGAAGCCCATTGTGACAAAAAGTTTGCAGAATTGATTAGATTAAAAGAAATATATCCTAGTGTTAAGGGCTACATTTGAAACTCTGGTTATTAATGAGAAGTATGCATCATAGGTGCCCAATAAGCATGAGCTGATGGATTGATGGCTATCTAAATTGGGCTTCTCTTTCAGGGGCTACAGTTTCTTATAAACACACATTAGAGATAGGCTCCTTGAACCTATTGACTCCACTCGTCTCTCCCCTAATCTCTCCTAAAACCTTCGGTTCTCAGACTTCAGTAGTAATGCTGCATAATGAAAAACAAAAGATGGAGAAGCGATCCATCTCTCTGCGTGTGTTAATAACTAACCTATTCTGCTGCAGTATGGGAGGCAGCATGGCATGCCAAGGACAAAGCTACCCTCTGATTCAGTAAGACTGGGTTCAAATGCCTTCTCAGACACCTTCTGGCTGTGTGACCCTGAGCAAGACATTTCACTTTTCAGTGCTCCCAGGCAACTCTCAGGCTAAAAGTTGCAGAAGTAGTTCAGAACTGCAATGAATGAATGAATGAAAAAAATGTTTATTAAGCACTTACTGTATGTCTTGAAAGCACTTTGCTAAGTGCTGAGGAGAGAAACAGAAAAAGCCGGACAGTGCCTGATTTTCCCTCACTTTCTACCTGGGGAGAGAATATAGAACAGAAAGTTGAGCTGGAGGAGATAGAAAGGTCCAGAATTTTTAGGGATGCAGGGGTGGAGAGAATGGCAAGGTCTAGAGGGCCTTACATTTCTTAAATATTTACAATAATAGTGTCAGGGGCTGAAGTAAGCAAATACGATGGTAAGCTCTGGTGTCTTCAATTCATCAGAAGGAATGGAGTTGTTGACTTCCGTTTAATGGGAGAAGGGAACTGGGTAAGGTGGTTCTTCCTGCCCAGAACAAGGAGAGGATAAGGGGAGGGGAAGGAAAAGGTGAGGTGTTTTGATGGTAGTTGGTGCTGACTTTTCCGGAAGTGGGGGCTGAGGGGGTTGGTTCATTTGGAAAGAGTCAGAGGTTTGCTCTTCTCCTAGTATTTTCATTCCATTATGATGGTGCATCTGATGGTGGTGAATATTGGTTACCTAAGTACAGAACTAGTCTGGTCAGCCATTTCTCTCATATTCAAATTCAAATTGTAGTCTTATAGTTTATTATGAAATTCAAATCTTCTTGTGCTCTTATTTCTTTTAGGCGCATTCCAGATTATCTTAGATCCTAGTTTTTATTTCACTATCCTGAAATCTTGAAGGAAGTTGTTTTGGGACAAGTGGAAACTTGAGGGAAGTAGTTTAGGAAAACATTTAATTTATCCATACTTTAGAATCTCCATAACTCAACCATCCAGAAAACATCTGTGAAAGAGGAAATAAATAAAGTCTCTCGGTGGTTAATTGGAGGCAGCATATTAGTATAGAGTGTTAAATCTAAACTCAGATGATCTGGGTTCAAATTCTCTGTCTTCTACCTGTATCACCTTGGATAAATCACTCAACCATTCTGGGCCTCAGTCTCCTCATCCGTAAAATGACAGGAGTAAGTTGTTTGACCTCTAATGTTCCTTCCACCTCAACCTATTATCCTATGATATTCCTGTCATGAAACCTATTCACTTTACTTGTAGGAGAGGCCCCACACAGAGTCTAATGATTTATTTCGCACACAATACTAACAGGCTTGTTTGTCTGATTTCCTAATATCAAACAGGTTTAAAGCAGGAAATGGGAAGAGGGTTTGAAAAGGCTGAGACAAGCTGGTGCACTGATAGCAGTGGGAAATGATGGCTGGCACTAAGGTAAAAGTCAGACATTTAAAATAGACACAAGAATTACAAAAACAGAGCAGTCTGGGTGTCAGAGGCTGTGATTGTAAAACTCTCATGCCTTTAGGACAAGGAGAATGACTTTGGTAGAAAACTTTAGGCCCACAAAACTTTAGGGGAGGCAGCTGGGGGTAGACACAAAACAGTGGAGTCATGAAATCAGGTTGGGAGCTGGAGGGAGGGAGTGGTCCTTTGTGCAAGGAGAGTGCATAGTATTTCTATCCGTGCAATGGATATGCTCAACCAGAATAATTAAAGAGAGAAACCAATGTGACCATTACCCGTGCATTTTGAAACTAGCCTTAATCATTCCATGTAAATAGAGAGATCATATATCAATGGGTGGGGAAGGGAAAGGAATCTGATAGGTTTTTTGGAAGGTGGTTATAGTCGTTTTGGAGCCCTGGGAATCTTTCCTTCTCTTTGTATGTCAGGGCAATATGCTGGTAAATCAATTCTCAGGGAAAGACAGGCCAGAGAGGAGGTAATGTGTATGCTTCCCCTAGAGCATCTGGTGTGGAGACATGAGAAAGGTTCTGCACAGAAGTCAAGACGGTTTAATTCCTAGCTCTATCACTAACTGGCTGCATGACTTTGAATCAATCACTTTGCATCTCAGGGTCTCAATTTCCTCATTGATAA
The DNA here is from genome assembly GCF_900497805.2 of Vombatus ursinus. NCBI lineage: Eukaryota > Metazoa > Chordata > Mammalia > Diprotodontia > Vombatidae > Vombatus > Vombatus ursinus. The sequence goes on along the minus strand of NW_020948983.1, from coordinate 33,565,405 downwards.
AATGGAGATAATGGTACTTGAAGTACCTATGGGACTTTTGTGAAAATCAAATGAGATAATGGATTTAAACCATTTTGTTAACTATAAAGCATTATAAAATATAAGCCATTATTATTATCAATTGGTGTGCAAAGACATCTGGACACAATGAATATTGATGATTCTGCATAAATGTTTTGACTTGGTTGCTTTGAAGTTTGGTGGAAGTCTCATTCTTGTTATTCATACTTGAGACTGCTCCTATCACCAGTGTATTTCTGATAGGGTCATATATGGAACAATGAGTATCCTGATAATGCTGGATAAATGAGGCTTTATTTTTTTTTTTTTACTACTTTACAGAACAGCAGGCAATAATATATATAGAACATGTAACTTTAAGAAGTTGAATAAATAAAAAAAGCAACTAGTTAAAGTAAAAATTAGATTAGATATACCCAGTCAGTAGATTACAATCTGCTGGTAGCCATTAAAATTTTACTTGGTTGATTTTCCAATCATCATCAATATTTGTATCAATATGCCTCCTTTCATCTTCACCATGACCTGGAATGTATACCCCTTACTTCTCCTTTATAGATTTCCTTTTTTCCTTGAAGATTCTGTTCAATACTACCTTCTATATGAAATCTTTCCTTACCACTCCCCTCCCCACAATTCTGACTGCCCAACCTTTCAAACTAACTGCCTTGTAGTTAACTATGGGATATTTATTCTATCGTATACTTACATGTGTATTTATTGTCTCAACTGTGAGAATGTAAGTTTCTTGGAAGTAATTTTGCAAATAATGCCTTTGCTGAATTTGTACCCCCAAGAGCCTAACATAGAGTTTGGCACATAGGATAAGCTTAATAAGTATTTGCTGAATATTTGACCCCTCATCTCTATCATTCCTTTTCCTCTGGTATACTTTCCAGCAAGAAGAGAGGTACAGATGGTAGCAACATCCTCTCATCTTTCTCCAGTGCTCTCATGCTAGCACTTTTCCCTTTATCTCCTCAGCTTAGGATATTATGACTGTATCTCTCCCCCACCTCCACCTCAGACTCAAAGCTTGGGGGGAATTCAGAGATACAGAATAGCTCCCTTCAAAAAATATTTGGGGATCTTTGGGTTAGCTAGTCTCAAGGGTGATAAAATTCCCTCTTTCAATATTCCAGTGGAACTGTGATCTCATTGATGTAGGTGTTTCCACCAAGCATGACAATCACAACATATCTGTGCCTGCCTATCCCATGTGTCTCTCTTCCATGTCCTCCTGCAAGTTCACTGCTAGAAATTCATCTGATGTACTGGGGGGGTCTTCCTCAGTTTCTAATATTTTTATTCAGTCATTTCAGTTATGTCCAACTCTGTGTGACTCCATTTGGGATTTTCTTTTCAAAGATACTGGAATGGTGTGCCATTTCCTTCCCCAGCTCATTATACAGATGTGCAAACTGAGGCAAACAGGGTTTGTAAGTGTCTGAGGCTGGATTTGAACTCAGGAAGGTGAGGATTCCTCACTCCAGAGTTGGCACTCTATGCACTGTGGTGCCACCTAGTGACCCACTTATAATATTACAAGACTAATAGAGCATGCAGACTATCTTTTGCTCTTGTTATATGGCCAGTTCATCTTTTTTTTTTTTTTTTGTTCATGGATTTCTTTGATATCATCCTTTAGTCCTATTCTGCATAATTCACTTGTAGTTTTGTATCCTGCTCATATTCAACATGTTGGGTGATCTTCTGCTTTAATGATTGCAATCCATAAAATGCCACCAGAAGAATATTGGTGTTAAAAAGATTGTTCCATGATGGATTAATAAAGAGAAGGATATTGTCTGGGGGTACCTCCCTAGCCTCTGAGGAGGATGTCATGGAAAACAGCCATTATACTTTTGAGCAAAATCTCCTTTGTGTTCTTGCCAGAGACTGAATACTGGACTGGATGGATTGGTCTCACCTGGTGTGATATTTCTTCTGTTCTTCAGTGCCTATGCCAAATTTCACAGCTCTATTGATTCCTCATTTTGTCCTCAGAATCATCCGTTAATTAGCTAATCTGGATTTTGATTCACACACATTACACACCAATTTTTTGAGTCCACAAAAAAACCCTTATGTGAAATAAATGGTATTACATCCATGCAAAGGGTGTTAGATTGTCTTTTACTCTGGAAGAAAAAAAGGTAATTAGTTTGATATATATTTTTTCATATGGGAACATTAAGGCCTTTTTCAATGCTCAAGGAAAGGTGAGTGATTCCATCCAGTCACTGCTCCTGGTTTTTGTTACTCTGACATTATTTGAAAAGAGTTTGGGGAAATGAAATTCAATAAAAGAGCCTCCCTTGAATATGTGGATAAGTAGAGTGTTTAATACTTCAACAAAATCTAAAAGCGTTTGCAATTCATATCGTTTTTTTTTGGAAGGTTGCCAAGAGGGATATTTTCAATAGATTGGTGCAATGAGGAATTAAATGCATATTATTCAAGGGAAGATTGGAATTTAATCTAGTATGTGAACAGGTTAAATTTATATCAATAAACACTAAGCATAGAATGGCACTATTTAATTTCCAGCATATAAACCTTCCATATATTTCTAGAAAAATTGAACATGGTACAGCCTGCTGTTTCAGGGTCCTGTATTCATTTTTAAGAGCAGCTTGGAAAGTTTTTGCAATGCCTCGGAATTATAGACAGTTGCAAGGCTGTGGTCAGATGTGATGGATTATGCACCCAATATGCTTGAAGTCTGTGGTTCATTAATCCAGCTCTTTGAATTTCAAAGAACCAAAGTGATGTCATTTGGAATACATGTCAAAGAAAATTAATGGAGTTCCTTGGTCAGAATCAAGAATTTAGACAATGAGAGGGAAAAGAGGAAGTCGTGTTTACCAACTGCTGGGGAGTGTAAAGGTTATCTTTCAAAGGGAAAGTTTGTGAACATGGTGTGGGGGAAAGAATACACTCATTTTAGTCCTTGAAAGAGCTGAGTTTGAGTCCTGTCTCTGCAACTTCCTGGCAAGTCACTTAACATTTTTAAGATTCAATTTCCTTTTTTATTGCAGTCAGTTCAACAAGCATTTATTGAGTACCTACTATTTTCCAGGCCTTTTGGCAAAGAGCTCATGATGCAAAGACCAAAATGAAACAGTTTTTCCTTTCAGGAATCTTACCCCTTAGGGGAAATTACATGTACACATGTACACATAGACAAAGTGTATGCAAGGTAAATACAAAGTAATCTGAAGGTAGGGATAGTACTAACAAGGAGGAGGACTTGTGGGGGGAAGATTAGGAAAAGGCCTTCGGTAAGATGGGGCACCTGAGCTCTGGATGCTTTGAAGGAAGGTCAGGAGTAAGGTCACAGAGACAGGTGATAGAAAGTTGAGTAAGACGAAGAGTACATAAGCCTGTTTACCTGGAACACAGAATGCTTGTAGGAGATAATTTGCAGTTCATCTGGAAAGATGTATTGGAGTCAGATTCATAAGGAGTTTAAATGCTGAAGAGAGGGGCTTGTATTTTATCCTAGAAGTAATGGGGAGCCATTACCTGCGGAAATTTTTTGAGTGGGGAATGATCAGGGCTGTCCCAATCACCTTGCCCTAGTGACATCTCTGTAAAAGATGACTCATTTTTTAAAACCTGTATGAAATCCAAATATACCCATGAAGACTTCTTTTGCTACCTCTCTCTTCTCTTATTACTTCATAACTTATTTAACATTTATAATCAATACCACATAGTGTAGTACTCAATTGTTTTTTGATTGTTTCGTAGATGTTAATTTTATCTTTCCAAAAAGTTTGTAAGCTACTTGAGGGCAGGGACCATGTCTCATTATTGCCTTTTGGAGGTATGGGGTGGGAATGGTATCCATCACAGTACCTAGTACAGGCATAGACACTTGGAATGCTTGTTTAATGATTTCAAGTCTTGCCTCTGTTCAGGAGGCAAACTTCATAAGCTTTAGCCAATGGTACCCAACTAATTCCTCAGTCTTGTTGAATTATACCATATCCATGTAAAGCAATCCAAGATTGGGCATTAGGGAGAATGGTGGGGTCAGTGATGAAAACAATGAGGTTGGGAGATAGAGGCATTTAGGAAGGGGGAATGGGATGGAGAGAAGAGTATGCTAAGAACTGAGGAGGCCTAATAAGAGCTCGTGTGGGAGATTTGAGTTCCCTGAATGGTGCTAGGGATGCCAAGAGTCTGCCTGCTGTGATGAGGAACAACATTTTAAGTATAAGGAACAGCCTAAATGGGAAGGCAAGAGGTGGGATACTTGGCAGAGGAATCGCATTTGACAAAAACACCATAACAACATGACCAATTAGCATTTAACCAGTCTGGATGTTTTGAAGATTTCCTTTTCCTCGTAAACTACTTAGATTAACAGCTGCATAATGTTCTCTACTGGAGGTCCAGCCTGAGACAAGCAACTTGAACATATGCTTAAGTAATGGTTTCTAGCTCAAACCTATAAATAAATTTGGGAAGAGGTAGAGATTGGGTCTTAGTTTTTTGGTTATAAAATAATATTTTAATGAGCCATGATTATTGATATGATATTATTACCTTTTCTCCATGGAAGGATATTTACCATTAGTGGGAAATTTGAAAGTGAGTGTATTGTTATTATAAAATGGCCCCAGTAGCCTCCCTATCCTGCTAAATGAAATAGCCCTGAGGAACCTCAAAAACACCTAGCAGGGAGGCTGAGTCACCCTTTCACAATAAGGAAGACCAGCAGTAACTGTCCAAAATCCCTTTTCCCGAGGGGAAACTGGATATCAACTAGTCACAAATTCCTAGCAGTCTTCTTTCCCCACTAAGATGAATCAGCTCCATTCACCAGGTCCAGAATCCTCGCTCCCTGCACCCAGTGCCTTGTCCTATTAGGTCCAGAAAAGAACTCCAAAAAACCTGCAGGATGTTATTAGTTTGGGGAGAAGATGTCGCATTCCCGCTAGGGCTCAGTGGGGCACTTATTCCCATTCAGGACCCCAGCAGACTGCCTTGTGTCCATCTTTCCTGGCTGCCTCTCTGTTTTGTGAATTTCTCTCCTCAATAAAGCCAGGTTGCTTTATCATCATTTTGTAAGCCCTGTGTTTCCTTGTATGGGGATGTTGGTATTTTGAACCTTCCTAAGTCTATATTAAGACCATCATACCATAGATAGTAAAGTAAGGTCTTTCTATCTAAATCAATATGGGGAACTGTTGGCACATTGCCAGGAGTGTCATCTTCTCCCATTAAAAATAATTATCTAACACCTATAGACAACTTACTGTTTAAACTGGCTTTTCAACAAAGAGACTATATATTTACATAGAGAGAGCCCTGGACCAAAAATTAAGAGATCTGCCATCTAATTCTACTACTGCCATTAATTCAATGTGTGATCTTGGTTAAGCCAAGTCCCCATTAAGGTGCCTCAGTTTCCTCGTCTGTAAAATGATGAGTTTGAACTAGATGATATCTAACATCCCTTATAATTGTGAGAGAAATTTTTAAGCATAGAAGTCATTTGTGTTCCTTCTTTTCCTTTTTTTTTTAGTCCCATTACTTTTCATATGACAGTTGGAAACCTGTTTTTTTTTCCTCTCTCAAATTTTATTTTGACCTAGACCACTGGAAAAGCCTCCCTTTAGAATTTAAAATATACTATCTTTTATGGGGGTAGTGTTATAATTCAAAACACTGAAAAAAATTTCTGTTGACAATGCATATTATAGTTCTATTTTACATTAATAGCTGATGGCATTGCATATAGTAGCTATATGTTTATTAAAAGTAGAATGAAATGTGAACTTGCTAACGTATTTTATTGCCTCCTCTAACATTAACTATCTTTTGCTTTAACTAAATGCATTTTCAGTGTTACATATAATTCAATTAAAGTAAATATGTAAGAAAAAAATTGGGAACAGCTTTATGTATATTTATTTTTATCTCTTCCACTTAAGATTTGGTAGTCATTTAAATCCCTATTAAAGTTGATCCATAACTTAGCATGCTTGGGGATCCTGGGGAAGTGGAATTCAGAGGTCTTATAGTCATTCTCCCTTATCTCCTTCTCCCTTGGGAATCAGAGTCATAGACAAAGACCTTGAAAGGACCTTAAAGGTCATCTTGTCCAATGACTTCATTTTACAGATTAAGAAACAAAGGCTTATAAAATTAAATGACTTGTCTAAGGTCATGGCAGGTAGCAACAGAGGCAAACTTTGCAGTCAGGTCCTTTGGCGCTGAATCCAGCGCTTTATTCACTGTAATAAGACTAATGTTCATGGAAGGGGGGAAGGGAGAATAAACATTTATATAGCACCTACTATGTGCCAGACACTGTGCTAAATATTTTACACATATTATTTCATTTTATTCATGGGGAAAACAATTCTTCTGTAAATAGTGGGTACTCACTGATTGATGAATTCCTGAGCAAATTGTGATATATGAACATATATTGCATCTTAAAGCAAAGTAAGAAATGAAAAACATGAAGAATTTGGAGAAACTTGGGAAGATTTTGAGGAATTGAGTAAAGAAAGTAGAACTAGAGGAACAATGTAAACAGAGAGCAGTTCACATAATGACCCAGTAATGTGAAGGAAAGCAATAAGCGAAGACTTCAGAGCTCACTGATCAATGTGAGGATTGATTGTCATTTCAGGGGATTAATGGAGAGCCATTGACAGACGTGGTGGATTATGGGTGAGGAATGAGGCCTTTATTTTTAGATGTGGCCAATGTGTTGACTTGTTTGACTTAACAGGATTTATTTGCTGTGAGAGTTGGGGAAGGGTAGCGTTCTATCTGGGTGCTCAAAAGAGTCATTGAGAAGTGATAATGATGCAAAAGAAAAAACATCAATAAAACACTGAAATAAAAAAGAAAACATAGTTCCCATTGATGATTTCATTCCCATTTCCTCATCAAAACAACTGGGAGATTACTAAGGTGGAAATTCACATGTGAACAGAAAGTTCTCTATTTGGGGCCCAGGGACACATTTAGCCACTTCCTTACAGAGCAAAAAGCATCCCCTAGAGTTAAGTTAGACACTTTTAGAAGCTGTATTAAGATTGCCAAGGTACCATTTTGTAAATGACTATGTACATTCAATGATACCCTAATAATGCTAAAGAGTTAGTTCAAGTTTTCCAAAGTGCAGAACTTTTCACCAGGGAGTAGCAGGTGGAAGGAAGAATCTGGATCTATAAATATTCAACAACAGCTCCTTTACAGATAAATTCATTAACATTCATTGGTTGCTTTTAGGGTCCTTTGCACCCTATGGGGTAAACATTGAGCTCAAAGAAATGCTGGAGGTTCTCGTTTTGTCTGGATGAAACAAATGGCTAGAACAAACATGTAAGGTTAAGGACTGGAATAAATTCAGAGTCATCAAAACTGAGGAGGAAAAAGTTCAAAGGATACAGCCAGAGGGCAGGGGAATGGCTTGGAAACGGCCCACTTGCCATTTGGGATATTTTGCCAAGTGTCCCTGGCCCTGGAACTCCATGTCCTGAAACTGAGCAAGTACCAGGGAGGCTGGAATGAATATCCCAGGTATAATAGAAGCCACAGTGGAAAGTTTCAACCTGCTGCTATTAAAAGTCAATTTTCAAGTATTAATTATACAGCCTAGTACAGTGTCTTACATATATTAGGGGCTTAATAAAGAAGTGTTGAATTGTTGAATTGGGTACCTGCTGAAGCTCCTCATAAGCCTTCTAAAGATTATATGAAAAAAAAACAGCTGAAACCTTTGGCATCCTACTTACAAACGACTAATTGTCATCTTATCCTCATTCTGGCAGCTCCAATGGCTGACAGAGTGTTTGTCTCAACCAGGTGGGCATCTTGCCTGGCAAAGTCTTTGCCCATGTCCAAGTGGACACCTGGACTGATGAAAATATCTTCCTTAGCAAGCTGGGCTCAGCTAAAGAAAATAACTCAGCCAATCCAACTTCCATCTATTTAAAGATCACCTGTGCAACAATTTAGAACATGGGCCTTTTGCTCTTTGGGAATTTGTCACCATTCATGCCACATCGCTACTCAGTGCCAGGGCCTCCCTCAAGGGGCTTTTGAGGGAAGCATCTTTTTATTCATCCACAGGATTTGCACGGTGGGATGGGCAAAGACCAAGGGACGGAGGACAAGAGTCCACATCTGTCTTACCTGTGTGAGCCAATTCAGAGCTGCAAACCAAATCATGATTCATAGACAGTATAGATTGAGAGAGATATGACTGGCCACCTGGACAATCCCTCAGGGCCTAGTGCAGGATGACACAGAACAGCTATCTGAGTCTGTCCTAGGGCTCCAAAAGCAACTTTGCTGCCCTGTGCCTCAGGGGTATCTGGCAGCTCTGATTCACTCTTAGGGAGATAGCCCCCAAACAATGTACCACATGGAGCTCTGACAGTCGACAGTGTATTCCTGGCAGCCCTCTTGCTATTAATACATCTTTGTCCCTTGATCTTTGCTTAATGGAAAAGAGGCTTTTGTGTTTTCAGTGAAGCATTTGAGGCTGGGAGATTATGCTTAGGCAGGAAAAGCTTTTCAGTAGCAGTGAATTAGGATATCTGAATCTGCTGGTGGCCTTATTCATCAGAAAAGAGTGGGTGATGAGTTCTCAAGCCTTTTAAGTAAATAAACCCAGAGGAATCTCTCTGATGTCTGGCTTTATCCCCTTGGAGCAGATGTAAGGGGCAACTTTCAGAAGTTCAGACATTTGGCCCACCACCTCATACTCAAGCTGAGTGTCTGAGCCCAGGATGAGTGAGCCTTGGATTGGCCTGATGCCCTCAAAAAATGAGGATTTCATCTTCAAAATGGAATTTCATCTTCAAATACTATTTATTCAACTCTTCCATATGAGTTACTCTACTAGTCAGAATTAACTGTCATGACTCTTCTTGGAATTTGTATTAAAAGAATGGATGGGGAATTCTGAGAGATCATTCTTTGTGGAGTTTTGGGTCATAGGGTTCCCCCCATCAACCCTAGATAATTTAGGATTTGATTTATAAACTTGTGAATATCATAGACTCCTGGCTCATCTTGGCCATGTTCTGGCTTGCTGCCCATGGCCTTCTTCTTTCCATTCCTTTCTACATTTCCACCAAATTCTGCCAATCCTTCAAGGCTCTCACTGTTAAGAAGCTTTTACTGACTATTCCAGTGCTCCCCTTCCTCGTGGCTAGTAGCATTCATTGCCTGCACTGGAAATTTTGTCTTTAAATTGTATTCTAATATTTTATTATAAATACTGTCTGGAGGGCAGGCTTTGCTTTTTGGATCTCCCAGCACATGATAGGCATTCAGTAAGTTCTTGCTGAATTGAACAGGAATGAACTGAACTTGAAAGAGAAGCAAAGAAAGTGTTTGTGACCACCTGGGTCACAATGGGACATAAGTGGCAGGATTCAGAAACTCGGCTAGGGCTTTGCACCCACCATTTAGCACTCAAACTTCATTTAGCCAAGAAGTTGAGGGCATGAAGGTAGGTCAGCACTGCAGAGCATTTAGGGTTAGTGTATAGAGGTCAAAAGAACTGATCTTTGGTGATTACTGTTGTGGGAGTCAACAGAAAGATAAAGTTCTGGGAGTGGCTGGGATGGCCTGGATCTCCTTCATAAGCTCCCCTTTTCTCCCCTCATTTATAGAATTATAGACTTATGGATGGAAGGGATTTCATGGGTCATACAGTCCACCCTGTCCCTTCATTTTCCAGATCAGGACAGCAAGTCTGAGAGAGGAGAAATGACATGTGAAGGTCACAGTGGTAGGAAAATGACAGAATTAAAATATGAACCCAGATCCTCTGACTAAACCTGGTACCCTGTCACTGCACCATGTGGTCCTGGATGCTGACTCTGAGAGGCAGTGATGAGCCTTATGTGGCATGCTTGTGTTCCCTGTGTCTCTCTGTGGTTAGATCCTGTGCTACTCTGGAATTCGAACAAAGAGTTCATTAAGTGGGAGGGCTGAGGAATGGAGATAATGATGATGTATGCCCCAGATTCAGTCTAGAGCTGCATGTCTCATTATCAGAAAATGAGCTCCACCAAGTAGCCCTGGAGAAGGGATGCCCAGTGGAGGGCATTGGTACATGACAGAAAGGAGGCTGTAATCATACTTGTAAGTATTCCGGTATATTTTTCACGTCTGAGAAGTTGAAATCTTTTAGGTTTCTATACAATCAAATTCAATAAACATTTATTAAGTACCTACTATGTGCAAAGCTCTGTGCCAGGCATTAAGGTTATTAAAAATAATGATATTCTCTTCCCTTAAGGTGGTTACTTTCCATGTTGGGGTTTGGGGGGGGGAGATACGACATGTAGACGGATATAGGCGAGGGATTGATAGAAGCAAAGGAGGGATCTATTGTGCTCCAGGCAAATCTGAGAAGAGAGAGAACACTTTTCATATGGGGAAGAAGCAGAAAATGTTTCATGAAAGAGTTGAGCTTTGAAGGAAGACAAAGATGCTGAAAGACAGAAATGAGGAAGGAGTTGGGGTCAGTGGTAGTGAACAGCCTGTGTAAACACATTGGTATGCAAGACAGCCTGTCAAAGTTGGGAGATCAGCAAGTAGTCTAGTCTGACTTGAATGCAGAGTGTGTGAAGGGGAATAATATAATGTAATGTTGGAAAGGTACAGTTGGTTGTAGCCAAATTGTGGAAGGCCTTAAATGCTCTGCTAAGCAATTGCATTTTATCTGAGAGGTAAAAGGGAGTCGGTGAAACTAACATCTAGCCATATAGTATGTTTTCTTAAAAATCACACTGTCTTGCATCTGCTTATGGTAATCAATTCTCATTGGATTCATTTAAGAAAGAAAAAGGGAAGGAATTTTCAGTATACTACTGAAAGGAGATAGGAAGGAAATAGGACAACCCCATATTTCTTGTATATCTCTGCAACTAGTGACCATAGATTCCTTCCCCCTGCCCAAATCCAGGTAAATCAAATAGCTATAAGGTATGGGATTAATGTGCACGCAATTTATATATAATCCACATTTGCTTACTTCTGTATCTAGCTGGTGGATTCAGTTCCCAGAGAATTTTTAAAGTTGACACTTGATTAAAATATCCTCAATTTTGAATTCGCTTTTCTCTTTCTTCACCCACTAGTGCTAACCCTAGACCAGGGATAGGGAGAGGACTAGGAAGAGATATTCAGAGGCTACAAAAAATGTTAGGGTGAACAATAGACCTTTTGCTGAGCTTTTACTAGAGAGCTTGATGGGAACACACAAGGGGTTCAATGCTATCTCCGTTCACTACTGACAGCCCAACTTCCATTTACAAAGCTGAAAGGAAAGCAGACACCAGACTGGGTAGACATTTATAACAATGTGGCATAAAGAGAAAAACATCAACACTAGAGTCAGGAGACCTGGTTCCACCATTTGTTTATAATGGTTCTTTATGTAATTTAAATAGTTTTTATGGGCCTCAGTTTCCTCTTCTATAAAGTGAGGAAATAATCCTTGTCCAGTTATACTTAAATCATGAGGTTATTGTGATGATCTAAGTAGTAAATACTTAGAGAAGTATAAAGTGAGACAAAATACATGTAACACCTGGAAATACCGCCTTCTTACAGAATGGGCACCCAAAGCAAAGCTACCCCAGGTTTAGGAAAATCTAGGGCTTGGTATATACTCAAAATCATACCTCATGAGCTCCCCACCCCAATGTATTTTTTTGTTTTTTTGGCAATTAGGTTAAGTGACTTGCCCAGGGTCACACAGCTAGTAAGTGTCAAGTGTTTGGTCTGAGGCCAGATTTGAACTCAGGTCCTCCTAACTTTAGGGCTGGTGCTCTATCCACTGCACCACCTAGCTGCCCCTCCCCAATGAATTTTTTTAAGTTATCCAGAACACACAATGGATTTAAAGTAAAAGTCTTTAATGAAATAGTATAATAAAAAAACTAACAATAAAATATTTCTACCCTAAATCTCAGTCACATTCTCCCTAAAACACACACACACAATCAGTGGGAATGGACACACATAGGAAACATTCACGGAGAAGCAAAAATGTAAGAAATACAAGGAACACATATGACTGGGGGACATGTGTAGAACAGCAGCTCATACTTCTATTAATACATGGTTACTGATGCCTTGTGCCTCACCACACTCCTTCTGCCAGACCTGCTCCTTCCTGTCCTAGGGTGGTGTGAAGTCTCTTCTAGGTATGTAGTTTCTGCCTTTGTGTAGGTGAGGTGTACAGACTAGGTTCTTGAAGTCTTACTTCCTCCTGGTCTTGCATGGTTATTGCTTGATGGTGCTCTGCTGATCTCACAGTCACTGTTAGATGTGGCTTCACTGATGACAAGGTGGTAGATTCTTTCTACTTCTAGCCTTAAGTAGAATCCTCAGCTGAGATGTTACATCTTCTCCACAAAAGGCAGACTTGTTCTTTTCCTTGCTGTATGTATGTTATTGTGAAACATGCAAGGGATTTTAAAAAAATCCCTTCTCTTATTATTATATGTATATATGTGTGGACTACATCTTATTTATTATTCACCATCCATCTCTTAACTTATAGTTCAAGGACTTTTTGCTATAGTTTTTTTTTTTGAAAAGCAAGGAGTACTCAGTGTTTTTTTTCCTGTTACAAAATGGGGAATGGGAGAGTCTGTTTTTCTGAACATTATAAAGATGAATGTTTTCTTTTAGAAGGGGATTTCTCTTTCTAGGTGCCAAAATTTTTGGAATACAAAACTTTCTCATAAAAAGTAATTAAGTTTGAGTCTATTTTTTATCTTTGATTTTCTGGTCATGAAGGACAGTTTCTCTGCCAGAGGCCTCACTTTGACTTAGGGTTATATGTTTCTTGTGGTTGTCTGCTCAACTATTGATTTATAAACTGTATTTACTCAGCATCAGTTTGAAGGTTGCCCTTCCAGAAAACTGCTTAGAATTTTCTGGATTTGAGGCTCTCAAATTTCTAAACCCCGAGACTTTTGCTTTTCTGAGCAAATGGATGGAATTGGTGGAGGATGGAGTAGGAGAAAGAACAGGCACAAAACTAAGTCCATGGGGGAAAGGACATTATCTTCTTCCTACATAGCTACATGTTATATTGCTATCTTGCTTTTAGCATGTGTGGCTAGCAATAAGCTACCCTGAATCCAAATTAATGCAAGTCATCATCATCAACATCATCATCATCATCATCATCATCATCATCATCATCATCATCATCATCACTTGCTATTACTGGCCTCCAAAAACAGAGGGAATACTGGGGTAGGAGGGAGGTTGTTAAATAAAAACTCTGAGGGTTTGCTAACTGGGACAGATCCTGGTTACCAGAGTTTATTAGAAACAGCTGTGTTAGAACAGTTATTCAATGGACCTGAAGTGGGGGGGTGTCCTTGTACCAAGCTTTTGACTGGAACCAGCCAGACCATAACTGAATAATCACAACACCTTTGTCATAACAGTCTCTTCCATTTGAGAAAATGTGGTTTTAAAAAATTTAATTTAGTTCCCAAAAGCAATTACTGAGTGGGTGATGGAAAATGAATGCCAACAGATTCAGAGTGAACTCCAATGCCCTGCCAAGCCTGTTTCAGTCAAAGTGGCAATGGACATACACCATGAAAGACATCTCAATTTTCCTTCAACTTCAGAAGATTGTAAGTAATCACAGCCATCCAGCAAGGTTTCTCTGTTATCTCCATGAAGCCAGAAAACTAAGCAAGCTTCCTTTTCCCTTTCTCACACTCATTTTCCCCTTGCTATATGTTTACAATTGTGAAACTTGCAAGGTAGTGAAAAAAATGCCCCTTCTCTTAATGTTATGTGTACATGTGTGTGGGCTATATTTTATTCATTATTTTTAATTTTGTAGATTTACAGGTGTAAGTGATCTTAAACATCACCTAGTCCATATGAGGAAAATGAGGCTCTAAAAATAGAAGTTTGAATAACTTGTCTGAGATCACTTGGATAGTGAGTGGTAGTGTCAGAATTTGAGACTGGGTCCTCTGACTCTTTCCACTTCATTATTGAATGTGTGAAATGTTTTATCTATTGTTTTTGAATCCTGAATGGAGTGTTAGAAAACTGAGGAGGGGTAGTATCTGTATCTGGATGATCACTCATTTATGAGAGTTGGCAGGAAGAAGGTGGAACTGACTACCTTCACTGTGGCCATATTTTGTACTTAGGACCTGGGTATCTTGTCAGGTATGCCAAAAAGCTGGAAACTAGAAGTACTTGAGAAACAGAAACTTAGTGGGAGGTCCAAGAATAGGCAAAAGTTTTGAATAAGAGGGGCTTACAGAGAGTGTCTTTGGAAATTATGGCTGCCACTATTGTGGGATATGGTCAGCTGAATCCATGGCTGTTGGGGAGGAACTGGACTCAGATGATGCTCTAGCAGGGCAGGTCATTTTTTAAAGGGCAAATAATCACCTAAAAGATTAAATGTCTGTATTATGTAGGTAGTGAATCTTTTCCAGGAATAGTAACCAGGTCAGAGGGGAACAGCATCAAGAGCAAATTAGAACTTCTTTGGTCAAGGCCAGACAAACTTTCAGAAAGGTGAAAGCTATTGTGGAGTCTTTTCAGGATGGTTTGAAGCCCACAGGAAGAATTCTCAGTGGTAATGGATGGGAGCAGGAGAAGAGAATAATTGCTTTACTGAAAGTCATGAGCCCCACACCTGTAGATTAGATGGGGGTGGGATGGTGGTGAGAAGCTAAGCAGTCATGCTAAACGGAATCTTATTGTTCAGTTGTTTCAGTTGCATCTGACTCTTTGTGACCCCATTCAGAGTTTTCCTGGCAAAGATATTGGAGTGGTTTGCCATTTCCTTCTCTAGCTTATTTTACAAATAAGGAAACTAAGGCAAAAAAAGTTAAGCGACTTGACCAGCGTCATACAGCTAGTAAGTGTCTGAGGTCAGATTTGAACTCAGGAAAATAAGCCTTCTAAACTCCAGGCCTAGCACACTATCAATTGCACCACCTAGCTGCCTTAAACCAAATCTACCCTGAGTTATTGGCTAGGAGCTTGGGATATCATTCAGCCTAGATCTAATTGAAGCTGACTGATTTCAGGTACAAGATCTGGAGGAAGGTGAACAGTCAGGAAATAGGGGGAAGCTGGGAATATTCCAGTCCTAGCTTTACTTGCATTAGAAACAAAGATGAAGTTTTGCTGTCTAGCTTGGCAGAGTCCTCCTCCTCCAACTTACTGTTAATTTTAATGCCTGTGTTTCCCATTCTTATTAATGACATAGATGATAAGAAAAGGAGGGGGGCCCTGTTTTTTGAGAAAGAATGAGAAATGAGAAACAACGTTGAGATACTGAAAGCACCAGATCAAGGCCTCCAATGCTTGGGTAGATTCATTTTGGAGGATTTATGGGGATATAATGGGCAGAATTCATTAGGATGGGGTTTTTGGAGGGAACATCCACTTTGAGGATCTCACAGATCCATCAAAGCACACTTCCCTGTATCAGTAATCAGTTAAAAACCAACAAATCAAACAAAAAATTCATGCCTTTTAAGAAAACTAAAGAATGTGTTCATTTCAGGAAGCAGGGCAGGGCAAGACAAGGGAGAGGTAGAACCTATATCCTGTTCAGGCAGAAGCAAAGAGGACCCAGGATGGGACTAGGAGAAGAGTGAGGCAGGAAAAAGCCAATAGGGGGAACCATTGAGGCAGTTTAAGTATTGTGGATGTGCAAGAAGACAGGGGTGGGGGGAAAGATCCCCCAACAGGTTATAAGGACATTGAGAAATTCAGAGTACAGCCTGATGCCCTTGCCTCCTTTTCTTGCTCCCCTTTCCCACTATTTCCCTGATTCTGTAAACTTTTATTCAAACTTGTGTTTATAAAACCAAGTGCCAGTTGGTGGAATTTTTTTTTTTACCAGTTTATAGAATATTTTACTACCAAAGGTCTTTGCTTCTTCAAAACGATAATCTTAAAAAACTGACTGCAACGTCTCTTCCTCCTCCTTTTTCTCCTCTGGGAATCCTGCTCCTTCCAAGCCCAAATGATATATTTTTTTTTCTTGTCAGTTCTAGGCTTCCTGTTTGTGAGTGCCTGAGAACCACTGCCTAGAAACTGCTAAGGATGGAGCAGCCTGTAGGAGAGAACTGAAATATTTTGCCATCTGTAGTATGGCTTAGTTTGAGAAATTCTCCTTAAGACTGCACTTAATACCCCACCCAAAATCAATCAGTCTACTTTCGTCTTCATTGAAGCCCTTGTCCCCACGTTGCTCCTGCTAGAATAGTCCCTAGTGATCTGGACCCTGCACCAGGATGCATGTGTCATTTCTCAGTCCCCAGTCTAACCCCTTACCATGACACCTGTCCCTATTAAACCTATATAAAATACTGCTCAACAGCACCAGCTAAAGAGAATCCTTTCCCTACTGGACATCTGTTTATTTTGGTAGCAAAGAAAGCCCATAGGCACTTCTAAAAAATGCATCATAAAACTGTAGATCTAGATGGAAGTTTAGAGAGTATTTAGTCCCAGACCTTCATTTTATAAGTGAAGAAATTTATATCTAAAGAAGTTAAGTGACCTATTCAAAGTCATACAGCCAGTTAGTGACAGTATTAGGACCAGAGCTCAGGGATTTTGACTTCTAGTTTTTCTCTTCCTCCCAGTGGAACTCATTGTTATAGAACCCCAGGACAATATCACCTGAGGACTTTAGAGATGGAAAGGACCCCAGGATCACACAATCTAACTAAATCCTTCGACTTATAGCTAAGGAAATTGGGGTTCAGAGTGGTTAAGAAATCTGTCCATGGTTACACATAAAGGGGTAGAGATAAGATTTGAACCCAGGTCCTTTCTCTTCAGAGTTAGTGCCTCTTTTTTTTTTTTTTTGGCAAGGCAATTAGAGTTAAGTGGCTTGCGAAGGCCACTCGGCTACTAAGTGCCAAGTGTCTGAGGCCTGATTTGGACTCAGGTCCTCTGACTTCAGGGTAGGTTCTCTATTCACTGTGCTACCTACCTGCCCCTTCAGTGCTCTTTATACCATAGAAACTGAGATACACAAAAGTTAAATAACTTACCCAAAATCACAAAAGTAGTATATTAGCACAGCTGAGATTTGAACCCCAACTCCAGTGTTCTTTTCACTGTGCTTGGTTTCATTTGAGAAACCATCCATCACTGGATCCAAATGTGCCTCTTGCCTACAGATTTCTGGTTCAAAAGCAAACACATCTGGAACCTAAGAGCTAACTCCTTTTCTCTAATCAAGTAGCTTTTCTCTAGCGGCTGTGGCCTGCCTCTGGCAGTCCAACAATTTCACATTGATCTGAGAAGCAAGCTGGGAAGTGTCTGTACATTTTGCATGAGGCTTGAAATCACAGCAGGGTTGCCAGGCAGCCTGATAGAGTGTGAGCAAGTCCCAGCCTGAGCACCTTGGCGAGGGAGCCAACCAACCTGCCTGTGATGTGGGCAGCATCCTTGAGTATATGTTAAAGAAGATGGATGTGGGCTTCAAGGTCCCAGGCTATCAAGAGAAGTAATGTTAGATGAGTTTTATAATGTGTTCTCCAGCCAGACTTTAAGTGGGTAATTGTATCACCTTGGATCATGGCACTTTACATCCCCGTACGATGAGGCTGCTACACTCGGCATTTGATGGTCATGGCGAGTTGCAGATGCAAGCTTATTAAGCCCAATCAGACAGAGGTTTGTGATTCGGGTTTGGCACTGGCATAAAAAACTCAGAGGAAAAATACCCCCCTGATGAATCAATCCAGTGAGAACAGAGAGTAACAACAGGAGGGACAGTGGCTGTGGGGCACCATTTCTATTTCTCAAATAGGTTGCTCTAAATGGTTTGAATAGGTAATGATGTATAAAAGAAATGAAATAGTGACAAAAATGGGCCCATTCTCGTACTGCCTGAACTTTATTTATGTGCTATGCAGACCATTTAAAGCTATATTTAGGGGATAATTTATGCTTTAGCAAAACCAAATGCCATTATTCTCTAGAG
Source organism: Vombatus ursinus (assembly GCF_900497805.2). Taxonomy (NCBI): domain Eukaryota; kingdom Metazoa; phylum Chordata; class Mammalia; order Diprotodontia; family Vombatidae; genus Vombatus; species Vombatus ursinus. The sequence continues at coordinate 33,547,371 of NW_020948983.1, read as the reverse complement.
ATGACGGCAGGCAGCATCATCCAGTGGATACACACAGCACTTTGCAGAGAGCCAGAACTGCCTCTTTGCATATTCAAGGGTAGGGTCCCTTCCTTAAGGCCTTAGTTTCCCCAGTTGCAAAATACAAATCTCATGGCCTTGGTAACATCTCAGGGAGCTATTTATTACTTTGATTTGCTCTGTTTCCTTTCTCTCCCTTGAATGTTCTAAGGGTTATTTCAAGCCCTTTCAAAAAAATCACCATCTATGAAAGAACCCCCAACAGTAAAAAACTAGCAGGGGGTTCTAAGAGCAATAGGGTACTCAAACAGCCAAATGCCTGTCAGAAAGCTGAATGGAAAGGAGCTGAGCTAATAATCCTGGTGGCAAAAATCAAACCCCAAGGTCTGAGATCTGCAAAATCGAGCATTTTGACTGTCCTATTTTTTCGGTAGGGAGTTGGGGAGAGAGTGGTGTAGATGGGCATGACAATAATGTTCCGGGACTGACGAGGCCCATGGTGTGGTGGCCTAGCTCCCTAGAAGCATTAGGAGATTGTGATGAGGAAGGGTTGGAAAGCACAGAGGTATGTGAGTGCTGCCTTTACCAATGTGGGAATAGTCCTTTGGGGTTCTCAGGTGCAGCTGATGAAGGGAATAGTTGACTAAACTACTGTTTCTGTAGGGGTATTTAGGGCTATTAAAGACTAGGAATTAGGCTGTTGGACAGATGAAGGTACTAGGCCTTCTCGATGAGACAGTGGAAGGATGGGGGAGAATCAGCAGACATGTGGTGAATATTACATTATTTGAGGTGAGAGGAGGATCATAGATTTTGAACTCAAAGGAGTCTTAGAGATCATCTAGGTTAACCCTTTCATTTTACACATGAGAAAACAGTCTCAGAGAGGTGAAGTGACTTTTTTAGGGTCACATAGGTAACAAGTAGAAGAGCTGGGCTTCAGACCTAGGAACTTCTTTTTTTAAGGCAATTGGGGTTAAGTGATTTGCCCAGGGTCATACATCTAGTAAGTGTCAAGTGTTTGGTCTGAGGCCTGAGGAACTCAGGTCCTCCTTACTTCAGGGACAGTGCTCTATCCACTGCACCACCTAGCTGCCCCAAACCTAGGTACTTTTGATTCCAAATATAACACTTTCAGATAAGCCAAATTACTTCTTGGAATGTATGTCCTTTGAGAGTAGGGATCATTTTCTCTTTTGGCTTTGTGTTCCAAAAGCGTAGCACAGTCCTTGGAATATAGTAAGCACTTAAGAAATTCTTGCTGATCAATTGATTGATTGGGATGAGAAGGTGAGGGAGAACTAGGATTTAGAGTAGCAGTGCTGCAGCGGTCAGGTCTTAGTTCTCCCCTTGAGTAGTTGTTTTAGTCTGTGGGGATGTGAATGATGTTGGTGTTGATTGTAGCTATGTGTCTTGTTGCTACTAAGCCTAGGAACAAGTGGTTATGCTGTTGTAAGAGACCCAGCCAAATAGTGCTCCTTGGAATTGAATCCATTGAACAACTTGTTACTGGTTTCCATCCAAAGAGAAGAAGAATGCTGATGGTGGTGACATTGGGCAACCTAATGGGAAATTGGGGTGGTCCACAATCCCTGAAGTGCTGCTTCTTCCAATTGGTACTTCAGTCTGTTTTCTCTTGGGTTATGAGAAGTAGGAATGACTCTGGGTAAAAAAAATCTTTGCATTTTCTTCTGCTTACTCCTGTCTTAGTGTTCTTATCCACATTTGTAGCACTCTCTTGTTAGCCTTTGGTCTCCCATGCTTCCCCATGAGCACCTAGATTCTCAGGCAGCACTCCATCATCTAGATACTCTTTGCATTGTCCTGTGCCACAATCAAAACTTATCTGTTCCATGTTCCATGACTAACTTTTAAAATCTTGTAAATTTTTATTTAGTTTTAATTTATGAAATAATGTAAGCATTTCCATAACATACTAGAAAAAATGATTGCACACAAAACTGCAAATCAATCTATCATCTTTTTAAATACATAGTGAAATTATCATGTAAGTTTTTTTCTTTTCTTTTCTTTTTGTTTGGGGGGGAGGGTAGGCAATGGGGTTAAGTGACTTGCCCAGGGTCACACAGCGTAAGTGTTATGTGTCTGAGTCCGAATTTGAACTCAGGTTCTCCTGAATCCAGGTGCTCTGTCCACTGTGCCACCTAGCTGCCCCTAAGTTTCTTTTTTTCCCTTTTTTTCTTCCCTCCCTCTCCCTCTACCCTAGGGATGGCTATCATTAGACACAAATATGCATATATATTATCTATCTATGTAAAATCATTCTATACATACTTCTATTTACCAGTTTTTTCTCTGGATGCAAATAGCATGTTCCTTGATATGTCCTTTGTAGTGAATTTGGGTATTTATAATAATCAAAATGACTTATTTGCTCAAAGTTGTTTTTAAAACAATATTGCTGCTACTGTATACAATATTCTATTGGTTTTGCTTATTTCACTCTTCATTATTTTGTGCATGTCTATCCACATTTTTCTAAGATCATCGAGTTCGTCATTTCTTTTATAGCACAGTAGTATTCCACCACAATCACATACCACAATTTGTTCAGTCACTCCCCAGTTGCTGGGTATTCCTGCAATTTCCAGTTCTTTGCCTCAACAAAGAGAGCTGCTATAAATGTTTCAGAACATATAGGTTCTTTTCCTTTCTCTCTAATCATCTTTGGAAATAGAGCTAGCAGTGGTATTGCTGGGTCAAAGGATATAGGCAATTTAATAACTCTTCAGGCATAATTCCAGATTGCTCTCCAAAATGGTTGGATCAGTTCACTATTCCATGACTAATTTAAATAAACAAACACTAATAATATAGAACATTGAAAGGAAGTCTGGCAAAGTGAATGGAGAGCTGGCCTTGACTTGAGGGAAGGCTTGGGTTCAAATCCTACCTCTGACATATAATGATTACCCTGGGCAACTAACTCTCAGAAGGCTAGAATAGTTGATTGATCTGCATTTGGTGGAGAGACTTTGCTTACTGGGAGGTCCCTAAACCAATGATTCACTGATGAGTCATAATAATGCATTTCACCTCATAGGTAAAATATTTACATTTTATTAGTGACCTCATAAGACATTAACCAAAGCTGAAGACCAAAGTAGGAGTCAATTCTGGGTGCATTTATCAGATATTTGTGGGACAGATTAAGGAGTGAGCCTGATTCTCTTACCAAGCAATCTTCTCCAGTGGTCTTGTTCTGACTCTGGGAACCCAGCAATCCTAACTTGACCTGGAAAATATATATGACTCAGAAATGGAGGGGTGGGGATTGATTAGGCTTCAGATCATACCTTGTAGGCATATGATACCATGTAGTCATACCATGTTGCCTCCTCTATTTATGCATCTATAGGATCAGCCTCATGCAAAGGAGAAGTAGAGAGACCTGGTCTGGTACAATGAGTGTTTATTAAGCCCTAAAATGTGCCAGATGTTGTGCTAGGGATACAAAGACAGATGTGATGGAGCATAATAGGTGAGGTTGGGCAAGCAGGCCAGAGTAGTCAGTTGGTAGATGATGCGGAGGAGAGTGATATACAAGATAGTTAAGTAAGAAGGGTCTAGGTTGTGAAGAGTTTTACATTCTGAATAGAAGAATTTATTTGTGATCTTAGAGACAATAGAGAAGCAAGCTAGAATTTATTGAGAAGGGGGTATGGCCTGGTCAGACTTATGGAGCATGGATTGGAGTGGGAAGAGATTTACGGCAGGGAGACCAGTTAGGAAGTGAGATGTGATGTAGGTTTGACCTTTGAAAGTAGGAGGTGTGAGTGCAGAAAAGGGACAATCTTTGGGGGATATAATAAAAATGGATCCAGGATTTGTCTCATTTGGGGATCAATGTGATTAGAAATGACCTAGGATATGTAGGTGTCGGGGTAGGGGAAGGAGGGAGGCTGTGTTACAGGTTACAGAACAGAGCAGGCACCAGCATTGACAGTTTTTCCTCACTTCCCCAAGGAACCTGGCCCTTCTAGGCCATGTTCAAATGTCAAGAGGGGAATTTGAGCCTCTGGTTTATCTGGTTTATCTGGTTTATGCCAGTTGACAGCTTTCCAGTTAAGATCTTCCCACACACATGTGAAGCACAATCCTTTGGTTGTTTCACCCACCTGACTACCCCCCTTCTGCCCCCCCCCCAAGTCCTCCCAATTTCTAAATGCCATAGCTCATAAAAAGAAAAAAAAATGCTAAACCTCTCACAGCTGGCTTGTAGCTTATCCTTCCATATCATTTTCCTGATGCAGTATATTATTTGTTCTTGTCTTTCTTTGTGTCTTAGCACAGTGCTTAGCATAGTGCCTGGTACATAGCAGGCACTTATAAATGCTAATTGACTGAGTGATTCATTCATTTAACAGACATTAAATACCTACTATGTGGAATGCAACATACTATGCTATGATATGCTATGGGTTATACGTAGATAAAATAAAGTGTTATCCTCCAAAGAGAAATTGTTATCTCTCAACTAAGATGAAAGCCTAAAAAGTGTATATAAGCAACTACAATAAGACAAAATGTATCAAGTGCCATGGGAGAGTGAAGTATAGGGGATTTAAAGGACGGAGAAGCTTCATCTGAGGATGAGGGAAGGCTCTGTGGAGGAGGTGGTTTTTCAGTCTGGGTGTTTGAGTCTGATTCTAATTTCATTCAGTAGGCAGAGAAGAGGGGAACAACATTCCAGGTGGAAAGAGCAGCTTGAGCAAAAGTATAGTGGTAAGAAAGTATGAGATATTTATAGGGAAAAGAAAGCAGTATGGTTAGATGGGAGCTAGAATGTAAGTGCCTTGGGGGTGGGGATCCTTTCATTCATTACATCTGTATCCCATTGCCTAGCCGGGCATCTGGCATATAGCAGGTGCTTAATAATTGCTTCTTGATTGCCTGAGTTTAGGGTAGATATAGGGGAGCTATGAGAGACAGGGTGAGAAATACAGCCATTCCAGGACTGTAGAGCTGGAAGGGACCTTGGAGGTTAAATAGGTTATAGAACAATGATGAGGGCATTTAGTCAATATTTGCAGAATGAATAAATGGATGAGTTTCTGGTAACTCTTCATCGTGAATTAATATCAGAGTCTCAGCGTTATGTCATCCAGGTTAACCTTAGCGGCAGCAGCCTGCTGTGGGCTTAGGGCAGCGGGAGGGCAGTGGGCCTAGGATGATAGGGGGAGTGGAGAGAAGGCAACATCTTTCCTGAAGCACTTCTGTGCAAAACTGATCTAGGATTCGAAGCAGAGGTTTGTGAGTTGGAAGATCTGGCCTCTAGCTTCTCCTCCTGCTCCTGGAAATTGGTCCAGGCCATTCTTTCTTCTTTCCAGAGAATTTTTTGTTTCTAAAAGAGAGATCTGAATACACACTCCCTGCCTGGAGCCCAGGAGGGTCATGAAAATGAGTTCGGACAAAAAATACTTGGAAAACATAAAACCATGGTTTTGGGTCTGCTTGCCATGGATAAGGAGGCCACAGAAGGAAATGCGCTCAGATGAGTTACTGTGAAATAATGGCAGATCGCATTCTGGCAATCCAGGATGATTTGGAACAGAAAACAAAGTACTAGTGGTCTCCATGATGCTGAATTTCTTTGCCGTTGCTAAGCGCCTCTCTCTCTTCCCTGTCCTCCTACATTCTTGCCTTATGGTACTCCTTGTCAAATTCCAGGAGGCTCAGGAGAAAGATATAACACTTCGGGGCCTGCACAGTTGGCAGAACAGAAGGGTGACGAGAGGTGAACTGGGAAGCTGAGAAAAATGGCTAATTATTTGGAAGATCATTGTATAGCTAGCTACAGAAGTAGCTTCTGTTCATGATGTTTGACGCGTTGTAAGGGGGACCCCAAAGTACCCGAATACAGAAACCAGACCAACCCACCCATACACACACACACACACACACACACACACACACACACACACACACACATACATATATAAATATAGACACTCACTATGTTTCACTGTGGCTGTTTCAGTCCAGAGTTCCCTCTAGGTGAGAGATTAATCTGTATAGTCTTTGATTTTTAATGTGACTGCATTTTTACTATAGAAGACTCTATATCTAGGTGGCTCAGTGGATAGAGCACCAGGCCTGGAGTCAGGAAGACCTGAGTTCAAATCTGGCCTCAGGCACTTACTAGATATGTGACCCTGGGCCAGTCACTTAACCTTAATTTCCTCATCTTTAAAATGGGGATCATAATGGCACCTATCTTCCAGGGTTGTTGTGAAGATCAGTTGAGATAATAACTGTAAAGCACTTAGTGCAGTGCCTGGCACATAGTACGTGTTATATAAAAGTTGGCTATTTACTATTAGTAGTATTCCTGTTTTTCAGTTTTGCTTTGTCTGGAGCAGCCATGGAACCTATGAGTCAGTTATGAGTTACAGCTTAAATATTCTTACCTGGGGAGAGAAGAGAAGGCTCTTCATATTAAGGAGAAGAGTTACTGTTCCATTTTCTGATCTATACTATGAAATGAATCCAAGTAGTACCATAAACTGGCCTTTTCCCAAAGATCTCTGCTTTCTAAAGCAGCTACTTCACTTCAGATAAAGACAGAAGGTAGTATAGTAAAAAGAGTATTGGAAATCTATGGCAGCAAAAAATTGGAAGCTAAGTGGGTGCTCATTGATTGGGGAGTATCTAAACAAACTGTGCTCTATTAATATGAAGGAATACTATTATGCTGTAAGGAACGATGGATATGAGGAATTCAGAAAAATTGGAAGGCAAATGAATGAACGACAAAGCATTTATCATGTGCCTGCCGACTTTACTGAGCGCTGCAGATTTGGCCAGCCAGTAAACTAGTACCTTCTAAGTGGCTATTATGTGCCAGGCACTGAGCTAAGTATAGAGATCCAAAAAAGGCAAAACATGCAGAGACAGTACCTGCGCTCAGGGTCTTTACATTTTAATAGAGGGAGAAAACACATAAAGGGGAGGGGTGGCTAGGAAGGAATATCTCGATTTGGAATGTTATAGGGATGGTGAATGAAGCCATGAAAGACAGAATGGGATTGATTAAGGTCCCAGAACTGGAAAGGGACGAGGTAGAAAGGAGGTGCCATGGGCTGATACTTGAGAGCTTGGCTACTCATGAAGAAATGTGAGGGGGCAAAGCAGAGTGTGGCTGGAGGCTGGGCCTTGATGTAGTAGTGGGAGGATGATGTAATTGCCAATCCAGAGGGCAGACCCCCCAGAGTGGGAGCCCTGGGCACGAGAAAGTTAAGTCCTATCAAGGAAATGGTGGGTTATGAATGATAGAGAGTAAAGAAAGTAGAAGCAAGAGGATTGTATGTAGTGATTTTAATGATGTGAATAAAAACAGCATTACAAGCAGCTGAACTCAGCTTAATTGTAATGAAAATTCTTGGTTTTGAAGGACAGAGGAAGAAATAAATTCTTTTCAACAGAGAAGTGGGAGACTAGAGGTAAGGAATGCTACATATGTTGTCAGTGCTTAATTGCTTTGGTTTTAACTCTTCTCTTACAGAGAAGGCTTTAGTGGGAGACATACAATAGGAAGACTGAAAATTTTATAAAGGGCAGAATCAACAAAAATAATTCCAGATTTGGAATCAGATAACCTGGATTTGAGTCCTGTACCAGGTTGGCCCAGTCACTTAGTGTCTATGAGCCTCAGTATCCTCCTCTGTAAAATAGTGATGATAATAATAATACCTGCCATCTCTATTGCATAGCATCATTATAAGGCTCAAAAGATATGTGTATGAAAGCATCTTGAAAAACTGCTAAGAATTATAGAAACATAAATTGTTATTCATGCTCATTGAGTAACCATGGGATTCATGCCAATAAAAAATACCAAACAGTCCCTTCTTTTAGAGAACTTCCAATCAAAATCAGTGACAGGCTGTTATAGGAACAACAGATGCCATAGAGAAGTAAAGGGATAACAAAAATATAGAACATGATAGCAAGGAGGTATGCACTGGTCAGATGAGGCAGATGCTGCACTCCTACTCTGATGTTAAAACAATGGGAAAATCTTGTGTTCTTTAGCTCCAATAATGATGCAAGTGTTCTCAGGACCCAAGAGTCAATCAATCAACAATTTGTAAGTATTTAGCATGTGCCAGATACTGTGGTAAGTGTTGGGGAAACAGAAAAAGACAAAAACAGTCCCTGTCCTCAAGGTGATTACATTCTAATGCAAAAGACAACATAAGCATAAATAAGTATAAAACAGGTACAATAGCATCAATAAACATACAGAATAGAAGGAAGATAACCATAGAGGGACAGTTTTCTTCAAATGGGTGTTACTGAGGGAGTTAGCTCCTAGCCTGGAGTTAGCTAGCAAAAATAATTCTTGTTTTCTCTTGGGCTGGGTTAGAATTACAGGGCAATAAAAAAATGTGCCCATTTTTCCTAGAGTTAATTAAGTGCAGTACTGTTGACACCAGTGGTGGGACTTGGAGACATTTATAAGCACACATCCTCCCCAGGATTGGGGATCAGAGTGGGTGATTCCCACAACCTGCTCTAAAGCGAAAGGCATCATATAGAATCTTTATTCATCACTGTATGTCTAAAACTGATGGAAGGTTTTCAATGAGATGAGACAGCAAAAGCCTTAAGAGAACAACACAGCTTAATGATTCAGAGACAGGGGAGGATCATCTTGGACGGTTGCTGAGGAGGAGGGAGCCTAGGCAGAGAAAAACAGCACGTCAGTCTAACTGCAAAAAAGTATTAATTGTACCTCTTACTTTAGGTACTTTTTGTTTCTTTCCTAGACTAGTTTGCTAAAATAAGACTTTAAGAAGATCATTTAAAGATTTATGTAAGCGCTAAGCTTGTATTCAATTTAGATTTTCTTGGTGCCACTCAGACAGTGAGTACAGGGTGGGGGACGGGGAGAGGGGAAGATATTATTTCCTATGCGGAGCAGGGTAGGACAAAAAAAGGTATCATACTATATCTGTGTCATCCTATCTACTTAAGGGAATCCAAAAAGCTTTACTGAACAGTGAGTTAAAGGCAGAGACTGTGTAGGCAAACAGCAGCTTTCCTTATCTAAGCAGTAGCTTATAAATTTAATAGCTGTGACTTTGGAGCTAGCTTTGAAAAGGGACTTACCTGTGACTTGTGTCTATGCTGGGGGTTCTTCTTTACTGTTAAAAGGTGCCCTAGGGCTAGGTTGGAAAGAACCCTGGAAGGAGAAAGGTTATGCTCTTTTCAAAGACATTCAAAATGGCCCTCTACAGTCTGGCTCCAATACACTTTTGGTAGCTTTGTCCTATACTTTCACTGCTTCACATAACTCTATACGACAGTTAAATGAACATCAGTTGTCAAGATCCATCTCCTTCTTTCTCTCCCCCCTTCTTCCTCTCCCCTTCTCTTTCCCTCTCCCTCTCTCTCTCCTTCTTCTTCTTTTCCTTCTCCTTCTCTCTCCTTTTTTCCCTTCCCCTCCCTTTCCTTCTCCCTCTCCTTCCCCCACCTTCTCCCTCTTTCTCTTCTTCTCCTTTTCCCTTTCTTCCTGTCTCTCTCCTTCTCTCTATCTTCTGACTCTTCTCCCCTTTCCAACTTTTTAGTGATATCTTTATGTTTATATCACTTCCATGTCCCCATATGTGCCTCTCCCCTTCCCCACCCAGAGATTTATACCTTATAAAACAAAGAATGAAAAAAAGAGGAGGAAAAAGTAGTTCAGTAAAACCAATCAAGTTGGTGTCAGGATCTCTATGCCAAGACCACCTGTCTCTTCTTATTCCTCTCTTTTTACTCTTAGGAGTACTCTTGGGAGACAAGCAAGCTGTGTCCTGAGCTTGGCATAATAACAATCCTTTTTGCACTCACCCTCTGGACGAGCTCAGGCACAGCAAAATCTCAGAATTGTTTCACATCGGTCTCTGAGCTCAGATAAGCACTTGTAATTACCCATGTTCTGGTCATGAAGTCCTGTGATGAATTAAACTTATCACATTGTTTCTATTTCCCCTCATTGTTAGGGCTACAGCTCTCTGCATAGCCACTAGCACATGTATTGAGATTTGACCACACTAACGTGGGTCTTCTACCGAGGGGGGGGCCTGGCACATGTGTCTAGTTTCCCATTTACAACAGAACAAAGAAAGCTTTTTGCTTATGATCACTGTTATCTCTTTGGTTTTTTTTTTTTTTTTTAGAGTTAACTGTGGTTTTGATAACCTGCGTGAGCTCTCTGGTTTTTTTTAGAGCTGACAGCAGTTGCAGAGCTGCTGTGGCTCTTCGGTCATTTGTTATCAGGGTTGACATTGAAAATTATGTGCTGTGCTCTCCATCCATAGTCCCCCACCTCTGTAAAGAAGGGGGGACATGTATCCTCATAGTTCCTCTTGATATCAAACTTGATCATTATGAGAACAAAGAACAGAAGTGAACTTTGAATCCTTTTGGTGTGTACTTCTCTTGCCGTCTTATATTTTATATTATAGTTGTCTCTGCACAGTCCTTATTTCCCCTATTATAGTCTATTATGATAGGCTAGTTTTTTTTTCAATTTAGCATCTCCCTTGTTGCCTAGCAGAGTACTTTACACATAGTAGAATCTTAACAAATGACTATTGAAAGAATGAATAAACGAAGTTGGTAAAAGAGAAAAGGAATAAGAGCTAGTTAGCTGTATGTTAAGGCTATAAAAGGGGGCAGATGTTTCAAGGATAATGATTCAACATCTGTTGGACTCTCTTGGGATGCTGAGTACTGAACAGAACATAATTAGGCTGTGTCTACCTGACTCTATAAAATAGGCATCCCCCAAATCACTAAGTCCAGTTTGCCAGGTAGCTGATTGTGTATAGGGAGGTATAGTACTGTAGTTTGCCTTGGATTGATCTTCTGAATACAATGAGTTATCAGAGTTCTCCCCCTGCTAGAATCCTCTCATTTTCCCAGTCATCTTCTGGGTGTATTTCTGTGGCTTTTGATATGTTGTTTTGGAGCTCAATGGTGTATAACCTCCAGAGCTGGTCTCTGTAATCCAGATTCCTGGCATTGAATGTTGGATTGTGTTGCCAGGTTGCTCTGTGGATTTCCTGAAGTCTGATGTTGTAACCAGGTCACAGCAGGCCTATCTACTCTGGGTTCCTGATTCCTTTACTCCCTGGGTTAAGATTCTCACCAGTTAATCGCCTGCTAATCTCTTGACAAGTTTGTGCCTATCACACCACTGAAAGGGCCAGCAACAGGTGCTATAGTATCACTGATCCAGGACAATAGATGGTATGCATGAGCTAGATGAAAAAAAATGTGTGTTTGTATGTATATATATGAATATATATACACATATATACATATACACACATATCTATATATGTATATGTATACAAATATAGATATGTATGTATATGTGTATATGTATAATATATATATTATATATACATACACATATACATAGTATGTCAGTAAGCATTTATGAAATGGTTACTTTGTGCCAGGCATTGTACTAAGTTCTGGGGACACAAAGAAAGACAAAAGACAGTCCCTCCCCTCAAGGAGTTTTCTTTCTAATAGGGGAGATAACATAGAAATAGCTAGGTCCATACAAATTATATATGTAGTAAATGGAAGGAAATCTCAGAGAGGAAGGCACCTGTTGGTGGGAGGACTGGCAAAGGTTTCCTGCAGAAAGTGGGATTTGAACTATTTTGAAGGAACCCTCAGAAACCAAGAAACAGAAAAAAGGGGGTCATAGCACTCCAGGCACGGGGGACAGCTGGTATAATGATGGTCTGGGGTGGAGTGTCATTTGTGAAGAAAAGCAAGATAAGCCAGTGTTGCTGGCAGGAACTGGGTAGAGGAGTCAAGTGTAACAACTGGAAAGGTAGCAAGGAGCAGATTATGGGGAACTTAAATACCAACCAGAGCTTCTATTTGATCCTGGAAATGATACAGAATCACTGGGAATTTATTTATTTATTTATTTTGCTTAGGCAATTGGGGTTAAGTGACTTGCCCAGGGTCACACAGCTAGTGTCAAGTGTTTGGTCTGAGGCTGGATTTGAACTCAGGTCCTCCTGACTTCAGGGCCAGTGCTCTATCCACTGCACCACCTAGCTGCCCCCTGGAATTTATTTAATATGGGATGACATTGTCAGAGCTGAACTTTAGCAAAGTCATATTGGATGTCAAATGGAGGATGGATTGTAGAGAGAAGAGACTTAGGGCCGGGAGACAAGTTGGAAGGTGATTGCAATAGTTTAGGAGAGAGGTGTTGAGGGCTTGCACTAGGGTTATGGTGGTATGAGGGGAGAGGATATCTATGTATCTATCTATCTATCTGTCTGTTTATCTCTGTGTGTGTTATACATATACACATATATAAATATATTATTTATATTTTATTATTATATTATATACAATACAAGAGAGATTGTACAAGGAAGCTGGATTTTGAAAGCAGGAAAAAAATTCATATAGGTAAATAGTGATCTCTGAATGGTAGGAAAAAAAAACCTCTTTTGTAAAAGAAGATTGGATCAGAGCAGACACTAAGTGGTACAAAGGGAGACTGAGGAGAGGAGGTTCCCTCACAAGGGCTGTGAGGTTTGGAAGGTACTGGTGAAGTAAGGTAGGGAGAGAATTTTTAGGATCTCTCAGAGAAGGGTATTTCAGAGCCCAAAGGTGGGTACCTTCGTGAAGTACAAATGTGAAAGGGAAAAAACATATAATAATAATGATAATAATAATAATAGCTAACATTTATATAGTGCTTACTATGTGCCAGGTACTGTGCTGAATGCTTTATATCTTCACAACAACCTTGGGGGGTTAATGCTCTTATGATTCCCATTTTGCAGATGAGGAAACTGAGGCAAAGTTAAGTGACTTGCCCAAGGTCACGTGGCCAGTAAGTGTCCGAGGCCAGATTTGACCTCAGGTCTTCCTGACTCCACGCCCAGCATTCTATCTGTTTTACCACCTAGCTCTCCATACCCACTGGGAAGCTTGGTCATAGATGGGTAAGAGATGGAGACAAAGAACGATGGATGCCCACATGGGATTTTTATGGGATATACATTAGAACATATGCCATATCTTTGGATATCCAAAGAGTTGAGTTGTGTTTTGGGATTTACACAAATTGAGATTTTTTTCTCCTGCTCATCAAATTTAGAGAAGAAAGAGATGTTCACAATGATATAATCATCTCTATTTTATAGATGAGGAAGTTGATGCTTGGATCCTGCCTGACATCACATAGGTAGTAAGTGGCAGACCCCTGATTAAAGAATAATTTATGAGGAAAAAATCCCAGGGGTTTTAGTTGACTGTCAGCTAAACATCTGCCAAAGATGTGATGCTGCAACTCTGCCAAGCAATTTCAATCATAAGCAGCAATAATAAAGGGTTAGCTATCATCCAAAACATGAAGAGTTAAAATTCCACTGTTTTATGCACTTGGTCAGACCACATTGGTGCCACTGATTTCCATTTTGATCACATTTGAAGAGGGATATTGAAATTCAGATATATTACATATTATATGCTATTGTATTATGTATTATTATATTATATATTATTATAATAAGAGCTATTTAGGTTTTACCAAAAACTTTACATATGTAATCTCATTCAATTCTGACAGGATGGTGCTATTATCTCCATTTTACAGATGAGGAAACTGAGGAAAACAGAGGTTAAGTGACGTGCCCAGGGCTACACAGCTAGCGTTTGAGGCAGAATTAGAACTCAGGTCTTCATGACTACAGGTCCATGACTCTCTCCACTGAGAAACCTAACTGGCTAAATACTAGTTCATCAGGAATAGGAAGGTTAGAAAGGTGAAGGGTGCACAAATCACGAGATATGAGGAATAGTTGAAAAATGGGCATATTTAGCCCAGAAAAGAGAAAACTTAAGGAGAGGATGGGACACACTAGCTATTTTCAAATAAATGAAAAGCAATCATTTGAAACAGACATTCGATCTACTCTGTGCAGTTCCAGAGAGAAGCACTAGGACACACACACACACACACACAGACACACACAGACACACACAGACACACACAGAGACATAAAAAAAATGGAACTTTTAGGAAAGTAGCTTTTGGCTTAGTATAAGAAAGACCTTTCTAAAAATGAGAGCTATTCATTCAATGAAATGAGGTTAATGAGTTTCCTAACATGGACAATATTCAATTATAGTCCAGATGACCACTTGCCAGGCATGTAGCAGTCAGAATCACTACACTGGGTGAAAGGTTGGATGAGATGACCTTTCTCCTTTTATCTTCAGATCCTATAATGTATTTCTAGCAAAACTCCTTTTGCTAGGCTGGCTTAGGTGTGGAGGGGTTAGAGGAAAAGGCAGTGGCATTTTCTCCTGTATCATTCTGAAGACAGGCTAGGAGGGGGCAGGTAGGTGGCGCAGTGGGTAGAGCTCTGGCCTTGGAGTTAAGTGGATGTGAGTTCAAATCCAGTCTCAGACACATGACAATTACTAGCTGTGTGACCCTGGGCAAGTCACTTAACTCCTATTGCCTAAGCAAAAAAAAAAAAAAAAAAGTAAAGACAGGCTAGAGCCAGGATATAACTGAGGGGAGGGCCACCTTCCCAGGGTTTACATAGTCTAGGCACCCAGAGCTAGGGAGAGATACCTCTGTGATTTTTACATCTCTGGATGAAGAAACTGTTTTGTTAATGGCCTTTTTTCTCCTCAGGACTATAAGAATTAGAGTTTATAATGGTGGATAATCTCATGGGACCCCCTCATTTTACAGATGAGAAAACTGAGGTCCAGAGAGACTTTCTAAGGTCATATAGCCAGCCAAACAGCCAAGTCAGGTCTTAAATACAGGTCATTTGATTGCCAGTCTAACGCTCATTGAATTACAATACACCATCCCTTCATTACCTTCAACACGCTGAAGAGAAGAGAAAGTCATGGTCTGCTTTCTCTGGAGGGACTAATACTGTAAAGGCATGTCAGGGTGGAAATGTGGCCCCGTCTGCTACATGCTTTTTACATCTGATAATGCCTAGAAACCCATCACAGCAGAGTTGCATTGTAATTTTTCCTGGTTTCTCTTTTAAAATATCACATAACCAGCATCTCCTGTATTCTCCTACTCTATTTTCATTGTTATCTGTTCTGACCCTCCAGGTCCATTTTCAGAGAGCAGCTTTTGGCCAGGACTGAGTGATAAAAAAGGATTTCTTAAGGAGCTAAGGGAGGGCTGCTAGGGCAGCTAGGCTTCCAAAGGCAGCTGTTGAAGAAAATCAGTAGCTTACATCCTATACAGAACATTGGAAGGAAAAAATCATGACAGGATGAAGGTGTGGGTTCCGCAGATTAGAGCCCAAGAACATATCAAAATACTTTTCTGCTTTCTTCCCCTGTAATTCTTCTTTATTTTTTCAGACTATTGACTCTATGACATGTCCTTTTCTCCTTTCTTTTCATTTGTCAATTTGGCAGAATAGGTTTGATTCAAGAGAAACAGACAGCTGGTGTATCTGCCATTCTCACAATCACAGCTCAGTATTTTTATTGGCACCTACTAATTGATCAGCCTAGTGGGCGTTAAGAGATGACAGCTCATTGCATCTGCCTATCTTGGGGGAGCCAGGACCATAGGCTGGAATGGTCCCTTCTAAGCTCAAGGTGAAAGTACTCTGAAGCCCAGGAAGCAGAAGTCATCAGGGACTGATCAGGTGTTTGGTCGTTGCAGTGGTGGGTGGATTACCCAAATCACTTTATTCCTAGGCTGAGAGGCGGAAAATTTAGGTGGGTTTTTAGGAACTACTCATTTGGATATTCTAATGTTGAATTCAAGACTTTCTCTGGTAGAGCTGGGCTGACAATTCCTCTGAGGTTAACTGTTCTTTTTCTCAACACAATACACATTTCTATGCTGAGTTAAGACTTGTAGAGAACTTGCCTCAAACCCCATGGTGAGGTAGCTTGTTCAAATGCTGTTATTCCCATTTTACAGATGAGATGCAAAAAATTTATTTGACCTGTACAAGGTTACACAACTAAAAAGTGTTATAGCTAAGACATAAACCCAGGTTCTTTGGCTCCAAGTCCAAGATCTTTTTTATTATAACGCATTGCTTTGGTTTCCATAGATGAGATTCAGCCTGTGGCACTGAGGTTCCCTAAGTATGATGAGATGGTACTGTTTACACACAGCAGTGAAGCATTTTACAATATTTCCTCATCTTATAAAATAAAGTTTCTGAGGAGTTATTGGCAGGGAAAGGGGAGTCATCTTCAAATAATCCATAAAAATGAAATATTTTCCTGATAAAGTTGACTTTCCAATATTCCGAGGGTAGATAAGCCATAAAAATTAATATTGCCTTACCCTCCCCACCCCACCCTTAATAGTTTTAGAGATATTTTGTGGGAATCGGAGTGTTCTAGAGTGCTCAGAGTCCAGTCAGATGATCTGGGTTTTATCCAAATTGTCTTTCCCTTTCCATCCAGGAGGCTGGGTGGGGGCACCTTGTTCTGGTCAACTTTAGCTACTGCTCAATTATACAGGCACAGGCCTTGAGCCAGCCTCTGAAGCAAGAAATAAAGTCCTCAGAAGTTCTTGGCCTCAATGACTCATTGCTGTTAAGAAATAGAATTCTTATGTCTAAATGAGGGCTCATACATTAGCTGACCACTCACTCCCAGATGATCTGATAGTTCCAGGAATGTTTGGCTTTTCATGACCCTCCTGTTATTTTTAACCCTCCCAAAGAAGAATGTACCAGGGATATGGTTCAGGAACTTAGATAGAAAGACAGCTTCGTCATTGTCTCTTCAGTTACCAGTCTCAGAAATTCTCCTATTAAAAACCCTTCTCTCTCTCTCTCTCTCTCTCTCTGTCTCATTTGAAATTCCAATTTATTACAAGCCTGGTCTTTGGCAGAATCTTTCCCTCCTTAATGATAATTTTTTAAAACAAAAGAGGAAACATATAATTCAGACGTCATCAAATCCCCATCAGATGCTCAATATTTGGGCCTGAGGAGATGGAGGTCAGTCAAAGCTGTAGACATCATCCAGATAGAGAGGGAGAAGTGGATGGAGAGCCCTTTCCTTGGTGAGTCCTTAGCCCTAGTTGTTCTATTTAGGCAAAACTTTGTAGTCCTGATTCCCTTTTATGGCCAACTTTGACCCTTATCTCTTAAAACAAACAAATAAACAAAAAATCTCAACCTACCAAATATACCTAACTAACTCTCTTATCTTCTCTCTGCATCCTGTGTCTTCAAACCTGGGCTCCTTTTCCAACTTCTAGTACTTTCCCTTTGCACTGAGGATGTGATTATTGTAAGATAGTTAATTCTCAGTAGAGGATTTACATGTTTTTCTTGCTCTCATTAAAATTTGGTTTGGAAAATACTCCCTTAAGGAAAGGAGCGGGTTGTCCAATTAATTTGCAAACTTGGGTCTGTCCTGGACTGATAGTCAACTAAAACCCCTCAGATCTTTTTTTTATGTGCTCTTACAGAGAAAAAAGCCTTCTTTGTACAATTTTTAGTTTTTCTGTTTAGATTGTCTTAAAAATCGGAGAATTACCTGGCCTTATCAAACCTTACCTCATCTCTGAGATCATTGTGCCCATCTTTGAGAATACCAAGTGTTCCCTTCTGCCTCTTGTAGATGTTTTCATTGAATTTTGAAATTTGGTTGTTTTCTTCTCAGGGACCCTTACTAGTACTATAGTTTCATTAAGATGGTCAAAGAAAATAAATCAACTCTTTAATCTCCTTGGAAAATTCCAGATAATTTCTTGTCCTTTTTCCATCTGTTGTCAAGACTCAAGAATGACAAGGCAAAGGAAATTTACACATATTCATGAAACCTCCATTTGGTAAATGTTTGTAGCCTTCTCCCCCAGAGTCTTTGCTGAAATTGTTCAGTTTCATAATTGTCTGGCTTGAGTTCTGTCTTTTTTTCCTTTTATGTTCTATTTCCTCTGTACTATCTGGGAAAGGTAATGATGGGCAGAGAAATGATATAATCCTAGAATTTCTGATATGGAAGGGACCTTAAATGTGATTTAGGCCAAACTCTCCCTCTTCATATGTGGTAATATGGGGAGACTGTGGGTAAGGTACTGAGATAGAACATGAAGGATCACAAGTCAGGCAGATGATTACTCACAAATGTATGTATGTACTCTCCAGACCCCCAAAGAATTGTTCATTTTTGGAGTGCCTGTGGATTGTTGTGGGATAACTAGAAAGGACTTTGCGTAGTACCATTGATGCCTTAGGGGGATGTCAGGTAGTTGAGAAGGTAGTCAGGAAATAGGAAAATTCAACCATTTCATGCAGTTAACTGCCTATAACTTTCCAAAGTTTTGGTGACATGTGCAGAATTGGAGATGCAGCCCAGTGTGCCTGAAGGTGGTTAGATATATAATTTATTGAAACTGATTTTTCTTCACTAGATGAAGAATGAAGAAAGTTCAACCAGAGGGACTCTGGCCAAGATGAACTCCTTATTAGCCCAGGTTAACGAGGTTAAGGGATGAAGATTTTCTTCTGAAATTGAAGTGAGCTCCTTGATGGTGTGTGAGTTTCCTTTGCTTTGGGTCCACTGGCAGCACTTTAAGGATGATAGATTCACAATTCATACACTTTGGACTATACCCTTGGACTTGGGCTTTAAGAGGGAACTAGGCATGCCTAAAGCAGCTGAGCTAAAGAGAGCTTATTTTAAATAAATCAGATGGACATTCACAGACTCTCATTCCCTGGAGGGAAGCCAGTATGGTCCTACAAACCCACATTTCCAACAAATAACCTGTACATCATGGAATCATGTGATCTCAGGAGAGGAGGGAACCAGATGGAGCCTGGAGGGCAGCAGTAAGGTGTTCCTGAGGCCAGCTGGGAAATGTAGGTATGAGAGATAGTAATGGTAGATCAGCAATGGTGCAGTAAGAGTAATGGAACAATGGAGGAATCCTTTGGCAAGTGGAGGAATTCTAGCACGAAGCCTCCAGGACAGCAACACATTCTGAACTGTGATGAAGTTAAAGAACAGGAAGGGATAGAGCTGTGAAATAGAGAAGGAAACCTGGGTCATTTAGCACAGTACCTGGCACAGTGTGGGTGCTTAATAAATGTTTATTGATTCACTGGTTGGTAGTACAATGATTTATGTGATCTGGGTAGGTCTAAGAGGAAGCACCAGTTCCCCTCTTGTCTCTGAGTGATCCCTTCTTTTGGGAGAGTTGCAACCTGAGGGTTGGCCAAGATAAAGGTAGAGACCCACAGGACAAAGGAGAGTTGATTTGACTTTATGAGCTCAGGCACAAGTTCCTTCTCTGTGATTTTTGTTGGGTCTTCTATTTTATTTGTTAGCCTGAAGCTAACATGGGAGCTGAAGGCCCTTTCATCTTATTTGTGGAAACCTATATGTAAGCTGTAGTCAGGTGATTCCCAGGGGAGACTGTGGTAAGGGTATGAACCAAACAATTATATGTGAAAAATCGCACTGAGATTGACCTCAATCCCTGTCTGCCTAGACATTTGTTCTGTGCTATGAGTTACAACAGAGCTAGGAAGATCCCACTAGGATAGGCCTGCCTAGGTGCTTCTGTCAACTGGTCAAGGCACAGGCTATCCTTGTTGGTCCCACAGAGACCTACTCTCTCTGATTGCCTAGCTCCACTTTTTCAATGTTTAAAGCAGTCTTTTCAATTCTTTAGACAGTAATATCCGGTTTAACACCCACCACTTGTCTCCAATTGCCTAAAAGTAAGAGAGAGAACTTTTCCTGGTTCCCCTTTTCTTTGTCAGCTTTAGAATGCTGCTGATTGAGTAAGATATGCCTCCACCAACATAGAGTGGTGTGCTTTCTCAGGAATACTATCTTTGTGTGCTTGGTATCCTGATTTCCCATATAAATAAAGCCTCATGGTACCTCCTAAAAGCAAATCTCTCCTTGACTTCCTTTCTGTGATAAGTGCCAGGCTTTGTTTCATGCTCCAACTGAGTCTTAATGAAAGCTGATGGCCCTCACAATTAAACATGACCAGACATGGGGTACAAGAGCCTGGTATTATCCTTGGGGTTCATTACTATGATGCTCTTTTGAAATTATTTATTTTCTGCCCAGGCATTGCCAAGATAGCAGAAAGAAAATCATCAAAATATGAACTGGCCCTGCTTCTTTCTCATAGGCCTTGAGTTTCTCCAAGTAATGAAATAGAGTAGTGTGTGAAGAACAGGATAGAGACAGTATTGGTTGGCATCACCAATGCTTGCTGCTCTGAAAGAACTATATTTATATCAGTACTTGCTAGGAAAGAAAATTCTGTAGCACCATAGAAGGAGCTGACTTCAATACTTGTATGGAGGCCACCTGACTTACTTTGTTCTCTGACACTGGCAATTAGGCTTTGCTCACATTAATGAGCATCCATTTATTATTCGGGCAGTTAACACATGACTTTGAGGAAATATGGGCTTGAAGAGTACATGGGAGACCCAGTCCTAGATTGAGAAGCTTTGTATAAGTTGGATGAATCATAGGGTCATTAGAGATTTAGAGCTAGAAGGGAACTTACAGGCCATCTAGGCCTTATATTACAGAAAATGGAACTGAGGCCCATAGAGCTTAAAAGATTGCCCCAGAGCACACACAAGGTAGTTAGTGGCTGAGTTGGTACCTGAACCTACTTCGTCTGACTCCGTATTCAGCACACTTTTCGCTGTACTACGCATGCTGCCTCTCAAGCTCGTGTCACTGAAAGCTTCCTCTGTCCAGGATAATACCAGGAAAATTTCTAGGGTTTTCCCTTGATTGCTGTGTTGTGATATGTTAATTTATACTTCTCTGTGGTTTGGGAAGTCACAGTTGGGATTCCCAAAGGATGGCAGAAATTGTCAAACTTGTCTAGTTCTCATTCCCCAAGAAAAAAGCAACACAGGAAGGGAAAAAGAACCCAAACCAGCCATCTGTTTTCTCAAAAAATCTGCAGATGCTGCTCAGATAGGTATCTGGCAGGCTATGGAAACTCAGAGAAAGGACTAGGTAGCTGCAAGGATGGGTCCCATGTGACTCATCCTAAGGCTGGCCAACATGTTTAGTAGTAATGGAGCTTTTGTAAGTGATATTGTAAAGAGAGAAGCAGCAGGTGCTAGCGTGAGACTTGGTGGCAGGAATCCTGGATTCTTCTACCAACAGCCCTGCTTTTGACTTGTTGATGACCTTAAACAAGTCACTCAGATTTCTTAGACTTCTTCTATAAAAGCAGGCATAGCAGAAAGAACCTTGTCACTGAAGTCAGGGGATTACCTCTAAAATTTATGACTTGTGTGACCATGGGTAATTCACTTAACCTCTATGGGCCTCAGTTTCCTCATCTGCCAAAAAAAGGACAAAATCAGACTAGATGGCTTCTGAAGATTCTTTGGCTCTCGATGTATGATGCTGTGACCAGCTATGGACAATGGCCATTATCTCCTTATACCACCATGGACTCAGGCTTGCATGCATCAAGAAAATGCAATGCATTCTTTTTGCTTGAGTGACCTTGAGATTCCTGCCTTTCTTGTTTGTCTGATAGTACTCTGGTCTTCACAAAGACACTAGGCTGCTAAATGAGAAAGCATGGAGACCAGGAAAGGGGCTATGTCAATGCAGTATTATTCCTAATAAATCAGATCGATCCCTAGGCTGTGTGCTTATTATTTATTTGTTATTGTTTTGCATCCAGGATGACCTTTTGATTTTAAACATTCCTTAGTAAATATAGCCAAAGGAAACACATCTGTTCCCTTGCTTTAGGCTTCACAGAGAGGTAAAGCAATAATACCATTAATATTTGTACTTCTAGGCTAACCTAGCATCTCTGCAGTTTATTCCACCTTCCTGTAATCTGTGAGAGGTAGACTATAACTGCTTCCTTTCACAGGGATGAGTATAGGGAGGGAAAGGTCTTTATTCACTAAAGGCAAGAGAGGGGAAGGAGAGAAGCCAGGCTTTTCATTTGTTGCTCATCTGACTAAATTTTGCTCAGCTGAGAGAATTCCTGATCTTAAGCCAGGCAGTCACAATGTTCATGCATAGAAACAATGACAACAGCCACTACCTCAAACTCTAGTGGGTCCTAATCTGGTCTCCTGTGAGGGATCTCAGTGAGAAATTGAAGAATAGTTGAAGAGGCAAAGAGGTCAATAGGAAAAAATTGAGACAAAATTATAAAGTTGATCAAGTTTCTTTTCAGGATTTTTCCATTACCCTTTTCTATTCTCTTTTAAAAATTCCTTTTTAGGGGCAGCTAGGTGGTGCAGTGGATAGAGCTGTGGCCTTAGAGTCAGGAGGACCTGAGTTCAAATCCAGCCTTAGACACTTGACACTTACTAACTGTGTGACCCTGGGTAAGTCACTTAACCCCAATTGCCTCACCAAAAAGAAAAAAATTCCTTATTAAGGACCTATATCTAGATGTCCAATATCCTCATTGTGGCCTAGATCACTCTTGTATCTCAGGGAAGTGTCTGCATAAATTAATTTGTAATAAAATATTACTGACTTGATTCATGATTCACCCTGATATCACATTAATTGTTAAGAACATTGAAAGGTGTTGTTCTACCCTTACCTCTCTCATGGTAGAGTTTTTGACATTAAAGCACTTTGGATGGCATTTGGACTTGGGCTTGGGGACAACCTTATGTTCCTCAAATTTTTCCACACAGGTAACGTCCTACCTTGCTCATTTTACACATTTTCCCTTGTATTTTTCCTTCACTTTTCATGTGTATATACATTTTGTCAGCGTTACATACTAAAAAGAGTGCTGAATCTGAGGTTAGGGGAGATCTGAGGGTCAGAGTCTACTTTGGACATGTATTAGTTGTTTGGCTATGTGGTCATTTAGCCTCTGAGTGTTAGGACAGACATAGGGATACGGACTGCAACTGTGATTTCATTGATATAGGGAGCTCCGGGGTGGAGGAATGCTCTTTACTAATCCAATTCATCACCTTTTCTGCAACTTAGAGTCTTAGCTACCTAGAGCACTAAGAGGTCAGGCGACTTGCCCAAGGTCACACAGCCAGTCTTTATCAGAACTTGAACTCAGGTCTTCTTCTTGACTCTTATCTATAAGATGGATATAATTTTTCCTGAGGGACTTACATCACAGGAAACTGGAAGGACCAAACAAGATAATGTACATAAAGCACTTTGTAAGCCTTAAAGTACTATGTAAATTTCAGTTGTTGTTATTGTTGTTGTTAATGACAGTTATTATTAGATTATGAACTCCTTAAGTACAGAAACTGTCTTATACTTTCTTGTATCCCACATAGGACAAAGAATAATACACAGAATAGGGGCTCAATCAGTATATGTTGAATTGATAAGTGAATAAGTGAAAAAAACAACCCACTAAAAATACCCCTTGCCTAATCATAGCTAGTCTTGGAATTTCAGCTGTGAGAGGGAAAGATGAAGAAGCATCTTAAACTTACAAGGCATGTGGGATATCAACTTTAATGCTTGTGAAAGAGGATCAGTAGAGCTATCAACAGAGGATAGCAGTGCTTACTGCAGTATTTATGGGCCCTTCCTATAATCTCCCTGCCAGGGTTTATTTGGAAGTCATTTGTGCATGATCAATTTCCAGTCATTGAATGAGGTGGAATTAGTGGACTTCCTGATGTGCTTTCTCTTATCCCTCATACAGATTGTCAAAAAGTGCCGCAATGTATGGACAAGACTTGTGATCTTGTCATACGCCCCCTGGGGAAATTTAGGGACTGTAACATTGAGAATTCTTAGGAGATCTGTGACAAATTGTTGAAAAGGAACTGCTTCCTTATGGAAAATGACAGACCGACTGAGTCAAAGTGGATTATCATTCAACTGTAGGATGTTAGAGCTGGAAAGGGTCTCAGAGAATCTTTGAATTTGGGCATTATAAGGGGCCATAGATGTCATCCATCCAAACCATTCCTGAACATGAGTCCCCTTGACACCGTCCCCGAGCAGCAGACATCTAACCTCTGCTAGAGGTGCCAGTGAAGGGGAACCCCTCTGCTTCCCAAGGCAGCCCACTATGCTTTATCATAGTTCTGATCATTTACAAACTTTCTGACACTGAGCTGAAATCTACCTCCTACTTTTGCCTTCTGGGGTCAAGTAAAACAAATATAATCCCTCTTCTGCTTGTCAGACCTTCTGAAGCTATCAAAGCAGTGATCATTTCCCCTGCTTTTCTCCAGGACAAACATCCCCATTTCTTTCATCCTATCCTCCTATGATATAATTTGTAGACCTTTTACTATCCTTCCCAAAATATGGTGCACAAATATTCAGTATTCCAGGTACAGTCTGACCAGTATAATCGAACCATAACATCGTTTGTTCTGGACACTAGACTTTTCTTAAGGAACCTTTGGTTTTAGATTTTTAGCTGTTATGTCACAGTTTTGACTCATATTCAACTTGCCGTCCTCTTGATGATTTTCACGTGAACCCATGATCTCCCCCAACTTGTACTTGCCTTGACTTTTTGAACTGAACCATAGAACTTTACATTTATCTCTATTACATTTCATCTTATTAGCTCCATCCCATCATTCTAGTTCAACTTATTCATTTAACAGATAAGAAAAATGAAACTTATCAAAATAAACTATGTTGTCTAAACTGAAATAAATACCCAGTGACTGGCAGAACATGGGTCAGAACTTGGGTTTATTGACCTAGGGCTCTTTCTAGCACATCACACTCTTTCTCAGAGACCGTATCTGAAGAGCCTCTGCTCTGCACTTGAGATTTTTATGACTGTTTTTTTTTTGTAAGGTATTGACACTCGTTCAGTATGCTGTGTCTCTGCAAGCTACATAGGGTAGAGACAGAATATGATAGATATAATAACTCCACAGCATCAATCACTTGGCTCACATTTCCAAACCCCAGACCAGAACTTTGTTGAGTTGGAAATCACAATTGTAGGGAAAGGCCCATGAAATATTGAATTGATGGATTCAGACTTGATCTTAGGCGTTGGTTTGGTCTGAAGCACTGGGACCACTCAGGAGAACATCCCTGGAAGAGTAAAACATCCTAGTAAATGTTTTAATTTCTTTCATTTTGTGGTAACATTGCAAAATTCCTAGGAACAAATATCACGTCAAAGCTATTTAATAATATGGTAACCGCTGACCATTTAATTACACGGTAATTGTCACTTAGTGGCTGGGTAATTGCATGGTAAGTACCATGTAATTACAGGGTAAAGGGTAAATACATGATTATTTCAGGCTCCTTAGGCACAGTATAGGTCACATAGGAATTAGATTTGGATTGACTAAGTATAAATTACCTAGAAATCTGCTGTGGTGCAAATACTCCCGTCATCATTGTTGGATAAAACCCCTTGCGGTTACCATGCAATTAAGGAGAGATTACAAGATTTTGGCCCTCAGGAACTTAAAGAGACACTGCTTAGTTTTGTAATCAATCACTGACTGGCATAGAAGAGTTTGCGCTGCATGGTTGGGAACGGAGATGGATAGGAAAGATTTTAGATTCCAACATTTTTCTAACTGGTAGCCATGTTTGCTTTACTGTCTTTGGGGCCCTAAATCCTGGATGTAAACATTCTATCTCCACAGAATCCCAGACAGTGGATGATATGAGTTCCTCTTCTACTTTCTTAGCACCACCAGTAAATGGCAACCTTGCTCTGGAGGGATGATCTTCAAGGGCAGGCAGAACACCTGATGTTCACAACCTCTCTAATATCACATTCTCATTTCTACAGTCATCTCGGATACCCAACTAGGAAATGTCTAAAGGAGACACGTCTAAAGAATGTCTAAGGAATTTTTAATACCATCCACGTCCAGGTGATAGTGTGGTTTTCACCTGGCTATGAGCTGTGATTGTTCTTACTCCCCAGTGGGAGAAAATAAGACAATCATCTATAAGGCATCCCAGAAGTCTCAGTGCAGTTAATAAGCTGTTAAAGCTGAAACTTTTGGGACACATTGAATTTCAGATTATTTAGAACTGGAACCTTTAACGGGTAAATCTCCAAAGTGTCTGCTGGTACCTTGTTCCCTATCTACCTTGTTCATTTCTCTGATCTTTGCCATGATTTCTAGCAGAGGGGGAATCTAAGCAGATAATAGAACTCTGTCTTCACTTGTGGTATGAGCTGGTATAGGATGAACTAGATAAGGAGTCAGGAGATTTAACCTTGCTAGAAAATAGCTTTGTAGCTGAGAACATCATTTTACCTTTCTGGGCCTCATTTTCCTTTCCTGTAAATTGGAGGTTGGACTAGATGATCTGTCTGGGAGGTCCCTTCCAGAGTTCTAATGTTTCATTATTTTCCCTTTAGCAATTGTATAGTCAACACCTCCTTCCCCATCTCAAAACTCAAGGGACTTCATCGTTAGTATTGTTCCTCAGTGGTATAAAGGCTTCAGAAAGTGAAAAGCATCTCCTCCCTCAAAGGTTGCAGGAATAGTGCTTTAGAGAGATGTCTATCTGAGTGCAGAAGATATCAAATAACCTCTTGAAGTCCCTTCTAGTATACAGCATTTCACAGAACCACTTCTCAAGTTTTATGAGAAGTGATTCCAGACACTGTTTCTTTTAAGGTAGCCTAAAATTGCATTAGCTTTTTTGGCTTTTGGGAGGACTAACCAACATAGTAAAAAATTAGGCCTCTGGCCTAAATAGACTGGGCCTGACCCTGGGTGGGGCTGACCCCAAAGGCCACTCTCTCTTTTTTTACTCATTTTACCTCCACCCCATAGTGTTACCCTGGGGAAATCACCAATATAAAGCTTAGGTATAGTTCATAATAGATTTCCCAAATATAGGTAACAGGGTCCCTTGTACAATAAGGGTATCACATATAGGACAGCTTTTATTTCACTCACCACAGAAAATGCATAAACCACAAAGGACTCATAGAAGTTCATGAACAAATATTGAAACATAAAACACTCAAATAGCCCACTAGGCTCCCACTAGAACAGAAGTTCCTAATCTACAGTTTGTGGCTGGATTTCAGGAGATCTATGAAATTGGATGGGAAAAATCTTTCTTTGCAATAGAATTGATTTCTTTTATATAATCCTATGTATTCTATTTTATGCATTTAAAAATAGTATTCTGAGAAGGGGCCTATAGACTTTACCAGACTGACAAAGAGGATGATGACACACATGAAAAGTTAAGAATCCCTGCCCTGAAAGTTAAACATGATCCTAGAGCTGCTGAATAAATACTTTCCATTCTCCTCTGACCTGCACCGTCTGAGCAATCCTCAACAATAGCTAGAGGTTGGCAAGTCCTTCATCTGCTTGGAGATCACTCCCAGGCTGGTACTTCAGTCCTCCAGCTGGGGAGACCATGCTGGTGACCCTTTTCCTCTTCTAAGGAGTACATGTGCTTTTTTTAATTGTTACTTTTTTTCAATTATCAAGCATTTATTTTTTTCCTTCCCACCTCCACCCCCTCCTATCAAATGCTGGTGGGAAGAAATAAAAAAATTCTTATGCAATATGAGTATAGTCAAGCAAAATTCCCACAATGGGCAGCATTGTCCATCATCTGTACTCTGGAATCATGATTGAGCATTGGGTTGGACAGATCTCAAGTCTTTTAGAATGGTTTGTTTTTACGATACTGATGTTGTAGTACAAATTGTTTTCCTGGTTCTGCTCACTTTACTCTGTATCAGTTTAAGCAATTAGGGAATAGGTAAACAAACTATGGTATGTATAATGGAATGCTATTGTGCTGTGAGAAATTATCAAGTAATGCACTGTTGAGAAAGTCTTTTCACTTCTGAACCAGGAGTCAATGGACCCTCAGGGGTCAGTGGATTGATTTCAGGGCATCTGTGAACTTGGATGGGGAAAAAAAAAACTCCTTTAACTTCATTTTCAGTAACTTTTAACTAAAATTTAGCATTTCTTTTTATTATGAATTCCTGATCTGGGAGATCTAGTATGTGAATGCTCAAACTCAGAAACTCACAAAATTGAGCGCTTCAGAACTTAACGATTTATCTGTGAGGTAACTAAAAAAGCTGATGAAGCCTATTCTTAGGAGATTTCCTCTTAGGCCCAGTGTAAGAAAATGTCTGTCTCTGGAATGTTTTTCCATAGGAACAGTTTTCATTGTCCTGGCTGCTACCACATCTTGGACCTGGAAAAGCAATTTTTAGGACCTTTGGTTTTCCACCCCTAGTTGGAAAACTCAGAAAAGGCAGCAGAAAGACAGAAGAAGGTGGTCAGGAATTCGAGAGCCAGGAACATATTCCATCTCCCCCTACCCAAAAACACACTTAGGCTGGGCATGTGCTCCTCCTGAAAATCGCTACTGTTTGGGGCTATAGGAGAGAGAGAAGAAATTGAGAAATATTCTTTTCATCTGATTGAATTCTAGTCTAGAATTCTAGGGAATTCTAGGTAAAGGGAAAGAATGTGTGCACAAAAATGCTGCTGAATCATTTAATTGATGGATTTTATAAACCCTGGGGAAAGGGCAGGTTTTCTGACAAGAGTGTGCCCCCTTTTATTCTGGATCAGTCTCCTTGAAGTCAATCCCAGTCACTGGGAACCAATGAACAGAGGATCATTGCATCCTTTCAGGAAGGTGTTAGTGGGCATGTTAACCTCCAAGGAATGCCTTCCATCTCCTTTTGATAAAGGTCCATTCCCTGTCATCTTGTCCAGTTCATTGGAGAGATGTGTGTAATTGATCAGGTGCTCCCATGATCACTCTTTCTTACAACAGGATATAAAACTATAACTAAATAATAATAACCCAGGCCAGTCCCCCAGAGTTCTTACAGCATTTAAGTGCTGCATTTGAAGTAAAGTTTATTTTTATGGGTTTTGAGCCATTCACTCCCATTGCTCTTCTCACTCTTGTAATAACACTCTTTATGCTCAGTTACATGTTGCATTCTGCAGACAGTTCTCTAAATTTCCCAGTTGGGTTGTACAAATGGCACCATGGCCAAATGCTGTGAATGGGAGTTAAATGGAAGTCAGGTGTGGGCTGTGGCTTGCCAGCACCAAGATTTCCTTGTTCCTTGCTTGGTTAGACAGCACCAGCCAGGGAGGGGAAGAACCTATATTTCCTAAAGTCCACATGAATGGATAGGTAGTGGAGCGGTAGTAGAGTTGCCTTTTGCAATTGGTACTTTAGGTCTACGCCATTTTTTAAAATTAAGAATTTTCCAGTTAGTGAGTGATCAAAAGCAAAGCATTTAGGTGCAGACAGGAAAGAAATAAAAAAGGAAGGACAATTTTGACTTAAAAAAAGAAATAACTTACAGAATAGAAAAGTAGAATTCTCAAAAAAAGTTCAATTCAACCAGCACCTGTGTAAGAAAATGTCTGTGTCTGGAATGTTTTTCCATAGGAACGATTTTCACTGTCCTGGCTGCTACCACATTTTGGACCTGGAAAAGCAATTTTAGGACCTTTGGTTTTCCACCCGTAGTTGAAAAACTCAGAAAAGGCAGCACAAAGACAGAAGAAGGTGGTCAGGAATTCGAGAGCCAGGAACATATTCCATCTCCTGTGCCCAGTGGTCTACCTGATCACAAAGCTGACTTGGTTGCTGTCCTCAATGAGCTTAGAGTCTAATGGGGAATGATATGATACAGGCACAGATACCTATAATACAAAAGGGAACACAATTAGTGCAGAAAGGAGATAAAATGCTATGTGAGATCTGAGGAATGAAGGGTCAGATCTAAAATGACTGGGGATGGAAGTTCAAGCCACAGGAGGCTTCTTGGAAGGGTCATTTCAGCTGGGGAAGAGGAGAAACCCAAACCTTCATTTCCAGTGACATAAAAGAATTGACTATATTCAACTCATCTCTCTCTCTCCTATAGTAACTACCAACCTAACTAAAATATTTGAAAGCTGTAAAAATGTGAATTAGTGAACAAGAGACAAGCCAGGAGGTAGTACACTTGTGAACCTTGGTGGTTCCTCTTAGTAAGGATATGTCAGTGCCTAGGGCATAGGGACTCAGTAGATATCAATTTTTTTGTTTGTTTTTTGGGCAATTGGGGTTAAGTGACTTGCCCAGGGTCACACAGCTAGTAACTGTCGAGTGTTTGGTCCGAGGCCGGATATCTGTTTAATTTGAACATACCTCTTGCAATTTTTTCCTACCTGCTAGATTGTAAACTCCAGGAGTAGAGAGACTTTTTCTTAATTATTTTTGAAACCATCTCAGTGTTTGATACTTGAAACACCATAAATGAGCCATGAAAAGGAGCATAGTACAAATAGAAAGAACACTGGATCAGGGGTCGGTTGGGAAACTTGGCTCCTTGTCCTGGTCCTTACTAAGTCATTTAGCCTAGCTTTCCTTGACCATCAGATGAAAGGTTATACTCAACCATCTCTAAGATACTGTTCAACTTTAATATAAGCTTCTCAAGGGTAAGGAGCAAGTCTGGTTTATATTTGTAACTCTCCCAGGGCTGAAGCAGGATACTGTGTATGATGGTGGGTGTTTGATACACACATATCAAAAAACAAGAATAAATATCATTCTATGAAAGTATCATGATCCTGATTGATTGTAGAAATAAACCCTTCTCACACCCCTCTCCAATCCCAGAGATTGTTGTATAGGGCTGGCATCACTATAACAAATTCCCAGTCCTTTACATCTCTTTGTCCATTCCACAGCATATGTCTTAACATCCCAGTCCATAACCAAGGAAATTGATGGCAGAAACAAAGGCCTAATACATAGTAAAATACTCACGGCAATATTCTTTGTGGCAGCAAAGAGCTGCAAACGAAGCAGAGGAAGAGATTTGCCATGGGAAGATCCCTGATTCTGGAGTCTGCCTCTGATTGACTATCTGTGTGGCCTTGGGCGAATTACTTCACTACCCTGTAGCTCAGTTTCCTCAATGCTAAAATGAAGGGGTTGGACTGGTTGGTCTCTGAGACCCCTTCCAGCTCTGGCTCTATGATCTTGCGGATACACATCAGTTGGAGGATATTTGGGTGGGGAGGAACAACCAAACAATGAATGCGTATGAACTTAACGAAATTTTCTTGTGAGGAAATAAATGATAAATATGAGGAATTCAGAGTAACATGGGGAGATTTGAATGAACAGATTCAGAGTGAAATATCATGAAGAGAACAATATATACAAAAACTACAACTTGATAAATGAAAAGAGATCTAAAAAGGAGTTAAACTGAACAGTTGAAAGAATCATGAAGATCCTAGAGGACAGATAATGAAATATATTTCCTCCCTTGTTATGAGTAAAATGAATGAAAAAAAAAAAGCATTTCTGAAGCACTTACTATGTGCAAAGAGGTGGAAGACTACCAGCACAGAACATCGATTACATTATCAGATGCAGTCACTATCCTGGATATTGTTGCTTAATCAGTCTGAATGGGAAAGTGTGGAAATAAGCAGTGTAAAGACAAAGGACATCAGTAAAATGTATTTTAAATAAAAATAATGCCGATATTTGATATCAGGTTGATTTGAGCAGGAAGAAGGGAATCAGCGCAGCTGATATTCAGACCAATGTGTCCTTACTACCCTATACCAGTTATCGCTCCAAGGTTGTTTGCTTACTAACTTCATTAGACTGCTACTGCAAAATGGCAATTATTGCCAGGCCCATTTTTACAATGAATGGGAGCTTAGTTTGATTTTTTACCAGGCTGAGGACCCAGGAAAGAAATCAAGCTGCTTGTAGCATGCATGCTCCCCACCCTGGATGTTTTATGAAGTGAAATAAAAGTTGCCTTCATTGCCTGCCGCAGAATATAAACAAATGCCAGCCATCTTCTTGAAGAGGCATCATTTTATTTAATTGCAAATTAAAAAACATAAACCACCTTAAACACAGAGCTAATGCCACATCAAATCAATACGGTAATTGCACTCGAGCAGTGGGAAGGCACATGGAAAATCCCCCTCCCTGCCTTTGCATACTAAAAGAAGCAGGTCACAGGAGGAGTTGGCAAGCTATACTTCACCCAAGGCTGTTGTGGTGATGAACTGGATTGGCAACCTCCCCTCCTTTGTCTGTGATAGGACAAAGAATGGGGCCTTCTGAGTGAAGAGTGGAGCTGCTGAGTCATGTTTGAGCCGCAGGAACAAAGGAATACTCCTCCAGGGGCTCCTGGGCTCCCTCTCATTTCTTCACACAGATTCCCTTGAGGTTTGAAATTGGTTCTTTAAGATAATTCTGTATGTTATTTTGCAGTAAAATTATGCCATCTAAAGTTTTTGACAGTTTTGGAGTCAATTGTCCTTTGTTTAGGTATGTAAGCCAATTGACCTTTCTTTAGCGAAAAAGTAAAGGATAGTTATTAGAGCGGCAAAACTCCAAACATCTTCCTTCCTTAAATGAACCCTCTCCATTCATCCATCAATTCATCAATCCATCCATCCATCCATTTGTCGACAGGTGAGAGTTGGGTGACAAGTATATGGATAAGCATCCCTGAAAAGGGCTCAGTAAAACTTCACATCACAGGTGCTAGTCTGCTCTGACCACTCCATACTTCCTGAATTTTAAAATATGAATACTTTCAAAGTTGGCCTTATGGATAGGTTAACAAGATTGTTGTCTACACTGTATGATTTGAGGTATGCTGGATCAGTCTCCAGAGCTAAAAAACCATTCTGCCATAGGAAATGAAGCGACCACCATTAGAGATCTGTTCTTTGGAGTTCCAAGATGGTAGTTCCAGGAAGTCCTACTAAATGCAAATACAAATACTCTCAAGAGAGTGAACATATTTAGCTATTTTCAGTTATTAATGACATTTAAAATTATTGTAAAAGATTGTAATTGTAAAAATAAAAGATCATCAGATTAGGTCATCACTTGGAAGAGTTCTGAAGGGACACCAAATGGGTCAGTTTTGATTGGGGAATGAGGGGAAGAGGAAAAATGACAGGGAAGGTGAGATGTTTATCTGTGGGAGGTTCTGTGGAGGAACAGAGTAAGTAGAAGCCTGGATTCAAATTCTGATTCTGATATTTTTTAGTAGGACAGCCCTGGGCAAGTAACTTAACCACTCAGTTTCTTCAAAAGTTGTATGAGAATAATAATGCTTACACTACTTACCTACCTCACAGGGCTATTGTAAGGGACATGCTTCACAAACTTTAAAGTGCTATATACACGTGAATTATTATAATTTATGGGGGAGATAGGAGAGGACAATCAAAATATAGAATAGTAAGCAGCAAAGAGGAGGCTGGAGGTCATTAAAGACACATTTTAAATACAATTCAGTTTTGCCACAGTCCAGGCTTGTCTATGGTATGTTCACCCACTCTAAAGGTCAAAGTGTTCCTTTAGTTTATGACCCTTGGCCTGATATCAACACCAGAGGTGTGAGCAAACTGCCCACTGGGGTACTGGTCCTCATACTCTGGGCATTCCTCGATCTTCTGGCAGGCCTATTTCACGGGGGCCACTGAATAGTGGGAAATCATTTTGCTTCCAACGTCCTTGTAGCCTGGGCACATCTCTCTATAAACAAATCCACCTGCTACTGTGACGGCATCAGGATTATTAACCATAATCCAGGCATTGCTAATATGATATGATAGGAACTAATGGAAGCTGATTTCCAAAGCCTCCCCATGACGGGTAGAGTCTGCCCTCTGGAAAAAGCCCATGGGTGTTGCGGATATTTAGTTACTGTTTACATAAGGGTTGTCAGTGGAAGAAAACAACAATTGACTTTCACCTGTTTCTGAGGGAGGACGTGTTCTGACTCCTGAGGCCATCCAAACCACAATGCTATTGGGCACATTTGCATCTGTCTGACAGGGACAGACAAGGTTTAATACTAGCATGAAGTGTGCGGGAGGCTCTTTGGAGCAGGGATAGGCCCCAAAATAGAAACTTGGTGGGTGGGGAGGGTAAACTAAAGCAAAAGCGATGGAATGGAGGCCAGAGAGACCATTTTCTATTTTCATTCAGTGAATACCTAGCTTTTGGTTGTGTCAGATTCGGTCTCTTTTTCTTGAAAGAAAAGTCTGGAGATAGGGACTCCAAGTGACTCAGTGGCATGAGACTGCTTAGGGCTTCAGTAAAAAATGCCGGTTACTTAAATGGTGGTGCCAATCAGGCTAATAAAGAGCAGGAGTCAGGGAAATGGGAGCTTCTGAGACAAAGGAGTAAAAGGCTTTCTGGTTTTCACAAAAACTGGATCTGGTTAAACTCAAATGAGGCAGAGTCAATTTAAGCTCCTTCTGGATAGGGCTAGTTTTGCTTTTTTTGTCTTTATAGCCCCAATGCCTGGCACAATGCTTGCTTGGTATGCATAGGTGCTTAAGAAATACTTGTTGATTGATTGACAGTTTGTACATTAAATAGCTCTGGGCCAAAGCAAAGGGCATTGACATTTAGCTGAGCCCCCTCTTCTCCTCCTCACAGCTTTCCACATAACCCTGGGCTACTAACCTGAACACAGAAAATCTGTTCCCTGGGTCCCTGTGGCTGTTCTCTTGATCTGCTGCTCTTTCCTTTGGGTTTCAGTAAAACATTTACTTTTATTTTTCTAGTGGGAGAAGAAAACAGCAACTCTTGTAATTTGTAAATATCTTTGATAATTCACAGCCCCTTTAACATGGAAGATACTGGAAAACGAAAGATGAATTAAAACAAATTCCACGCCCACAAGGGACTTACAATCCAAGGGAGGGAATACAAATTATGCAGACAAAGAGTTATATGTAGTATATGCAGAAAGGGCACAATGTGTTAATTGCAAAGGAGATGCCAACAAAATGCCATGAGAGATATAAGGAGGAAGAGAGTACTTTGAGCTAGGGATGGAGTGGCTATTAGAAAGGCTTCACTGGGGAGGGTAGCCTGGGCTGTTGCAATGATTCAGGTGGAGCTAGAATGCA
Source organism: Vombatus ursinus (assembly GCF_900497805.2). Classification (NCBI taxonomy): domain Eukaryota; kingdom Metazoa; phylum Chordata; class Mammalia; order Diprotodontia; family Vombatidae; genus Vombatus; species Vombatus ursinus. The sequence continues at coordinate 33,512,443 of NW_020948983.1, read as the reverse complement.
ATGGGAGGCTCATAGATCATGAAGTGCAATGACACTACCTATAATAATATTAAAAATTAGTCAATTTCTGATTAAATTAAAAACAAAATGTTATTATTTTTGCTTTCACCATTCACCATAGCAATAATAATTGGCAACAGTTTGTTAGGAAGGTTGCCCATAAAGTAATGGGAATTTGGCTGAAACCGGACCTTAGAGTATATACAGGGAGTAAAATGTAAGAAGATTAGAAAGAAAAAAAAAGAGCCAGATTATAAATGGCTTTAGGATCCAAACAGAAGATTTTATATTTGATCCTGAAGATAATTGGGAGCCATTGATGTTTATTGAGTGAGGTGGCTGGGATAACATCATCAGACCTGCACCTTAGAATAATCATTTTGGTAGCTATTTGAAAGCTAGGTTGGAGTGGGGAGAGATTTGAGGTAGTGCAGCCAATAAGGAGGCTATTGTAATAATCCAGTTGAGAGATGATGTAGGATTTTACCAAGGTGGTGGCTGTGTGAGTGAAGAGAAGGAGACATCCACAATAGATGTTATGAAGATTGAAATGACAAGATTTGTCAACAGATTGGATGTGTATGGTGAGAGATGGAGGATGACATCAATATTGCTAATCTGAATTATTGGGAGGATATTAGGGCCTTTGACAGTAATAGGTGGGGTTTTTTTGGAATGATAATGGGTCTTGTAATGTTGAATTTAAGATGTCCCTGTGATCGCCAGTTTGGAGTGTTCAGAATGATATTGGTGATGTGAGATTGGAGCTCAGGACAGAGGTTGAGGCTGGATGTAAAGATCTATGAGTCATCTGCATAGAGATAATTGAACTTAGGGAAGCCAATGAGATCACCAGACTAGGATAGTAGAAGAAGAAAAGAAGAATGCCCAGGATGGAGCCTTGGGGGACCCCCACAGTTAGTTGGCATGATTTGGATGAAGATCAAGCAAAGAAAAAGCAGACAGACGGGTAGGAAAAGAACCAGGAGAGAACAGTGTTCTCCTAGAACCTAGAGCGGAGAAAGTGTCTAAGAGGGTGAAGGATGGTATTAAAGGCTGAAGAGAAGTCAAGAAGAATGAAAAGTGAGAAAAGTTATGTTACATTTAGCAATTAAGAGAAGAAAGTTACTTTTGAAGAGATTACTACCTTATGAAGTTTAGTTTACATATCAATATTGTTTAAAATGAAGCAATGTATGCAATTGAACATTAAGTAGATTTATCACTCAATATAACACTAGTCATTAGCCAGTAAAAAGTAAATATTTTAGAATGTTCAATAGCTATTCATTTTTATTGATTTGTTGAGTGACTAAAAATAAGAAATACATTTTCATTTCTTAGCAAAATAACTTGTAAAATTCTATTTTCCACCCTACATTTGTGTGTGTGAATATTTTCAGTTTATTCTTATTTTAAATCTTATTACAGGAACAAACTCAACTTAGAACCAGATTTAAGCTTGTGTTTTTCTGGTGTTGATCCAAATATTATAAACTTTTGTTTAATTAAAAAAATCCAAGTGGAATGGGAGGGGGGAGGAGGGAAGAAATAAGCATTTTTTAAAACGTGGCTATGATGTGTGAGGCATTGTGCTAAGTACTTTTATAAATTTTATCTCATTTCATCCTCACTACTACCCTCTCAGGTAGGTCCTATTTAAATATGAGGAAGCTGAGTAAGACAGAGGTTAAGCGTCTTGCTCACGGTTATACTCAGGTACACCTGTCTCTAGTTCTAGTACTCTCTTGTGCCATCTAGTTGCCTCTATAAACTAGATTTATATATGATTATTATATAAAAGTAATATATTCTACAATAATATATTAAATAATGTTACATTATAATTATGATATTCTTATAGTAACTATTATGCTATTATAATGTGATATTAAATAATATATATGCTAGTATTATTAATAATTATAAATTTAATTGAATATATTAATATATCAGTATATTACATGTAATATATTGATATAGTAACATGTTATACATCTGCTGAGTTGTAACTTATTTCTTTAAGATGTTACTTATATTCAATAAAATTTGTAAAATGAAGAAATTTAATATGAAGTCTTACATATGAGTTCTTACTGGAATATTTCTTTTAATTATGATTTAATCCCCTACATAAAATGATCACAATTATTTTATAATTAATATTTTATAATTTTATTTAAAGTTTTCATAATACATACAATATTTTATTTTATATATAATTTTAGGTGACACAAAGGATAGAGTTCTAGGCCTGGAGTCATGAAGACCTGAGTTGAAATCCAGCTAGCTGAATGACTCTGGGCAAGTCACTTAACCTCTGTTTGTCTTAGTTTCCTCATATGTAAAATGGAGATAATAAACAGCATTTACTTCCCAGGGTTGTTTTGAGATTAAATGCGATAATATTTATAAAGTGCTTAGCACAGTGCTTGACACATAATAAGCATTATATAAATTTAGATATTATTTATTATTATTGTTGTTATTGTTATAAATTTTAATTTGTCATTTTAGGAGTGGGGCAAAAGTTATCATTGTAGTTATAAGTACTTAATAAATAAATCTGAAAGTTTGGAGTCATTCAAAGGGCCACACTTGAGGATCTAGAGGGCCGCATATGTCCTCAAGGCCAAGGGTTCCCCATCCCGGCTCCATACAGATGCCAAAGTTATTTTCCTTTAGCACAAGTCAAAAAATGACCCTTTACTACACAATAAACTCCTGTCAGCCAGTCAATAAACATTTAAGTGCCTACTATGTGCCAGGTACTATCCTAAGCACCGGAGATGCAAAGAAAAGCAAAAGATAGTTCCTGCCCTTGAGAAACTCACAATCTAATATGACTCCCTATAATTTCTAGGAACAGAGAATGGATGAGAGAGAGTAGTAATAGGCAATAATACTGGAAAAATGGGTGGGTATAGTCTATATAGGACTTTAAATGCTAAGTTGAAGATTTTAAAATTTTATCCTAGAGGCAATAGGCAACCACTGAAGATTTTTGAGTAGGGGAGTGGCATTTTCAGAATCTATAAGAATTGTGAAAAGGAGAAAAAGTTGAGAGAAGAATAAAAAAAATGCAAATTAAGTGGGACCACTGGTAAAGCTTTAGAAACCACCTCTTCCTCCTCCTCATCACTATCAACAGCAACATAGCAATTTACCTTTATGCAATACTTTATGGTTACCCAGCTTTCTCACATGTATTTGTCTAGAAGGTGGAAGGGAATGGGAACCATATGGATGGGAACTGTATTGTGAATGACATTAAATGCTAGACTAAGGATTTTATATTAGAGGCAATGGGAAGTCACCAAAATTTTTTGAATAAGGGATAGGTATGGTCAGAATGAATAAGAATTGGGAATATAAACTGTTTATATACTGTCTCATTAGATCCTTACTCTAGGAATGAGTATTATCTCCCTCATTTTATAGACAAACTGAGGCTCAATATCACACAGTTAGTAGGTAACAAAACCATGGACTCTAACTCCACATTTCATGTGTTTTCACTGCTGCTCTGTTCTCTCATTTTCTTTCTCATTTCTTCTTTTCTCTTTCTTTAATTTTCTTTCTTCTTACTTTTCTTCGCTAGTCTAATTCAGATAAAAGATAGGGGCTATTGGAATAGAATATACAAGAAAAATGATGGGCAAGAGCTTTAATCCTAGAATTTGGAACTGGATTGTTGGGGAGTGGTGGGTAGGAAGGAACAGTAAGGAAATTACTAAAATATAAACTAAAAATTTTGTTTTTAGGTATCCCTAGGGATAGGAAGATCAGGTCTTAAACTTCTAGTGAGGAAAAAAACCCAATTATATACACTAGTTCCTCACCCCTCTATTTTAGCCCGCCTGTTTAGTCAGAAGAGCATCAAAAGGTGTCAGTTGCCTTCTGAATCAGTGAATGACTCCCATGGAGCTACAGTCTTTTTTCTCTGTTAAATGGCTGACAGATTGATTTGGAAGCTTAACTTTTCTTCAGTTGGGCACAGGCAACATTTGAGATCTGTAGCACCAATGAAGATTTCATCTGGGAGTTTCTTTTTCTGTTAGTCCATTCTCAAGAAGCCCTTGCTATATAATCTTTGTTTTTTCAATAGCACTTTGTACTTTGCTGCTGATGTGATGGGTTTTGGAAATGTATTAGATCAGCAGTCTTTCATTTAACTCCAAGGGATGGAATGTTTCTTTGAAGTTGCCCTGTTTCAGCAGTGTATATGGGGATTGGCTTAAGGGAGAGTGGGTCTTGTAGTTCACATAAGGCATGCATCTTTATCAAAATTCTCAGGAAGGCTCTAGCAGGAATATCACACTGGATTAGACACCAGGAGACCTAGTTTCTAATTCTGGCTCTGCCATCAGCTGCGGTGACCTTGTATACATCACAATCCTTCTCTGGGTCTCAGTTTCATCATCTGTAAAATGAATGTTTGGCTAGATGACCAATCTCTAAGAGACTGAGACTCCATGATTCTATTATGAAACATTCTATTATGTACATTTTAGGAAACATGTAGACAAGCTGGACCATGTCCAGAAGAGGGTGATCAGGATAGTGAAGGATTTGAAAGCTGTCATATGAGCAATGGTTGAAGAAATAGCAGATGTTTGAGTTGGAGAAGAGACTTCCAAACTACGTAGTAGCAGTCTTCCAACACTTAAAGGTCTGTGCTATGAACATTGGATTAGACTTATTCTGCTTGACCCAAGATGGCAAAATTAGGAGCAATGACAAATTGCCTAGAGGCAGATTTAGGCTTGAGGTAGGTCTCATTGTAGGTCTTCAAACAGAGTAGAGACTATTTATTGAGTATGTTGTAGAAGGAATAATTATTTAGGTTTAGGTCAAACTAGATTGTCTCTGAGGTGCTTTGCAGCTTTTAGATTCTGATTTTGTTATTTAAGAAAGAAGAAAAAGTGGTCTAATGGTCCATTCATGGTTGAACATGCTCATTGGTGTATCACAAAACATTATGCCTGGGTTAATAATAGTTGCTATGTTTATAGCACCTTAAGGCTTGCACAGCTCTTTATATACATTATTCCATTTGATCTTCATAATTGCCCAACGAGGTAGAAACTATGTGAAAGTCAAGTTTCTCCTCCTTCAGAATAGCAAACTCTATCCATGATGACAAATAGCCTCTTACCTGGAAGGGAGCTTACAATTCATATAATAGAACTTTCTAATTTTTTCAGATAAGGATACTGGAGACTAGAGAGGGAAAGTTACTTTCCTAGAATCACTCAAGTAACAACATTTAAGTACTCAGCATATACCCATAGTGTAACATCCTCTTTGGGATATAACCCTAACTTGTACTCAAACTCAAAGACTGGGTCCTCAGAGTGGTGACTTATCTTGGGTTCTATGGTAACCCTGTGGCTTACTCCTAATACTTTATCTCCTGATTCCCCACCAGTGTATTTCTTATTAACATTAACAAGTAGACAATTCACTTCTGGCAAAATTGTTTACAAGGCACACTCTTTGATGAAGTCTCACAGTGTCCATTGGGACTCACATTTAAAGTACAGTGGTAATAAGGAATACAGTTAGGATACATGTGTGACAGTATGAAAATTCATAATTCCTTGTACTTCAGATCCTAACAGATTTTTACCTCTTTGCAGGGTCTTTGTGAAGTTTTATTTGGTAGTACTATTTCCAGCATTTTTTCCTTGAGTGACTATCTTTCTGCACCTCTCTGTCTCTGATGTGTCTTTCTATTTCCAATGCATATACTTCCTTTGCCCTTAGTCAGTCATTCTTGTGGGTGTTATAACTGCTACCTTGCAAACTTCCCAGGACAAATATATACATAATCAGTAAGCATTCAGACCTTTTGGAAGTCACAAGGCTGTTTGGACACTTCCATCTAGAGATTATTGCTAAGGAAAGGAATCATGAAAGAGGCAGCTCAAACCTAGGCTTTAGGTAGAATATAGGCTATTTACCACACGAAGGCTGAGTGGAGGAATTCAGCGAGCTATGCCTCTGCACAGCTCTTGGGAGGCAGCTCAAAGCAGTCCTCATTATTCAGAACCAAAAGGAAGGGAAGGAACAGAGAGGCTGGTGACTTTTTGTGGGTATCCACCTAGTTCTTGCTCAGCAACCAGCTGGGAAACTCTTGGTCAGCTCCCACTGTTAGCCCCTGCATATGGTCAGAAGTAGGCTCAGTCAAAGCCTTTAATTGGCTTTCTCTACCTGAAAGCAGGCAGAGAACATCAGGCCATGTTGTATATAAGCTACCAAGAAGGGAAAATGTGATCATTCTCCATGACCCTGTCACATAGGTACTGTTCTAGGTACTGGAGATAAGGGAAAAAAAGATGAAAAAGTTCCTGATCCTTAGGAATGTACATTGTAGTTGGGAAAGATACCATGGACATATATATTGGTCTATAGAAAATAAGATATGAGATAATTTGGGGGGCAGTACTAGTAGTTGGGGTGCTTCTGGGGGTGGGGTGGAAAATCTGGAAAGAATTTCACAAAGTAAATTGTGCTTGAGTTGAACACAGGGATTTTGAAACATGGAGGTGAAGAGAAAATGTGCTCTAGGCATGAGGTACAGCCATTGCAAAGACACAGGAGATGTATAGAGATCAGTCTAAAAGCCAGTATGACTGGACCATAACATGGGAAGGGGGAGTAATGTTGTGTGAGGTTGAAAAGTTGGGTTTGGAGTAAGTAATAGATTGTGAAGAGAGAGCTTTAAATGTCAAACAGAGGAGTTAACATTTGATCCTAGAAATTACAGGGAGCCACATTAGATTGTGAGATTCTCAAGGGCAGGAACTATGTTTTGCTTTTCTTTGTATCCCCAGTGTTTGGCATAGTACTTGGCACATGGTAGGTACGTAAATGCTTATTGACTGGCTGACAGGAGTTTATTGGATAGTGAAGGGTCATTTTCTGACTTGTGCTTAAGGAAAATAACTTTGGTGTCTGTGTGGAGCAGGGGTGGGGAACCTGTGGCCTTGAGGCCATATGTGGCCTTCTAGGTCCTTGGGCTTGGCCTTTTGACTAAGTCCAAGTTTTATAGAATGAATCCTTTTATTAAGGGAATTTGTTTTGTGAGGTTTGGATTCAGTCAGGGGGCTACACTTGAGAACCTAGAGGATCATATGTGGCCTCAAGGTCAAGGGTTCCCCACCCCTGGATGGAAAATGGATTGGAGTGGGGAGAGACTTGAGGCACAGAGACCAAGTGGGCTGTATTGCAATAGCCTAGGTGAGAGGTGATGAGGACCTAAACTACAGTGGTAGCTATGTGAGTGGGAGACAGGGGGGTGAGAGGGAGAGATGTTTAGGAGGTAGAAATGACAAGATTTGGCAACTGATTAGATAAGTGGAGTGATTGAGAGTGAGGAGTCCAAAAGGTTCTGAACCAGGGTGACTGGAAGGACAGTGGTGCCCTTGATAGAAAGCAGAAAGCGCCAAAGGGAAGGGTAGGTTTTAGAGAAAGATAATGAGATCAGTTTTGGACATGAACAGATTCTACAAGTTACTGACGGATGATATTAAAACTCGTTTGCTGATTCCTAGTACCTTGCTTTCTTCATAGAACAAGGGCCTTTCTATAGCAAATACATGTTTGGCCCAGGGCATTGAGTGGTGATCTGAGAGAATAGAGTGTCTTTGGCTGAGGCTTATTTAACCATATAAAATTTCTATTTAATATTTGTTAACATAGCCAGGACTGCCACACAGATCCCAGAGCTATAAATTCTGTGATTGCAAGACAAGCAGTCAATCAACAAGCACTTATTAAGAGCTTACTATGTGTCAGGTACTTGAGGCTTGAAATACAGAGAGAACAAAGTCAAAACCCAAAAAATCCTGCCCTCAAGGTATATCTGATAGAGCATCTTGGGCTCAATCAATCACATAGTAGAGTTAGCAAAATTTGCTTTCTCTAGCCATGGGGACAAACAAGGTTGATTCTATCTCACATCCTGAGGTTCAAGTCAACAAATCAAGTTGACAAGAATTTATTAAGTGTCTATACTATTTGCTTGCACTGTGCTAAGATCTGGGGGTATAAAGAAAGACAAAAACAGTTAGCTCATAATCTAATGGGGGACACGATATCCAAACAATTAGGTACAAACAAGATACATATAAAGAATAATTGAAGATAAGTCTCAGAGGGATGGAACTAGCATTAACTTTCTTCTGTTTTTACTAAAAGAAGAACTATATTAAGGAAAAAATCCAGAATGATAACTGGCTTTAGTTAAACCTAACAACAATATTTCACTTAACCCATAGTTAAAAAACAAAAAACCACTGAAACTCGTTGACATATCCTCTCCCATCATATGCTTTTAAATTTTTTATTTTTAATTTATGGAATAAAACGAGCATTTTCATAACATAGTATAATAAAAAAGATGATTGCACATGAAACTGCAAATCTATTATGTACAACTTACTATTCCTTTTAAATATACAATAAAGTTATCATGTAAATTTCTTTTTTTTTCTCTTTTTTCCCTTTTTTTCTCCTCCCCCCCACCCTAGAGATGGCTAACATTAGCTGCAAATAGGTGTATACATATATGTATACATATATATATATATGAATGTGTGTGTGTATGTAAAATTATGTGCTTTTTGAAATCTTTGCTTCCCATTGATGTCGACTTTCATCCTGTCATTTATATCCTGAGGCTCACCTACTTCCTACTTACTACAGGCTATCTTTAGGCAATTCTGAGTCAAAACAAACAAACATAGATTGCCTATATCCCTATTTTCTCACCTATATCCCTTCCCATTGTTTAGATCCTGCTACTGCTCTCATGAGAGTCATTGTAGGTGAAAAAAGCTTGACACTTTCAGGAATCTGTGGTTTATAAGGGAAGGGAGGGAAAAAATTGTGAAAATTAGAGGCAGTTGAAGGGAGCTGATCCAGGTGGCAGACTACAGGTTTGTGGTGTGTACCTCTATGCCTCTTTGGATTAACCAGCAATTTATTATTATTTATTTAAGTGTTTCCTTTGTGCCTGACACTGGGTTAAATAAACACCAGGGACAACAAAGACCAAAGTGACTGCCCACAGCACATAGATACGTAGTTATATACAGAATACATGGAGCTATTTTTGAGGGTAGGTCATGTTTCATGGGAATGAGCCATGCTTGAGTCCATTCATAATAGTGTTTGAGGCTCAGTGCACCCCTGGAAGTTCTCCAAAGATGGAAGATATGACAGTAGGTTTCAGAGATAGGAACATAAAGACATAGGGATGAGCAGCTTCGTCGTTTGTTTTCTCACAGTTCTTTACACTTTTTTTTTTTTTTTGAGCAGACCTATGATTTCTTTGGTGTGGTACATTCTTGGTGGGGAACTTCTACCAATTCAGGTCAGTGCTTTTTCTGAAACTGATAATCTGAAGAGACTTGCTTGGGGTCAGCTAGGTGGCACAGTGGAGAGAGCACTGGTCCTGGAGTCAAGAGGACCCGAGTTCAAATGTGGCCTCAGATACTCACTAGCTGTTCGACCCCAGGCAAGTCATTTAACCCCATTGCCTCCAAAAAAAAAAAAAAGAAAGAAAATAAAGAGGCTTGCTTAGGTCACTAAGACCATAAGTGACTTGTCTGGGGTCACAAAGCCATTCTATGTCAGAGGAAGACCTTGAACCTTAGTTTGACTCCAAGGTCAGGTCTTAAGCCTTATTCCAAGATGCCCCTCAGCACAAATTTATAGGCGGAAAAATAGGGAAGTTTCTAACACTGCCAAACTTATACATATATACACACCTATATGTATATATGCATAGATGTATGCGTATGTATATATGTACATATATACATACATTATACATATATACATATACACACACATACACACACACACATACTGAGCCAAAGCAGAAAATCAAATTACACTTAGCACAGACCTAGATGGTTCAGTGTTTCTTATCCCAGTTAAGGAAGTCCCAAATGACAGACTTTCAGATGATTAGATGTACTATTGTCAGTATTTATTTTGTAATCAGATTCCTCAGTCATGTCTCCACTTGTGTCACAGTCACAGAAGCACATCCCCTTATTTTCAGACTCATTTTCACTCAAAACCAAACTTCTGAAGGTGGAGCTGCCATAGGCCAACATTTTTATTTTCAAAAAGCAACAAATCTGTAAATCCCTCCTTCTTGCAGGCAGGGGGCTGGGGTGGAGGAGGGGTGGGACATGTTATTCCTCCCTTTTTGGCAAGATGGTTTGTTAAGAGAGACTTGTAAAAATCCTGGGATCTAACAAAAACATTATAAAATCAACTTTTCAAAGTGCATAAGAGAAGATAGATTGAGTCAATGTGTAAATCCAGTGATCTAACAATTAATTTGTCAGATCTAAAGGAAAAGGAAGATTGATAAATTCCAGGGATCCAGAAACAGCATACCATAGAAGGGGTGCCCAGAGTAGGCACTTCTCACCTTCTGCTTTATATACCTTTGAGGTAGAAGCACCATCCCCAGAGAGTACATAGAAACCCACTGTGAGTGTGTGTGTGTGTGTGTGTGTGTGTGTGTGTGTGTGTGACTTGTGTTGAGAGTCAGACATGGCAAAATCTTCTAGTACTGCTAGAGGGGGCTGAGCGAGTTGTGGAAAAGTCCCCATGTGACATCACAAAGAGGGAAGACTAGAAAGTTTAAGTGTTAGGTCCTGGGCATTGGGATCTTGCTTTTTCCTTGTGACTGTCAGTCCCTGTCTTAAATCCCAGTCTCAGTGAGTTGGTTATCTACCTTGTTAACCATGTTTCCTCAGGATTTAGGGTCTTGCCCTAGTAGCCCCCTAATTATTTTTTCCCTTAATAGTATTTTATTTTTCCCAATTACAGTAAAAATAGTTTTTAACATTCATTTTTGTATAATTTGAGTTCCAAATTTCCACCCCTCCTTTTCTCTCCACCCTCCCCAAGATAGCAAGCAATCTGATATAGGTCATACATGTATAATCGTGTCAAACACATTTCCACATCAGTCATATTGTGAAAGAAGAATCAAAACAAAAGGGAAAAACCACAGGAAAGAAAAAACTAAAAACAAAAAAAAAGTGAAAATAGTATGCTTTGATCTGCACTCAGACTCCATAGTTCTTTCACTAGATGTAGTTAGCATTTTCTATCATGAGTCTTTTGGAATTGTCTTGGATCATTGTATTGAAGAGTAGAGCTAAGTCTATCATAGTTAATCATTGCATAATGTTGTTGTTGCTGTGCACAATATTGTCCTGGTTCTGCTCACTTCACTCAGCATCAATTCATGTAAATCTTTCCAGGTTTTTCTGAAATCAACCTGCTCATCATTTCTTATTGAGCAATAGTATTCCATTACATTCATATACCACAACTTGTTCAGCCATTCCCTAATTGATGTAGCCCCCTAATCCTTGGGGGTCTCTGGAGCAGACCTATTGTCTGCCACCAGACCTCTTTAATGCTGTGCTCTTTCAATCTAAGGAGACCTCTTCTTGTCCTAAGCTAGACCTTCCTTAAGCCCACTGATGATCTGGGATCATAGATTCAAAGAATGAAGGGACTTTAGTCCAGTGTCCTCATTTTACAGTTGAGGAAACTGAGGTCTACATCGATTAGGGTATTTGCCTCAAGTCACACAGACAATAAGGGTAGAGCCAAGATTTGTTTTTGCTTCTCTGGCTTCTGAGAGGCAACCTTGTCAAGTGGATAGAGAACCAGCCTGAAAGCCAGGAAAATCTGAGTTCAAGCCCTGCCCCTGATGCCTACTGGCTGTGTGACCCTGGGTAGGTCACTTAATCTTTCAATGCTCTGGGCACTTCTTTAGGACTAATAGTTGCAGAGAAGGTGCTTACCTGCATTGGTAGCAAGTTTCCTCAGGTAGAAATTCCCTAGACTAGTGAAATTACAGGTCTAGTCTCTATCCCTATCCATCTGGCTCCCAATTCAGCCCTCTTTCTATTGCAGTATACTTCTATCTTAGGATCAGGTGAACTTTGAAGTTCCTTCTGGTTCTGAGTCTATGATCCTATAGTCTCCCAGCTGCTAGGGGCTTCTGGGACTTTCCCTGTCCTGTCCTTCCTGTCGAATCTATTTCATATTCAAGTCCTAGTTATCTTTATTTTGATCTATCTCGCTGCTAACTGAAACCCAGATCTACTACAGACATATATAAATGGGTGGGCAGCTGGGTGGCACAGTGGATAGAGCAAAGTGCTTGGAATCAGTAAGATTCATCTTCATGAATTCAAATCTGGCCTCAGACACTTACTAGCTGTGTGACCCTGGGTAAGTCACTTAACCCCATTTATTTTAGTTTCATTATCTGTAAAATGAGCTGAAGAAGGAAATGGCAAACCACTCCAGTATCTTTGCCAAGAAAACCCCAAAATGGTGTCACAGAGAGTTGGACACAACTGAACAACATAAATAGAAGGAGGCTAACTACAAACTTTTCCTAATTAAAAACTTTTGCCGAGACCTTGTTAGAAGTCTGCCTAGAAGTGGTGAGCCTTCCCTGGCAGTAGTGTAATGTCAATAAAGTACCTTCTTGATCTTTGGAATGAACTTTATCCATTCATTTTCCTCACTCAGCTCCAGCCAGAGGAATAGATCTCAGGAAGGTGGGGCCTGAATGGTGTGACTGAATTGAGGAGGCAGCTTTCGGCTGTCAACAACATTGAATTTAGGATCACAGAATCATAGATTTATGGGGCAGCTAAGTGGTGCAGTGGATAGAGCACTGGCCCTGGATTCAGGAGGACCTGAGTTCAAATTCGGCCTCAGACCAAACGCTTAACACTTATTAGCTGTGTGACCCTGGGCAAGTCAATTAACCCCATTGCCTAGCCAAAAAAAAAAGAATCATAGATTTAGAGTTAAAAGGGACATCAGAGGTCATCATACTCTACCTCCTCATTTTACAGATGAGGAAGCTCAGACTTAAGGAGATAAAATGATTTGCTCCAAATCACACAGGTAGTAATCATTAGAGGCAAGATTTGAACTCAGGTATCTGACTGCAGAATTAATTTTCCTTCTACTAATACCAAAATCAACCTCCCCTGACATCTGGGCTACTTCTCTTTCAACTATAACACAGCACGCTACACTAAAAAAGTCAGGAACCTGAGTTATAGTCTTGGTTTTGCCAGCTGTGTGATCCTGGTGAAGTTACAGTCTCTTTACACTTCAGCCTTCTCGTCTATAAAATGAAGGATTTGAACCAGATGATGCATTTCTCACATTCTTTCCAGTTCTATCATAACATTCTATTATCTGTGGCCCTGGCTAGAGAAACAATCCCTGAGTCCTGAGTTCCTACAGTCAGCTCAGGCTGTCTCATTTTCTGGTTTACTTTCCTTGAATAGATGCTGCCTTTGGATCTGTAAAAATCTGGGTGATTGGGATTGACACAGCCTAGTATGTGGCTGTGTTGACAGGATTCAAGGAAATTTTATAAGAAGCCCATCTTTCCTGACTGCTGAGCTATTCCATGGAGTCAAATGGAGAATATACATTCCTTAGGAGCCAAAAAGTTGTGAAAAGGCAATGGGAAAAATCTACTAGGTTGGCACTGAGTAGTATCTCTTTTTTATGAGCCCAGATGGTGGTGGTAGATGCCTCCCATTAGCGTCATTTAGACATTAAGAGACTATAATTGGAGACAAACATGTGTCCTCATCACAGTTGACCTTATTTATGGAGAAGCTGACATCTGAATGTCAAATCTGCATCAGTGAATTCTCTCCTCTAATAACCACTTTAATATGTAAATAACTGAATTGCAACAGGGAAAAAATATAAGCAAGGTTCTGGTGATTGCTTTGAAGATTTGTGTTCCTTCTGAAACCTAGATTGAGGGGAGGATAGATATCTCTACTTTATCTTTAGGTACCAGTTGCAAAATTGAGCTGAGGACAAAAGGGAGATCTAAGATGGGCAAGAAGGAGCAGAAAACATTTTTAAAAAGTAGAATTAAAGGGGGTTATTCATTGAGGGAAAGAATGGAGATTTTATCCTTATTCAAGAAATGGGTAAATCACCAAATTAGGTGCTTTTTGAGGAATGGAGGGAGAGAACAGGGGGCATTTTCAAGCCAGTGATTAAATCAATGTGGTGAGTTCCCAGTGTGGAGACTTTCATCATGGATATAGGTCAGCAACACCTCTGCATCTTAAAGTCTTAGAAAAATGCCTAGGGCCACTAAGGGATTGTGTCTTCACTATGATCACACAACTAGCATTCCACAGAAGAAGGACTTTCCTGACTCCAAGGCTAGCCTTCTATCTATGATGCCATGATGCAGAGATTTAAGACATGGCTCGCTCCTGTTTGTGGAGCTTATCTGTAAGAAGTGCATTTATGAAAAAAATAACAATGTAACATATCATTGTGTCAAAATAAGCGATGAACCATAATGACGTCTCTTATGGAACTGAGCTTTCTTATCTGGTGATGTGATTTTAATGAGGGCTGCAGTCATCAGGGAAGCTTTCATGGAAGAGGTGGACTTTAAAGGATGGGAGGGATTTGGATAGACAGAAGAAAGAGAGGAGGACATTTCTGTAGTATAGAGAGGAAACTAGCCTGGCTAGAGTATAGGGTTTATATTCATTCTAAGTATCTGCTAAATACCTATTATATTCCAGGCATCATGCTCAATACTGGGAATATAAAGATAAGCATTGAGTTTAGTCCAACAATGAAAGATTTGCTTGGTGCTGTCTCAGTGGTGATGGTAATGTGCATCCATAAGAATTTTTTATGTCCCAAGTGCTGGGTGTGATACACAGATAAATAAGATTTAGTCCCTGCCATCAAGGAGTGTATAGTCTAAGGTGAGACAAGACCTGACAGAGAAGAATATGTTACAGATAAGAATATGTCCATGAATGAAGACGTGAAATTCTATTCTTGTTGATGAAAAATGGTTAGCAGTAGTTGAAGATAAGGTTGAATACTTTAGGTTGGAGCCTGTTTATTCAAGGCCAGACCTTGAATGTTATGTATTATATAATCTATAACTCTCACTCCAACTGGTTACCTTACACTGCCAAGGTAAGTGAACTTATCCATTTTCTGTAACTGGTGGCTCCATGTATGGATGGTATGGTGCTAGCTGATGGAGCACTTGTGTTTTCTTGGTGTTAATTGTTAGGCCAAAATTAGCACAAGCAGCAGAGAATCGATCCATACTTTGTTGCATCTTGGCTTTAGAGTGCACAATCATCTGCAAACAGAAAATCATGCACCAACACTCCTTTCACTTTGGGCCCCCAGGAGGAGTTCAAGGATACCTTACAAATGTTTGTTATGATCACTAGAGGGTCAGGATTGCATTATATTTAGCTTGGGACAATCTCATTGCTACTACCGGAAAAGTCTAGTGAAATGCACGTTTAGTGTTTTTCCCCCACCCCAGAAGCGCCGAAGTGATCAGATATAAAAACTAAATTTTTAGCTCTATAAGCCTAGCAATTATTTAAAAAAAGTCTATAGTTTGCCAGCTGTAGGCAGTATTTTTGTATCTTATTTATCTAGTAGAAACTGATGACCTTGTTTTGAAGGAAAATTTAGAAAATGGAATTCACAGGTTCTTAAGAGATGTTATTTTGGTTGGGTGCTATAATGCTAAATAAACTACTTGGTTGCTATTAGAGATTAAAATGAGGATGGCTTTTTATTTTTATTTTTTAAAGACTGGTTTCACCCAGTCTCATCCCAGCAAGATGTTAAAGCTTCTGTTTGTGACCTGGACTGATTCATTCTTCCTTAGATAACCTTGTAGTTTCCTGCTTCTGGAAGCTCACAATATGAATACCAAACTTATTGTGGACATCTGATCAGCATAGGTCACTGCAGCTCAGACCTACCTGAGTTCAAAAGATCTGCCAATATCAGCTTCCCTGGTAGCTAGCTAGGGTTTCAGGCTTGCCCCAAAACACCTGGTCCAATGATGACCCTTTGGAACAAGGGGCAGGTACCAGGATTCACTGATATCACTAGTGAAGAGTTGTGATAACTCTACAAATATGAGTACCTAATTTCTTGAGGTGTTAAAATATTTTTTCTCCTATCTCCATGCCTTTCCACAAGTGGACCCTCATCTAAGAGTTGTATTAAAGTCTTGAAGAGTCCAACGGCCACAGACTGGCCAGCTTTGACTTAGAACTACTCTTCATTTTAGGTTAATTACATAGTTCAGAGGAGTAGAGAAATAAACCTTAGATTTGGGCCTATATAGGGTGTAATATTGCTGTTCATGTATATGTGGCCCAAACAGATTGAGACTTGAACTAGAAACAGATTTTTTTCCTCCCCTTACTTTATCCAAAACCCTGTGACTTGAACAACTCATATAGGGACATAGCAGCTGCACCAGAAGGGAGATAATCATTCATAGCTAATTTTTAATCAGTGAACTTTAAAATGTTGATTTTTCTAATGTTAAATTTATTTTGTACACAGATGTTGGAGCCCTGTCTGTGCCTGATTTAACAAGAACCTACCCTGACTAGTTGTACTCACTTTGTGTGGTCTATTTTGGAGTGAAGGGAAAGAAATGAAGCTGTAGTCACATGATACTCACCTCAAATCTCTCTTTCCTTTATTTATTTTAGTATGTCAGGGTGGGTAGAGCCTCATGCTATAGCTTTTTTTTTTTCTGTAGAAATGGGAACGTCTGAGTTTGGCTTGGATGAGGTGGGAATTCACATAACTCACAGGAAAATTCCTCAGATTTTTCATAATAAATCTGGTTTTCTTTTGCTTCTATCACATTCTACCTTGCATCATGTGTACACATTATAGTTTTCGAATCATCCTGTTACTGGCCCTTATCACCTCATGCTTGGCCTACTGCAGTAGCCTTTTAATTGGTTTCCCTATCATGTCTCTCCCTACCCCAATCCATCCTCCTCTTACCCACCAAAATGTTTTTCTTCAAGTGCGGGTATAAACATAATAACCCTCTTCTCAATAAACTCTAGTGGCCCCCTATTACCTTCAGGAAAACATAAAAATCCTCTCTGGCACTTAAAGTCCTTCACAATCTGGCTCTAAGTTTTCTATCCTTCTTACATTTTACTCCCCTCTCTTTGTTCTTTGTTGTTGTTGTTTGATTGTTTTCAGTCATGTCCAGCTTTTTCTGGCCCCTTTTGGGGTTTTGTTGGCAAGGTTACTGGAGTGGTTGACAAATCTTCTACAGCTTATTTTACAGATGAAGAAACCGAGGCAAACAGGGTTAAGTGACTTGCCCAGGATCCTGAGGCCAAAATTGAAGCCAGGTCTTTCTGACTCTAACCTGGCACTCTGTCCACTCTACCACCTATATGCCCCTTCATTCTACTATTCAGCAATCCTAGCTTTTATGGTGTCACTCTTACATGGCACTTCTCTTGACACTGCCTTTTCATTGTCTGTCTCCCATGCCTAAAATGTTCTCCCAACTCACCTCTACTTCTTGGCTTTCATGGTTTCCTTCAAAACTCAAGTATCAATTTCTGCAGGAGATCTTTCTTGTTCCCCCCTGCATTGCTTGTGCCTCTCTTCAGAGATAAACTTCCATTTACTCCATATATATTGAGTAAATACAATTTTTTTTGCAAGTTATCTCTCCATTAAAATGTGAGTTTCTTGAGGGCAGGGACCATGTCTTTGCCTTTCTTTGTGTCTCCAGGACATAGCATAGTGCTTGGAACATAGTAAGCACTCAGTAAATACTTGTTGACAGCTCCTGTCTACTAATCCCCCATTAGAATGTAAGCTATTTGAGGGCAGGGATATCTTTCTTTTTGCTTGTATTTGTTTTCTCAGGCTAGCAGTGCCTGGCACATAATAAGTGCTTAATGATTGCCTGTTGACTTATTGACTTGACTCCCCCAACCCTCAGAATTAGCCCTTCAAACTTATGACAATGATCCACCAGAGAGCCACTTGTCTCTTGCCACCAGAATATTATCTAGTAATTCCTACTCAAAAGATGGATAAATGTATATGGCTGAGTGATTGAATTTTTAAAATCCCTCTATGGTAGTTCTAAATGGTAGTTATTTATTTCAGGTGTTTAACATCATATTGTTGATAAGAGTATTGGGCTCAGAGACGGGAAGACCTATGTTCAAATCCCACCTTTGACATTTATTGGCTGTGTGCATATGGGAAAGTCACTTAGTAGCTCTGAACCTCAGTTTCTCCAGCTGTAAAATGGGAATAATACTTGTATCACTGCACAGGGTCTTTGGGATACTCAAATGAGATAATATATGCTTATTATAGTTATCACCCTCCAAGTAGAAAGTAAGTTCCCTGAGGAAAGGACTATTTCTTTCTCTGTCTTTTTTGTTTTTATATCCTTATTGCCTAGCAAAGTATCTGGCTACATAGTTACTGTTTCTTGAACTAAAATGTTTTGCTATCTCCTTATCAGAAGAAGAAAGAATTCTTATAGGTCACTTGATATGACTTGGATGTAGGACCCTATAATTATGTTACAGTACTAGATTGGCTTTATATATATATGTATGCATATGTATATCTATATTTTTATTTATGTATGTATATGTGTATATGTATACACACATATATACATGCACACACACATACACACTTGTTTTATTACAATATGTCACTTTCATTATTTTTTAAGTTTTTATTTTCAACTACAATGATAGGGTGAGGATTATTATAACTAATGTCTAAAATGAATGGAGTGTAATTATGGGACTAGTGGAAGTAATTTCCTTTTTCCTACTCTGATCCCAATTTCAACTGCCAATGCTCACCAAATAAGTGAGAAGAATGGTAGTGTTTCTTACTTCCCAATGAAAGATATCAAAGGTAAATCATACCTTCAAGTTAGAAACAAGGGTATAGACCTTGTCATGTTAGAAACCAACCTTCTAACTCCCTGATGAAGCAAGAGTGGTTAGGCAAGATTGTGAAGTAGTGATAATTATATATCATTTTATTATAAAAAAATGTTTTGCATGCCTAATTTGATCCTCACAATAAATCTGCAGGGTAGATATTATGATAACTAGATAGCTAGATAGCAATAGCCTATTGGTGGATCTGCCTGCCTCCAGTCTCTCCCTACAGCAATCCATTCTTTATTTAGCACCAAAGTGATTTTCTTGAAATGCAGGTAGTGTTCATGTCACCTCCTTTCCTCCAATAAACCCCAGTGGCTATTGCCTCCAGGATCAAATACAAAATGCTCTGTTTGGTATTCACAGCCCTTCCTAACCTAGTCTCTTCCTGCCTTTCCAGTCTTACAACTTACTCTTTGGCACATACTCTTTGATCCAGTGACACTGGCCTTCTGGCTGTTCCACAAACAAGACACTTTATCCCTGGCTTCAGGCATTTTCTCCGGCTTTTCTAGCTGTCCTTCATGCCTGGAATGCTCTCCCTCCTCAACTATACCTACTGACTTTCCTGACTTCTTTTAAGTCTCAACTAAAATTTCATCTTTTACAGGAGGGTTTTCCTAGCCTCTCAATTCTACTGCCTTCCCTCTGCTAATTATTTCCTATTTATCTCATTGATAGCTTGCTTTTTATATACAGTCGATTCTTATCGTTCATGTTAGTTATGCTCTATAAAGTCACTGCAAACACTGACTTAGTGAATACTAAACCATTGCTTCTAGGGGAAATACAGGGTTAGGTTCTTGTGAACCTGTGATCACATTTACTTTAGCACATTCCAATGTGTCCGACATGCAAATTTCCTCTTCCTTTATCTGCATATGCTGTACTGTTGATTCATTAGCATTAAACTCATGGCCAGCAGCACTATAACTCATGCCTAAATGAAGTTTATCTAACACATATATTTTCTGCCTTTTGTGCTTAGGAAGACAAGACAGAATTTCAGTACTACACTTGGAGTTTTTTTTTAAATAGTGAAATCACCAACAAAGAGCACAAAAATGCAAAAAAATGTGGCACTAAATAGATGGTGAAAAGGTTACTAGTGTACAGTCTGAGAGCTGAAACAAAAAGGCAGAAGTTGTCTACTTAGAGCTTACCTGGGAACCTGCAGGTTCATATTTTTTTGCTGCTCTGTGCAAAAGTGAGTATGTGAAAGTGCTCTTGAGTATTGATTTTGAGGTTACAAATAAATTTTAAATAATAAGTTGCATTTGCAAATATAGCATACACGAATGACGAGGGTCCTCTGTATTTGTTTGCATGTTGTCTCCCTCATTAGATTGTAAGCTCCTTTGGGCAGGAGCTGTCTTTTGTCTCTTTTTGTATCCCCACCACAGTACCTGACACATAGTAGGTGTTTAATAAATGCCTATTGATTGATTGGGATCCATCCATCCATCCATCCATCCATCCATCCATTAAGCATTTATTGTTTACTATGTGCTAGGCTTTGGGCAAAGTCCTTGGGGGATACAAATACAAATAAGCCAGATGGTCCCTGCCTTTGAGTTTACTTTTTGGTTGGAGAAGACTACACATAGAGGGAGCTTGAAAGTGTATGTGTCCATATGTGGGGGAGGGGTGCTGTGTACTGGCATCAGAAATGGATTAGAGCTGGTAGCCCGGATATGAGGTGGTTTTGGTTTTAGGTAAGTTAAGATCAAAGATCCCCTCTCAGAACCCAAAGTGGTTCCCAGGGCAGAGTCCAAGTTTTGAGTGTGGAAGAAGTATTTTAGAAAAGAAGAAATGGAGGCAAAAGGTAATTATGACTTGCCCAGTAGACCTGGTACTTGAGCTCACATCTCTGACTCCAAATTCAGTTCTCTTTTCACTGTATCATATTTTCTCTTCCACACCGTGTCTATTCAATTATATTCCTTTCCTCTCCCTCTGCTGCTCTTGGTGTCCCAATGTTGCTCTGAGCCCTGTCTTGGTTCATTTACTCATATTTATATTTCTGATACCAAAAATAACAAGTGGACTAGTGTTCAGAGCCAAAATGCTTTTATTAGAAGCCTGGCAAAAACATACTTACATTTGTATGTATAATAGCTCATTTGTTGCTGGATAACTCTAAATATATAAGCATGAACTTAGCATAAAACAAAAATACTACCCATGTAGTGTTGGGAAGCTTTCAGAACTATAAGCATGAGTTTATACTAGAAAAAGGTTATTATTGCCTATGTGGTATTCTACTGCTTATGTAGAACTCTGTGTACTTTTGGGTCTGGGTTGATGGAGTCACTCTCTTAGAGGATCTCAGGTTGAGAAATGCTGCCCACGACTCAAATTGACCTTTATCTAGATATGGAGTTGGTTTTGGGTTGGTCAGGATCTATGGCTTGGTATCACAGAGAACGGATAAGAAAATAATGAACTTTTCAGGACTATTTCCTATGCCTTCTACCTTGCCACCTCCTCTCTTCCCTCTTGCCCTGTCATCTTTATAGTACTAAGTGGGGCATGACCTGAGGCAGGATAGGCAAAGAAAGGGTAGATTTGAGGAGCAACTTTCTGTGCTAATTCTCTGGAGTAGGTAAAGTACCCCCTTTGGGGGTAGTAGCTATGTACACTTCAAGTGTTTCTAGTCTGGCCCTTTCCTCTTCTATTGCTTTTACAGAATCATAGATTTAGAGCCAGAAAGGGCATTAGAGGCCATCACCTCCAGTCCCTTCCTTTTGCAGATGAGAAAACCAAAGCTGAGAGATTTAAAGTGGCTTGCTTGTGGCTGTGTCTGGATGTGTTCCAATTATTGCCCTTTCTCACCAGATCTCCTATCTTCCCAGTTCCATTTATGTTTACCTCCTGCCACATTCTTCTCTCAGTTTCTCCTCCCCCTCCCTTCAGTTATTGCAGACTCAAGGAAGTGGATATCTTTATTTTGTTTTATGTTTCTGGTGAATAGGTCTTAAAATATTTCCTTAGTCAACCAGGATGCTCAAGACACATG
The DNA here is from genome assembly GCF_900497805.2 of Vombatus ursinus. NCBI lineage: Eukaryota > Metazoa > Chordata > Mammalia > Diprotodontia > Vombatidae > Vombatus > Vombatus ursinus. The sequence continues at coordinate 33,490,555 of NW_020948983.1, read as the reverse complement.
GTGGTAAACATTTTTGACAGCTGACATCTTGGCCATAAAAAGTTAAAACGAACAAAAATCTTAGCTTCTATATAATTCATTGAGGTCCCTCCTGCCCAGCTGGCATAAAGTGGACAAGGACAATTTCTGACAAACTGCTGGTATGTTTGATGCTGGCATCAGAGTCACCTACCATGTGATAAGCTATGTTTAGAGTGCAGACTCACAGATGTCATTTTTTATGCTTGGACTACAGAATGTTATTAACAATGTATGACTTGGTTTGTTGTGACTGAGGAGCTTGGAGGAATAAATTTAAGAACTTGGGGTCTTAATCTACTTAGGAGAATGAAGGCAGGCACTTTTTTTGTTTGTGTCCTAGCTGCCTAACATAGTGTCTGGCACATAGTAGAAGCTTAATAAATGCTTTTTGATTTATTGATTAACACATTGATCTAACCTCTTACCCAGAGAAACAATACCTTTTATAACGTTCCTGACAGGTCAATTAGTTTCTGCTTGACTACTCCCAGCTATACTGAGCTTCCTACTTATTATAGAATCCTAGTCTTTTTATTTTTTTGGTGGGGTGGTTTGCATCTCCAAGAGTAAAATAAAATTCTTTAGTGAAAAAGCTACTGAAATCTGCCCCTTTCTACAATCTACTCAAAGGCATGTAATTCTGCTCTCTCGAGTGATAGAATCTTTGATGCCTCTCCCACATGTCAGTTCTTTAAAGACTCAAATATGACTATCAAGTCTTACCTTCAGCCTTCTTTTCTTTAGGTTAAGTATGCCCAGTTTCTTTACATTTTCTCATGTGATAGAGCTCCCAGACCCCTCAATAGCCCGCTTACCCTCCTCTGAATGCATTCTGATTTGTCATAATGCAGACACAGCCTGACTTGAACAGAGTACAATGATATTATCACCTCCATTGATCTGGACACCCTACTTCTATTAACACAGCCTAAGATGGTATTAACATTCTTAGCACCAGAGTCAAACTGTTAGCTCATGTTGAGTGTGTGGTAAGCTAACCCCCCCTCTCTACCCCAGGCCTTTTTAATAAGAACCACTGCCAAGTCAGGATTCCCTCATTGCAATGAACATGAATATCTTTGGATAGTCTGCTGATCAGTGGGGTTTTTCTCACCAATATCAAACACTTAGAAAACAAAACCAAGCAACTGTTTCATCATTGGATTTTTTGCTAGTAACTCTTTAAACCTAAATGCAATATTGTACTTGATTCCTGTTAAATTGAATCTTGCTGGTTTTAGGGCATTGGTCTAGACTTGGGGTGTGGAAGGGAGGTCTGTAAGGGTAGTCCACTTCCTGTTTTTTTGTATGACCCACAAGCTAAGGATGAATTTTATATTTTTAAATAAAGATTCGTCATTTTTTAAAATAGCAAAACCATTCTTAGGTGGAGGGCTCTACAAAAGCAGGCAGCAAGCTCGATTTGCCCTTCAAGCAGTGGTTTCTGGAAGGCCCTGGTCTGGTCCATCAAGAAAATGTTGATTCTGAATTCTATTATCAATCTTATTAGCTTTCTCACCCAGATTGGTACATCTTATCTAAGTCTGTGATGCCAATGCTAAGAGCCCAGAGGCTTTGTACCGAGGAGTTCCTTCCATGTTGACATTAACCCACTAGTCAACAACTCTTTGGGAATGTTTGTTCCACTGGATACAAAACTCAGGTGTGAAATCATCCAGGCAGCTAAGTGGCATAGTGGATATAGCACTGGACCTGGAGTCAGGAATCAGGAAGACCTTCATTCGAATCTGACCTCAAACATGTATTAACTGTGTATCCCTGGGCAAGTCACGTAAAACTCTACCTAGGTTTCCTTTTCTGTAAAATGGGGGTAATAATAATACCTACCTCCAGGGTTGTTGTAGGCTTAGATGAGATAATATTTCTAAAGTGCTTTGCAAACCTTAAAGCTCTATATAAACACTGATGATGATGATGATTATACCCAGCTTTCACTGTCTTGCTCACAGGTTCATCAAGAGGGGCCTTAAAAAAGATGTTGCATGTATACAGCGTGTATATGACCTAATAGTCTAACCATATAATAAAAACAAAGAAATGGTTTCAGTTTGTCATGAAGGGCTCTTAGTGAATTCTTGCTGGTTCTTAATCATCATAGTTTTCTTTGATAAACATCTGTACCGGCGGAAACCTTGGCTCATTAGTTTTATGCTATCATCGAATCATAGGCCTAAAGCTGGCAAGGACCTTCAGGGCCATCCAATCCAAACTCTTTATCTTACGGATAAAGAGACTAAGGAACAGGGAGGTCAGGTGACTCACACAGGTAGTGAACTTGAGGGATGGCATTGAATCCAAGGTCTTCTCACTCAAGAGCAAGTTCTATTTCTGAAAGTCTGTTTTGGTTCTGCTCCACATTAACTTTGTGATCTTGGGAAAGTCTTCTTCCTTATTTTTGGTCTCAGTTTTCTCATCTGTAAGATGAGAGAGTTGGAATAGATGACACAGTTCTAAATTTATGATACTATGAACTCATAGTCTTCCACAACAGGTTGATGTAAGTAAATTTATTTTGCATTTATTCCCACCAAATGTTCTCTTTTTGAAAGATAGGTCTATGGGGAGTAGGGTGTGTGCTAAAATTTATTTTTAATTATTTTAAATTTTAAAAATGGAGTTCCAAATTCTCTTTCTCCATTCTATTCCTCCCCACCCCCTCAGAAAGCAAATAATATGATATCAATTATACACGTGAAGTCATGCAAAACATATTTCCGTATTAGCCATGTTGCAAAAACAAATCAAAACAAGAGAAAGCAAGAAACATAAATAGAGTGAAAAAAGTATATTTCAATTTTCAGAGTTCATCAGTTCTCTCTCTGGAGGTGGATAGCATTTTTCATCATGGTTCCATTGGAATTATCTTGGATCATTGTCTTGATCAGAGTAGCTAAGTCTTTCATAGTTGATCATCATTACCATCTTGCTGTTACTGTGTATGATATTCTCCTGGGTCTACTCACTTCACTTTGTATAAGTTTATATAAGTTTTCCCCAGTTTTTCTGAAACCATCTATTTTGTCATTTCTTATAGCAAAATAGTATTCCATCACTTATCATATACCACAATTTGTTCAGCCATTCTCCAGCTGCTGGGTATCCCCTCAATTTCCAATTCCTTGCCACCACAAAAAAACTGTTATATTTAGGTCCTTTTCCCTTTTCCCTTTTCTTTGATCTCTTTGGGATACCCAGTAGTAGTAGACATAGTAGCAATATTGCTGTGTCAAAAGGTATACACAAAGGATAGGCCCTTTGGGCCTAGCTCTGAATTATTTTCCAGAATGGTTAGACCAGTTCACAATTCCATCACCAGTGCTTAGTGTTCCTATTTTTCCATAAGCCCGCCAGGGTTTATCTTTTTCATTTTCTGTCATGTTCCCAATTTGATAGGTGTGAAGTGGTACCTCAGAGCTGTTTTAATTTGAATTTCTTTAATCATTAGTAATTTAGAATATTTTTTTCAGGTGTCTATTGATAGCTTTTATTTCTTCTGAAAAACTGCTTGCTCATATTCTTAGACTATCAATTGGAAAATGACTTGTATTCTTATAAATTTGGGCTCAATTCTCTATATGTTTGAGAAATGAGGTCTTTATCAGAGAAATGTGCTATATTTTTTCTCAGTTTCTTGCTTTCCTTCTAATTTTGACTGCATTAGTTTTGCTTGTGTAAAAACTAGTTCCATGTAATCAAAAATATCCATTTTATTTTCTTTGATCTGCTCTATCTCTTATTTGGTCATAAACTCTTCCAATATCCATAGATCTAACAGATAAAATTTTCCATGCTTCTCTAATTTGCTTATGATATCACCCTTAGGTTCATAGATTTAGAATTAAAAGGGACTATGAGGCCATGTTGAGTTAAGTGATTTTCCCAGGGTCACACAGCTAGTAAAGGTCAGGAAGGATTTGATCCCAGGTCTATCTGAATCCAAGTCTGGTGCCTTATCCACTACATCTTTAATGGGTAGTACCACACCTTTATATCTAAAATTTACCCCCTTGATTCTATTTTTCGTAAGATGAACCATGTTAAGGTTCAATTTTTATACTTCTTTTCCTTTAAGGAAACTTGGTACCTATGGCAAAGTTATATCTCCTGTTCCCCCTCTAAGTTACAACACTATGATCTAATTTGTAAACATCCAATCCACAGCTATAAACATAGAGCATCATACTAAGATTACAGGGGCTCAAGACCTTTTTGGAGTCATGGTTCAATCTGGTGGGTTGGTGAAGCATATGGACCCTTTCTTAAATGTTTTTAAATAATTAAAGGAAGTTAGAGATTAATAAAGATGTAATGAAGAGGAGACAGAAAGAGAGAGAGAGAGAGAGAGAGAGAGAGAGAGAGA
>NW_020948983.1:33397532-33486143 GCF_900497805.2 Vombatus ursinus | reverse complement strand
AGAGAGAGAGAGAGAGAGAGAGAGAGAGAGAGAGATGGATGAATCCTAAGAATGAGCTCCTTTCATTGTCAAGTGAGTGTAAACTCACCTAGCACCACCAATATATATACATATAGGGCAGCTAGGCGGTATAGTGGATACAGTGCTGGGCCTGGAGTCAGGAAGACCTGAGTTTAAATCTTGTCTCAGAAACTCAATAGCTGGGTGACCCTGGGCAAGTCACTTAACCTCTGTTTGCCTAAGTTTCCTTAACTGTAAAATGGAAATAATAATAGCACTTCCTTCTCATGGTTATTTGTGAGAATCAATGAGATACTATCTGTAAAAAGCACTTAACACAGTACTTGACACATTGTAGGCTCTATATAAAAGCTTAGGCCCTTCCCCTTCCCATACTCTTATCCCTACTTCCCAGACCAAAACTCCTTTCCCAGATCATCACTTACTATATGTTGTTTTGTCCTATTAAATGTTGGCACCTGGAGGTTAGGAAATAGCTCACTTTTGTATTTTTATCTCTAGTGTTTAGTACAATGTCTGGCTCATAGTGAGTGTTTAATAACAACCTTCCCATTACTTAATTAATTGAAGCCAATGTCAATGAATGATTTTAAAAAGATATTTAGTCTAAGAGAAACTACTTCAATGATTTCAAAGGCTGGAGAGAGGCAGGAGAAATAGTTATCACTTTTACAGTCATTTGTTTATTCTCCTTATCTCAAGATTTAATGATTTTGAATGGCTTGAGTTTCCTCAAATTTAATCAGGGGCCCTTTTATCTGCAAACAGGGAGGTTCTGCAAATGACACCTTCTGTATATATTCTTGAAATTGAGGTTACATTTGGCATACATGCAGTCATTTTCTGATTTATCCTTTTTAATGCAAGGTAGAAATATGAGTTATATAAACAGATACTTTTAAAATCATTTGCACCAACTTTTAGAATGAAAATAACATTTTATGCAGTCACACTAGGTTTCATCTTAACAATTCCTCACTCTGTCTCACTCTCAATGAACCTGAATCTAGTTGAGCATTTTTGGGTAAGGACCACATATAATGAGTAAAGATAATATAAATGTATGTGACTGTATTTATGTTGATCTCAATACTTAAAGGATACATGATTTCTTTGGTGTCAGTACTCTGTCCATTAATGCATATCAAAAACTCTCTAAGTGCTGGGTTCTTAACCATCTTAAGCAAGTGTCATGGGCCCTCTCGGCAGTATCTGGTGATGCCTATTGACCCTTTCTCAGAAAAATATTTGAAGAAAATGCTAAATAGAAGTTAGAGGTGAGTGAAATTGAAGATGTAGTTTTTTTTTCCTATCCAAGTTCATGGACCTCAGATTAAGAACCCTTGATCTAAGCCATAGAGGACTGTATAAATTGTCAGACGGAAAAAAATTATCCCCTACTAGCCAGTTTTATGATGAAGAGCATCTAGATCCTTAGCTATCTGTCTAGCTTTAGATGTCATACAGTCCTTCAATGGGCCTATACCTGAAACCTTTCCAGGTTGGTATGACTTACCAGGATTTGCCCTTTGTCTTCATAACTTTCAATAACCCAGATTCATCTCTGTACCATCATGAGCTGATGGAGGACTTTGGTGGAGACCATGTATGAATCTGACTCAGGTCAGGTGATATTAGAACAAAATGAGACATTCAGAGATCACTCAACAGTTAACAAAAAGAGATTTACTTAGCCAAAACTGGAGGATGAGATACAGCAAGGATAGGCATTTAGGACACCTTAGTTAATTCAGCTGAGGGAAGCTCTTTGTCAGTCATTTTCCATCGGGCAAGCATCAGAGAAGGCCTGGACTTCATATTGGCTATTTTATATTCAGGAGATAAGGAGGTGATATCGACAGTTTGAACCTTTAGTCCCTTGAGCCAACCAAGTCTCAAAGATGGTCTTAATACCATGTAAGAGGGAAATAGCCTAACTTGTGTGGAGGGGCAGAGGTTAGGACATTGCTCCTATCACAGTGTGTATGTGCGTGCATACAAATGATATGGCCTAGTAGAAAGAAAGTTGGACTGGGAATCAGAAGCTGAATTCTAATCATGGCTCTGACACTAACTTGTTACTCGGGACAAGTGATTTCATCTTTTGGCATTTCTGTTTTCCCCTCTGTAAAATAAGGAGGTGGGACAAGATGATCTCTAGCTATAAATTTCTATGATTTTACATCCCTGGTGTACTTTTAAAAGCTATGTATTTTGCAGAATAGTAGAAATTAAAAACAGGGAAATGTATTATATCACTCTGTCTGACCCTCAACTATATATACAGCATATATTTTCTGAGTCCTTGACAGGTATTAAGTTTTAAGTAAATCAGATCTTGGGGTTTCCACTCATCTCTTTAGGGAAAGGAAATCACAATATAATAGCTCTCACCTTTTTGGACCTGATTTCTGGGAATACATTCTACATTATCCTATTAGTCTCCTAGTTACCCCCCTTAGAATGTTTCAGAATATTCTATTCTTCCTCTAACTCACATCACCTCCCAAGTTTATGTGATTTTCATTACAGTCCATATTTCATTTGAAAATGTCAAAATACTGCCCACACGTGGCCAGAACCCAACTGAGAAGATAGAACCACTTTATTAGATGTGCCAAATGGGGTCTGGTGCTTATCTGATCGTGAATTATGACTACTTTTAGGACAGATGGTGTAATCATACCCAAGAATGATGCTCTTTCGAGAGCTATGCTAATTGGATCATGTGGTATTAGACTTTAGCATCTGTCACATGAGCAAACACACATGGTAGCAACTCAATTTCCTTAAGCTTTGGCTTCTCTGAATTTCCAGTAGTGATTGGTATTCTAAATAGATATTCCTTGCCATTCTTAAAGTGATAAGTTTGGGGGATGGTCTTGGATGATATACCATACATTGGTGAGATATATGATTGAATTCATATGGAGTAAAAAAAAATAGATTTCTCCCTTTGAATAATCTTGGGATGGAAGCCCATTTCTTCATAATCATCAGGAATTGTAAATTGAAAAGTTTATTCCTTTGAACTTTACTTTTCTTTTTTGCTGTAGCAATTTTTTCCTCACTCCATAATTACATTATCAAAATTTCTCTGAAATGATGTCACTGGGTTCAATAGGGGCAGAACTGCATTTGTAATTAGTAACGGGTAGTCAATTTCATTGATCTCCTTCACCCTTACAAATGGAATAGAAGTGAAAATATTTATCTTTCAGCATGAAGAATTGGGAGGAAAAAGGAAAAATGCAATGAGTGGGAAAATATCTTTAGGTTATAGAAAAAAGTTAAGAATTGATACAAGGGAAACAATAGATCAAAAATGTCATAATGGTATTTATATGAAAAGCAATGTGGATTATTAGATAGAAAGCCTGTCTCAAAGCCAGGAAGACCAAGAAGTGTGTGTGTGTGTGTGTGTGTGTGTTTACACAGAATTTTTGTGTTTTTATATATTTTTCCATTTTCTATCCTTAATCCACACATCTGGGTTAGTGACTCTAACATTTTAACACTTGTAATGCTATCCTCAGAATTTAAGTCATTTTAAGAAATTGGGGGGATAATTTCTTGAGATAATCTAATGTAACTTCAAATATTAGAAACTCTAAATTAGGTATATAGTTGTAAAAAGGGCATGGGATTGGGTATTAGGAGACTATGGCTTTACTTCTTCAGTCACTAACCAGCTGTGTGACTTTGGGAAAGTCATTTCACTGATCTCTTCCTCAGTTCTTTCCCTTTTGTAAAATGAAGAAGTGGGATTAGGTAATCTTTAAAGATCCTTTCAGCTTGAAAAAATCATTGAAATTCTGTTCTAGATGATAAAGGTTAATAGACACAGAAGGAATATAATTTTTTCCTGTTTAGAAATAAAGACATAAAAGCCTAGGGGAAAAAAATTTCTCAAAGTTGTTTAAAGAATCAATGAAAAGTTAGAAAATATTATAATCCTATTCATTCAATGAGTATTTATCAAATACCTATTATGTATATGGGACTGTGCTAGGATCTAATGATACAAAGATAAAAATGAAACAACCTGGTTCTTCCAGACTTTAAATTCTATAGATACACAGATAAGTCAAGATAAAACTATTTATAAAGTAAATAACAAAATAGTTTTTTTTTGAGTAAGGGGGAATGGGACTAAATGGGAGGATCAGATGAGATTTATTGTAGGAGGAAACCTTTGAGCCTTGAAAGGTACAAGAAATTTCAATAGGTGGATGTCAAGAGGGAGTAGTATTATCCAGGTATGGGAGAAAGCTTCATTATAAGCCATGAAAGTGAGAGAAACAATAGTTATCCCTTCTACATTGCAACTTTCCCCATTGCGGTTTTGATATATTGCCAGTGGAATTAGAAATTAAATGGGAATTTTTTTGGAGTTTTGTGGAAGCTGCAGATGACACTTGAAGGCCAGCAGATGACACAGAAAAAGTTTAGAAACTCAGAAATGCATAAAAAGATGTATAGTATTGTGTAATATCAACCCAAATTTTACAATAAGGTGCTGTAAACCCACTATAAAAGAAAAAGAAAAAATTCAGACTTCTTCACTGGTATAAAGGGAGAGCCAAAAATTTTTTGCACAGATTTTCCAGATCTCAGGGGCACCATCCTGCTAACTGCTGTGATGTAGGATTGCCATATATGGGGCGTATCAAGTAGGCAAGTTTGATTATGAATGAGCGATGGACAAGCATAGTGAGATCAATCTGGAAAGATAGGTTGTTGCTATCTTACATAGGGCTTAAATGCAAGACAGAGGTGTTTTTATTTTACCCTGTCGCTGAAGGTTCACATCACTCTGGGGAGCAATATGATAAGACCTGTGTGTTAGTAATATCAGTTTAACAGATGCATAGTGATAGATTGGAGGCAGAGAGAACAATTAAGTGAATGTCAGAATAGCTGATGATGATATGACAATAAAAGCCTAGACTAGGGTAGGTAGCCACATGTATAGAGAAGGGATCACGTGGAAGAGATCTTATATTGGTAGAAATGACAAGATTTGACAACTGATTGAATATGGAGGATGAATGAAAGTGAAGTGTTGAAGATGACTTTGAATTTAGCAATTTGGGCAACTGAAAGGATGGTAATTCCCTTAACAGAAATAGGGGAATTAAGGAGACATGAGTTTTGGAGGAAAATATGAGTCCAGTTATACTGAGTTTGAGATGTGTATGGACTTGTAGTGGGAGATGTTCAAAAGCCTGCTGGTGATAAAAGACTAAAGCTCAGAAGAGAACCTAGGGAGTAATCTACATAGTGATGATAATTGAACTCATGGATGCCAATGAGATAATTGAGAAAGGATTCAGACTTGGAAGGAACCTGAGAGGTAATTTAGTTCAACATATACTTGAATAGGAATCTCCTTGACAATATCCCTGAGAAATGATTATCTAGCTTTACTTGAAAGTTTCATCTCCAATAAAGGTTTGAACTACCATTATTGTCTGAGGGAGCTCGTTCTGTGATTTATTCATGCTGATTATTAAGAAGTAATTCCTCACATTGAGTCAGGATTTGCTTCTTTGTAATTTCACTCAGTACTCCCAGTTCTGCCTTCCAATGCAAAGTAGAATAAGTATAATTTATTTTCCACATGATGTCCCTTCAAATATTTGAGGGCATGAATCATCAGCCATTATTATCTTTTCTTCTGGTTAACTATCCTCAGTTCCTCCATGTATGACACTGTCTCTGACTTCCTTCACAAACCTGGTTATCCTCCTCTGGACCCATTCCAGTTTGTCAATGTCCTTCCTAAAATGTGGCTTCCAGAATACTAACACTGTTCCAGATGTTGCCTGACCAGGTCGCAGTAAAGAAGGACTACTTACTGTCTTTCTAGTTCTGGAAACTATGCTTCTATTAATGAAAACCTTCTTATCCCAATGATATCAACAGTTCTATTTAAAAATAAATCATGTTAGATTTTTGGCTACTATTTCACACTATTGAAAACTATTGAGCTTGCAATCCACTAAAACTTTCAGATCATTTTCACAAATTGTTACCTAGTGATCCTTCCCCATCTTATATATTTATAGTTTTCTTTTTAAAACCAAGTACAGAAATTTATATTTAGCCCTACTAAATCTTATACTGTTATATTTGGCTCACAAGTCTCCAGAGGCCCTCCTATCACTTTGTGGGTGCATGCCTCTGGGATGCTGCCGCTATCTCCATGGCTTATTTCAGACAGGTCAATATACCTTTCTATTTTTCAAGGAGTAAAATTTGCTAGATGGCAGCAGCTAGGTAGAGCACTGGGCCTGGAGTCAGTAAGACTTGAGTTCCAAACTGGCTACACATACTTACTAATCCTGGATAAGTTACTTTGTCTGCCTTAGTTTCCTCAATTGTAAAGTGGGGATAATAATGACACCTACCTCACAGAGTTGTCGTGAGGATAAAATGAGATAATATTTGTGGAGTTCTTAGTATAGTGCCTGGCACATAGTAGGAGTTTAATAAATACTCCTTCCCTTTCCTTCCTTTTTCATCTGAAGGTACATTTTGAAAAGTTTGCCAAAAACAAGGACTATATATTCTATTTTTATTGTGTCCTCTCATAGTGCTTAGTTCAGTTTTTTTTTTTTTGCCATTTGCTCTGTCACTGTGTGAGCTTTCTCCCCTCCCCACCTAGGGCACAGTAATCAAACCAACACAGCCATTGTATTGTATGAATGTCATTGTTGATCACGAGGACGTCATTTGGTAGCTCTCTTACTGATGGTTTAATAAATAATAGATTTTTATGGCATGATGACAATGAAATACCTGAGTTTGAGTACCATTTTTTCCCAATCTTTAGCTTAGCATGTCACTTAAATACCATGTGACTAAGCTTTCTTGCTTATAATTTGGAGATAAAAAGGGTTACTTACCTCACAGGGATGATAAGGAAACCACTTTGTAAACTATAAAATTCTGCATAAATACAAGCTATCATTATTTTATCTTCCCTTGTAAGAGAAACAGGAGGAGACATCTCCTGAAAGTCAGATTAGTTCTGAAGAACTACTGCCTATAAAAGGAGGCCTCTGACTCCTTTCCATGCTCCATCCCTCCGTTTCCTTATTTTCATTCCCCAAACATTTACATTCTGCACATGGAATGATTTGAAGAGTGACCCTATTGGTCCTGTGGGGTCTGAAATTCTCACCATTTAAATTCATGCCTTTGGGTTAAGGTATTGCCTGGAGAACACTATCATTAAATGCAAACGTATTACCCTCTGGAGGTGACACATAGATAGTAATTATTACATTAACACAAAGTATTTTAACATTCCCTTTTCTGCAGGATATGCTCAGTAGGGGTTGGGGACCTGTCAATTGGAGATCACCATGGAGGAAAAGTACAAGATCACAATAGGAGTATAAGTATATATATGTGTGTGTATATATGCACACATGTACACACACATATACATACACACATACCACATATATGTATACATATATATGTATTTGTATGTGTGTGTGTGTATATATATATATATATATATTGCTGAAGAGGACTAGAGCAGAGGACTGGGGGACACGGGTGAGGTGAGCAGGGTAAAATCTCTTTCTTCTACTTCTCCTTTTCCTCCTTTCCTTTTCCTTCTCTTTCTCCCTCCTCTCTCTTCCCTCCCATTGTGAGGAGTTGAAAAGGTCCAGTTACAGACACAATATGACTGGAAAAGTACTACAGAAATTGAACTCAACTCCAGCTTACTAATAAGCATTTATTAAATGCTTACTGTGTGCCAAGCACTAAGTGATCACTGGTCAGCACCCATGCACAAGGCATTGTGAGCCTTGGGGTTACAATATGAAAAATGACAAAGTAAGTGCTTAATACATATTTGAAGTAGCACCACCATAATTTATAAGGAGAAGGGTAAAGACAAAATTGTGAAGTAATTAATGGAGGCCCAGACCTGTCTTTTTTGAATGTATTAGATGTCTTTTAACTTGTGAAACTTGAAATACTATATAAATGCAAGCTTTTTTCTCTAGCACGATTATTTCCATGGCACCCCTTAAATACTTTTATTCCTTTTGAAATGTTAAGTTCGTTATGTAAAATAACAACAGTAATAATAATCAGTGACACAGGGAAGCGGCTTTAGCTCAGTGTTCTTGGGGTAATGCCTGATTTGAGTCTTTATTTTTGCTTGTCTGAGATGCTCAAACTGAGGCCTCCTGAGTGGGAATTGGGAGAAGTCTACGTGTAGTAATCAGATGTTCATCTTTGACATTGCTACATACAGGGAAAAGCTATGGCTGCCATTTACTACTACTATGACCTTGGCTAAGTAATTTAACCTCCCTGTGCCTGTTTTTCTTTTATGTAAAAAGAAGGGGGTGTTGGCCTCCCAGGTCCCTTCTTGCTCTCAATCTGTAATACAATGATCCCATCATCTTACAAAAGCTATGTATGGCAACCTGTGATGTTGTCTGAGCTTTATTTCTAAGATTGTTTGTTGTATTTTTCTTTCCATCATATTTCTTTAATCTTTCTTCTCTTTTACCCTGTCCCCTTCTTCACAAAGAAAAAGAAGGTATGTAAAGAAAGGGAAACAGATCAATAATTTATAAGAAATCATTATAATAATAGCTAGCATTTATACAGTACCTACTGTGTTATAGGCACTGTGCTAAGTGCTTTACAAATATTATCTCATTTGATCCTCACAACAACCCTAGAAGGTAAATGCTATTATTATCTTTATTTTACAGGCCCAATGTTCTAGCCACTGTTCCACCTAACTGCCCTTAAATGATTTGATCCTACTCTTCTGCCTAGAGGTGGCTAGGTGGCACAGTAGAAAGACTGCCAGGACTGGAGTCAGGAAGACTCATCTTCATGAATTCAAATCTGTCATCAGATACTTACTAGCTGTGTGACCTTAGGCAAGTCACTTAACACCATTTGCCTCAGTTTCCTCAACCATAAAATAAGCTGGAGAAGGAAATGGCAAACCACTCCAGCATTTTTGCCAAGAAAACCCCAAACAGGGTCACAAAGAGCCAGATACTGATAAATACTGAACATCATAATCATTCCTCTACCTCTCCTCTTTTCATCCAACTTAGTTTCAGAGCACTGGTTCTTAGATTCTATCTTTTTTTTTAATCCCAACTTTATGAGTTACCCTATACTCATTAAAATTTGTTTTACTGATGAATCTTTTTTTCCTCATCTCTACCCTCCCACTCCTAACTCACCCTCTATGTCCTCCCTGTCCCTGCCTATTTTCCTCTTCAATTTAATGAGTTTCTACATCAAATTGTGTGTGTGTGTGTGTGTGTGTGTGTGTGTGTGTGTGTGTACATGTGTTCAACACTCCTTTGGTTTAGATCAGAAGGTGAGATTCATGACATGCCTACTCCCCTTAACCCACCTCCATGTCCATGTACTATTTTTCTAGTACAACCTAATTATAATAAATATTAAGTTCCCTTCTTTCTCATTTCTTTCCTAATTGTATTTATGTCTTTTCTTTTTTTCCCTTTCTAAATGAAATAAAATAAAACCACACCACACTCAGGATCACCCTTCCTTTCTCTCTCCCTCTGTGATTCTCAGAGATAGAGGGATTCTGCAGGGACATTTGTCTCTTCTCTCCATTATTAGATAGTAAACACTTGATCATCATTTACCTGTTCTAATTGTTCAAATGTATTTACCTTCCTAGGCAAAACTATTCCAGGACTCATCCTGTAGTCTCTCCATGATTTCTTTGCATATGACTTCTTGGCTAGCTAGATGAACCCAACTACAAATACCAGAATACTCAGTCAGAGTGTAAACTACTTCTTTCCATTGATATAATTTGTCCCTCATGAGAGTGTAATAAAATATTGTTAGGCCTAAATTCACCCATGTCACTTTCCTTGGACTCACTGCTGCCTCGGGTGTTCGGTAGTGCAGTGAATAGAGTACTAGGCCTGGAGTCATGAGTTTCCTGAGTTCAAATACAGCCTCAGATATTTATTAGATGTGTGACTCTGGGCAAGCCATTTAACCCAGTTTACCTCAGTTTCCTTATCTGTAAAATGAGCTGGAGAAAGAAATGGCAAACCACTCCAGTATCTTTGCCAATAAAACCCTAAATGGGGTCATGAAGAATTGGAAGCAATTGAAAAACCACTGAACAACAACACCAGCAAGGGTGCTAAGGTGGATTATATAGCTAAAGATGATGCTGTATCGCCTGAATGCCAGGAGTTCACAAACAAAAATCTGAACCTAAACAAAACTTGACTTTTGAGTCCCAACGCTGGCACTTATTATCTATGTGAACACTTTCCCTGCCTGGTTCTCAATTTTCCTCTATATAAAATGAGGAGGTGGATTGGATGAGCTCTAAGGATCCTTTCAGTTCAATTCTATAATTCTATCAAGGCTTTGGTAACCTAATTTACCAGGAGAAAGAATACCTGGGGGTGTTAGAAGCACCAGCCATCTCAACTCATTTTATATGTGACTGCTTTCTTGATAGATTGGCTTGCAAGGCCATACTGCTTTGCGCAGCTGGACCTTCTTGAGCTACATATTGCCTAACAAGGAAAAGATGGAATCTGAGAGATAGCTCTATGGTGAATTGAGAAGGCCTAATCTGTTGTGGCAAGATTTTCTAAGGTCTCCCCACTATGGTTTCCTACCCCACCTGGAAAGTAGCTTGTTCTCATCTGGCAAGTTTTGCGCCATGAAACAGCACATTTCTGACTTTCATTATGTACTGTAAAAGTCCATGAATTGAAAATATAAAGGGGCTATTCATCAAATGCGCTAAGAGCTGTTAAATCAGTGAACTATGCAATTACACATTTGTTCCTAATAGGTATTGGAATGGGAGAAACTGGTGCATTGTCACTGTATAGTGCCTAGTTCATTCACATCACAGTCTTGAAGGCTGAGCCTCATTAAAGAGGAAATATGACTTTTCAAAGTTACCTGAAAGAAGACAGTACAGCCTGCCTCATCATGAAATGTCCCAGTTCAGGAATTCTATGGGCTTCCTGTTCATCCTGTTATTCGCTCCCACACCTTCATTTTCTCCCTGGTGGATTTTTCTAAAAAAATCTTGGAACAGAGACATGGTTAAGTGATGGGATATGGGGTATGGGGGCAGGAGATTTTAAACAAGTTATCCCTTTACCTCATGAGTTTTTTTTTTTCCCCACACAGAAAAACTGGTAGTATTGTTTACTGGGAGACCTGGATTTGATTCCAGGCCTCTCCTCTGACTTTTATTTTCCCTGTACCTCGGTGTCAGCAACATGCAGGTAAATGGACACCTTGGCCCATTTTGGAAAAAAAAAAAAGAGGGAGAAGTGAATAAGTGTAAGGAATGTGTGCTCCTGGGTGAGAGCGCTTGGAAATTTCTTTTGTGATAGGGTTGGTAATTATGTGTAAGCTACTTAATATAGATTTAAAAAGGAGAATACTGCTGGTGATTTTAAGACTGGCCAAATACAGTTCTTCTGAGGCAGAGAATGGTTTATCTGTATGTGAGGAAGTTTAGGTAGCAGTCCTAGAATTTGTGGTTAAAAAGCCCAAAGTAGTATTGAGAAACTCTAGGTCCTGACGCTTGTATGTGATCCATTGTTTGTTGGGAGGTTTAATTGACTTGGCCAGGCACATCTGTTTTTCTTTAGAAGAGAGGAATCGGTAGTTCTCGTAATTATTCTTCTGTGGTATTGTAGAATATACTAGAATTGTACGAAATGTAGGCAAAAAAAGTTACATATTGCGCTTAGTTGCTTGTATGCATCTGAAGTACTTTATGAAGTGTTTCCCTTCTTCTAAGGCAGTAACTGTAACAGGAACTCCAACTTCTGACATTACTTCTTTATCAGGAGAATAGGGCTAACAATATTGACATAATATTCAAGTTGGTTGAGGAGCTTTGAGGCTATCTGATACAACTCAGATCTTAACACCCACGTCTTCTCTAAGACATCCCTGACAAATGTCATCCAGCATTCGTTTGAAGACCTTTGGCAAACCCACGGCCTCCCCAGGCGGCCCATTCCACTTCTGGACAGCTCTAATTGTTACAAAGTCTTTCCATACACCGAGCCTAAATTGGACTCTCTGAAACTTCCCCACGTTGTCCTTTGGGGTCAAGACAAAAGAGGATCCTTCTTCCTTGTGACAGACAGCCCTTCAAATACTCAGAGAAAGCTCTCTTGTGCTTCCCCATCAAATCTATACTTCCCAGGCTGAACATCCCCATTTCCTTCAATTAATCTTTGTGTAGCGTAGTCTGTCCTGCCATCACTATCCTGATTACTGTACTTTCGATTTATTTTCCAAATAAAGGACTTTGATAACAAAGGTCTTCAGTCAATGCAAAGCTCATGACAACACACTGCTTGAGATGTGAGCTGAAAAGCAGCAGGACCGTCACCTGCTTTTTAGATACCATGCCTCTCTTAATTCAGCCTAGGTCTGGTTGGCTGTTATGTCACATTTTTGGACTCATTTTGAGTTTTCACGCCATGAAATCTGTCAGTTCTTTTTCACATGAAATGTTATTTAGCTGGGGTTTGTACATGTAATGTTGAGTTTCTGAACTGAAGCGTTACAGGACACCAAGCTCTCCTATCCCTTGCAAAATCTGTTGTCCAAGCTCTCCTGACCCTTGCAAAATCAGTTCAAGGTTGATGCCTTCTGGCTGTTTGAATGGGGATGAGGGAACTAGAAGAACCAATACCATCCCTACCTAGCTTCTTCTTATAGGGAGTGTTCCCCATAGAACTGAAGAGATGGCTCTTTATCATAGACATGGGGCAGGACCCTCAGTTCAATGCTGTGGGTCTGAGGAGTGTGGGTGGGCAATAAATCTTTACTCACTTACTGGAGGTCAGATGCCCATCCAAACTGATTTCTTTCTTTCAGAACTGCCTATGTGTATCATCAATGCATAACCTCCAAGGAGGTGGACCTGAGAAGGCACACTTAATTGACTATGAGACCTCAATTGACTAGAAGCAGAAGGCAGGGTTTCTGAAATTTGGTCATTGACATAGCTTTCTCTTTTTTGCTTGTTTGTGGCCATCTAGGGGAGCAGTGCATAGCAGATGTACATTTACTTTTCCTCTTATCTTTCCTAGTGACTGGCAATAATAATAATAATAATAACTAGTATTTATATGGGGCTTACTAAGTGCTGGGCACTGTGTTAAGCTCTTTACAATTATTATCTCATCTGATCCTCATGACAGCCTTGGTAGATAGGTGGTATTATAATCTGTATTTTACAGATGAGAAAACTGAGAGAAACAGAGGTGAAGTGACTTGCCCAGGGTCACACAGCTAATAAGTGTCTGAAGTCACATTTGAATTCAGGTCTTCCTGACTCCAGGACCAATGCTTTATCCACTGCACCATTTAACTGTCCACATCCACTGGGCTATGCTCAATGTGAAGACAAGCTTTGTTGTAGTTCTCTGTCTTACTTTTTGGCTGTGGAGGGAGCAAGAACCTGGTGTCTCTGCTCCTTTTCTCTCCTTCCCTTTTGGAGCCTCAGTAGGGCTCTGGTCTGTCATTTTTTTCCGGTGTTGTTTGTTCTTCTGGATCTGAATGACTGTATGAGCTCTGTTCCCTTTCTCTCTTTTCTCTCTCCCTCTAGGTTTCTCTCTCTCTTTCCAATCTCTCTTCCTGCCAGGAGTTGAGAAGTCCATGCTCCTTCTGGTTTTAGGATTGTTAACTATTAGAATGATGATGTGATTTAAATGTTTAGGATTATAGTTAATGATTTTGTTTTCTATTACATAGACATCTTTATACATAGGTTTCTATGTTGTTGATAATCCCATGATGATTTCATATGCTAGCCATTTCAATTTATATTAGATAGGTATATTCATTATTGAATAATGAATTCTCCTATAGGTTATATATAGATAGTCCCCATTAAATACAGCTTTTTCTAGAGAAGGGGTTCAACTTGAGGTTTGTGAATTTGTTTATATATATATATATGTATATGTATATATATATATAACTATTTCAATATAGTTGGTTTCTTTTGTAATGCTATGTGTCTTACTACATGCATTTAAAAACATTATTTTGAGAGGGGTGTCTATAGGCTTTACCAGACTGCAAAAGGGATCCATGATGCATCATCTAACATGCATCTTTCTATCTTATGGAGAAGATAGTATGAGGCTATCCTTGTGGGCAAGGCTAGCATGAGAAATTGTCAAATGTTTTGCAGAAAGTTAGATAAATCATGTCTACATCAGTTCCCAAGTCTATTAGGCTAGTAATTCTATAAAAAAGATTTGAAGTTAATCTACTTCTTGATGAAACAGTGCTGACTTCTGGTGATTATTATATCCCTTCTATAAATGTTCAAAAACCATTCCTTTGGAATAGGTTCCAGAATTGTGCCAGGAATTTATGTCAAGCTTTACTGACTTACGGTTTCAGATTTCATCCTCTTCCCTTTATTAAAAATTGGGATACCATTTGGCCTTCTCTAGTCCTGAGACATTTTACTTGTTCATCACAGTTTTTTTCACTGACAGAGGCTCAGTTGTCTTGGGGGAAGTTCTGAGAGCAAATATGTTAGATCATACACAGTCAAATCTCAATGAGAGGCATATGCAAAACATTCAATTAATAGGTAAATTGCAGCCAATTTTTCATTCCCTGATGGCTTTCCTCTACTGCCTGGTATACGTCAAGGCTCACTTCCTTTACTTTGGATATGAGTTGACTATGATATCTTTTTGAAAGAGGGACTATATAAAGAACTATGTACACATTAAATAATTATTTTCTGTGGCATTCCTGATTCTGTTTATATGTCAGCAGACACCATACTATTTAGATACTTGGAAACTCTGGCCACCCTGTGGCAGCTCAGCTAGATCTTGAATATAACTGAAGTGGGTGATTCTGGTTTGGCTGTATCTGTGTCATTTTATCATTCTTAGACATAGTTAATTATCTGCTTTTACTGTTGAAGGATAGGATAAGTTAAATTAGTCCAACTGACTTATAGGTGGAAGGAAATGCTATTCAGGGCAAGAAGAAGAAGAATTTACCCGTATTGTCTTTGCATGCCTAGTGCCCAGCACATTGCCTTGAACATAATAGAAGATTAATAAATGCTTGTTGAATCAAATTGAATTGAATAATAGTGAGAAGAGACAAAAAGATTTTGCCCTGTAGAAATGGTATGAAATAAAGATGCAGCTGCCCAGATTGTGCACAAGTACCCTTGGTCCGATAGCATGACCCATACCTTAACTTCTCATATCCCACACTATCACTTAGGCCTATAAAACTCAACCCCCTCAAGGTTAGATACGCCAAAGTCTACACTTGTCCTCTACCTCCTGGCTTCCTAGGCTTTTTTCAAGATTCAGCTCAAATCCTACCTTCTGCAAAAGGTCCTTCTTTGTCCCCTCCATCCCCCACTGCTAGTGCCTGCCTCCATTTACCCTGTATAGATCTTGTATGTATCTAGTGAGAGCTGCCCCACCTTCCTACCATGTAGGACAGTGCCTCACACATAGTAAGTGCTTAAAATACATGCTTGTTGACTGATTGACAAATGCACCTTGCTAATAGAAAAATTATATTGATTTCCTAAATTCTGACCCAGTTTATTTAGGTACTTTCCCTTTCACACAAACCAATTTTATTGATATCTTTTGTTTTGGCATCATTTATATTTCTCTACATATCCCTCTCCTTTCCCCCTCCCAGACAGTCATACTTTATAACAAGGCCATTCAATTTTAGTACTTCATAATGTTTATAAAAATTTTTAATGATATCAGGTTTGTCTTTTTAAATTTAAATTGTCTTTTTTATTATGAACTTAATAAGCATCAACAAACAAGAACATTTTAATAGAGAGAACAGAAAAAAGATGTACTTGAAACTATGAGCCATTATTTTTTTTAAAGTATAGATTAAAATGAACACGGTAATAATGAAATGGTCCCTTCCGAATGCCCTTCCTCTTTCTTTTTTGTATTTTTTAGTGTTTCATTGACATTCTTTTTTAGTATCATTGTCACTACCATTCATTCATTCATTCAGTAAGCATTTAAGTACCTACTTCTTGCCAGACACTATGACTATGATATGTTCTGTGGATACAAAGAAAGCCGAAAGACAGTCTCTGTTCTCAAGGACCTCCTAGTCTAATGGGGAAAACAGCATGTAAACAACTATGTACAAATGTTATTAAGCTTTAATGGCATAAAACTTCAGTAAGACTTTTGGGATACCTGATACACAGGATAAATTAAAGATAATCAACAGAAGGAAAGCTAAAGCATTAAAGGAGATCTGGAAAAGCTTCTTAATGAAAGTATAATTTTTATCTAAGACTTGAAGGAAGCCAGGGAAGCTAGTCATGTATCATTTTGGAACTATATAGTGTGAAATGCTTGTTTAAATCTAATCTCGGTCAGACTGCTCTATAGTTTTTTCCACTGGATTTTGTCTAAATTATTCTACCCAATCATCAAAACTATTTATAGTATGGTTTGAGATATGGTACTGGTATCCTATCATGCCTGCCTTTTTTTTTCTTTCATTTTTCCTTTGAGATTCCTGAACTCCTATTCTTCCAGATGAATCTTGTTATTGTTTTGGCTAGTTTGATTGATATGGCAGTAAATCTATAAATTAATTAGTCCAGCATGGTAATTTTTATTATATTTTCATGATTTAATCAGAAGCAATTAATATATTATTTGTCTTCCTTTATTTTTGTTGGTGTTTTGTGGTTGTAGCCATATCATTCCTGTGTGTCTTGGTGGGTGAATTTCCAGATACTTTATCTATTCTGTAGTTATTTTGAATGGAATTTTCTTCTCTATCACTTCCTCATGGATTTTTTTTGGCAACATGGGGAAAGGTTGATGATTTTTGTGGGTTTGTTTTATGCTGTACTTTATTAAAATAAAGTTAATTATTTAATTATTATTTTAACTGAATCTCTAGGGTCCTACAAACCGTCATATAACTTGAAAACAAAAAAATTGATTTCTTATATGCCTATGGTTATTGCCTCAATTTCTTTTGCTTGTGTTGTTGCAATAGCTAAAATTTCTTTTTTTTAACAAAAATTATCTTTTATTTTTTAATTACATGTAAAAGTAATTTTAACATTTATTTTTAAAATGTTGAGTTCCAAATTCTCTCCCACCCTCACTCTCCTCCCACCTCCTTGAGGAGGTGAGCAATTTGATATAGGTTATACATATGCAATCACTCAAAATGTGTTTCCATGTTAGTCATTTTGTGAAAGAAAATACAGATTACCCCCCTCCCCCCCCAAAAAAACACCAAAAAAAGTATCCTGTGATCTGTACTCAGACTCCATCAGTTCTTTCTCTGGAGGTGGGTGGCATTTTCCATCATGAGTGTTTTGGAATTGTCTTAGAACATTGTATTGCTGAGAATAGCTAAGTCATTCACAGTTGATCATCATACAATATTGTTGTTATTATGTGCAATGTTCTCCTGGTTGTACTCACTTCACTTTGCATCAATTCATGTAAGTCTTCCCAGGTTTTTCTGAAAACATCTTGCTCATCATTTCTTACAGCACAATAGTATTCCATCACACTCACATACTACAACTTATTCAGCCATTCCCCAATTGATGGGCATTCCCATGATTTCCAATTTTTTGCCACCACAAATAGAGCCCACTTGGCAAATTGTTCTCCAGAATGGTTGGAAAAGTTCACAATTTCACCAAAATTGCATTAGTGTTCCTATATGTATATATATATATATGTATATAGTTTTCCACATATCTTCCAGGATTTATCATTTTCCTTTTCTGTCATATTAGCCACTTTGATAAGTGTGAAATGTCCTCTCAGAATTGTTTTATTTTACATTTCTCTAATCAATAGTGATTTAGAGCATTTTTCATATGACTATAGATAGCTTTGATTTCTTCTTCTGAAAACTGATTATTCATATCTTTTGACTATTAATTGAAGAATGAATCATATTCTTATAAATTTGGCTCAGTTCTCTATACCTTTGAGAAATGAGGCCTTTATTACAGAAACACGTAAAATTCTCTCCTTGCCCTAAGTTTCTTGCTTCCCTTCTAATCTTGTCTGCATTGGTTTTGTTTGAGTAAAATATTTTTAATTTGATATAATCAAAATTATTCATTTTACATCATATAATGCTCTCTTTCTCTCTCTCATTGGGTCATCAATTCTTCCCTTATACATAAACCAGACAGATAAAATAATCCATGATCCCCAATTTTTCTTATGATATTATCCTTCATGTCTAAATGATGTACCCATTTTGACCTTATGTTTATATATGGAGAGAGATGTTGGTCTATATCTAGTTTCTGCCACACTGCTTTCCAGTTTCCCCAGCAACATTTGTAAAAGAGTGATTTCTTGGCCCAAAATCTTGGATCTTTGGGTTTATCAAACACTAGATTACTTTTTTCATTTATTACTATGTATTGTGTATCTAATCTAGTCTACTGATCTTCCACTAGATTTCTTAGCCAGTGCCAGACTGGTTTGATGATGACCACTTTGTAATACAGTTTGAGTTCTGGTATGGATAAGCCAACTTCCTTTACATTTTCTTTTCATTAATTCCTTTGATATTCTTGAGCTTCTGTTCTTCCAGATGAATTTTATTATTATTTTTTTCTAGCTCTATATAATACTTTTTGGGAATTTTTATTGGTAGGCACTGAATAAGTAAATTACTTTAGGTAGAATTATCATTTTTATTATATTGGTTTGGCCTATCCATGAGCAATTAATATATCTCTAATTGTTTAGATCTGACTTTATTTGTGTGAAAAGTGTTTTATAATTGTGTTCATATAGTTCCTGGGTTTGCCTTGGCCAGTTGACTTAGATTGTTTGCAGTTATTTTGAATGGAATCTCTTTTTCTATCTCTTCCTCCTGAACTTTGTTGATAATGTATAAAAATGCTGATGATATACATGGTTTTATTTTATATCTTGCAACTTTGCTGAAGTTATTAATTATTTCAACTAGCTTTTGAGTTGATTTTCTAGGATTCTCTAAGGATATCATCATCTTATCTGCAAAGAGTGATAGCTTTGTTTCTTTGTTGCCTGTTCTTATTCCTTCAATTTCTTTTTCTTCTCTTATTGCTATAGCTAGTATTTTTAATATAATATAGGATTATAGTGGTGATAATGGGCATCCTTACCTCACCCTTGATCTTATTGGAAAAGCTTCCATCTTATTCTTAGTATAGATAATGTTTGCTGATAGTTTTAGATAGATACTACTTATTATTTTAAGGTAAGCTCTATTTATTCCTATGCTTTCTAGTGTTTTTAATAGGAATGAGTGTTGTATTGTGTTAAAAGCTTTTTGTGCATCTATTGAAATAACCATATGATTTTTGTTGATTTTGTCATTGCTATCATCAATTATGCTGATAGTTTTCCTAATATTGAACCAGTCCTGCATTCCTGGTATAAATCCTATCTGGTCATACTCCCTGATCTTTGTGATATACTGCTGTAATCTCCTTGCTTAGTATTTTATTTAAAACTTTTGCATCAATATTCATTAGGGAAATTGGTCTATGGTTTTCTTTCTCTGTTTTCACTCTTCCTGTTAAGTACCAGCACCATAAAAGGAATCATAAAAGGAATTTGATAGGACTTTTTATGCCTATTTTTCCAAATAGTTTATATAGGTGACAAGAGGATTTTTCAATAGCATGGGTCTACTACCCATGTCACTCCCCTGCTCATGGGCTCCAGGGGCTTTCTATTGGAACTATGATCAAATATAAATTCCCTGTTTGCCATTTAATGCACCTTCATTCAAAGCACCTGAACCTTTCCTAGCTTTCTGGTCTTCTGATATGTTCCTCTCCTTCATGCACTTTGATACAGCTAGATTGGTCTACTGCCCCAATTCCTCAAATACTACCCTTCATCTCCCATCTCTGTGCCTTTACACTGGCTTTCCCACTCTCTGGGGAATGTGTTGTCCCTTTTCACTTACCCTTTCCCCTGCACCTCCTTATCCTCCTTCAAGACTTAGCTCAGATCTCACCAAATGCATAAATCCTCTCTTGGTGCTGCTAGGTTTCTTCTTTCAGATTACTTTTATCTAATCTCTATGTCTCATATATAACTAGCTATTTACATGTCTTCTTTTCCATTAGAATATACACTCCTTGAGGGTAAGGACTTTTTAGCTTTTTTTGTATCCATAACACTTAGCCCAGCATCTGGCATATAGTAAGTGTTTAATAAATGTTTGTCGGTTGACTGAATATAACCTCGGTGCTAGTATTTTATTCAGTATTTTTGCCTTGATGTTTATTAGACATATTGGTCTATAGTTTTCATTCTCTGCTTTATTTCTCTTGGGTTTGGTTTTAAGATTATATTTGACTCATTAAAGGAGTTGGTGAAATATCTTCTTTCTCTACTTTGGCAAAAAATTTATGTAATATTGGAATTAATTATTATTTGAATGTTTGATAGGATTCACTTGTAAACCTACTTTGCCTGGGGTTATTTTCTTTGGGAGTTCATTTATGGCTTGTTGAATTTTATTTTCTGAAACTGAATTAATTTCTTTTTTTTTGTTCTATTGTGAATATTTTACATTTTTGTAAATATCCATTTGAGTTAAATTATAAGCTTAGTTGGCATATTATTGTACTCTTCCTTGTAGGCTTTTTTTTTTTTTGGTCATGCATAATTTACTGTGATCCTTGTTTATTGGATGCTTAATTTTTCTTCAGAAAGCTAATATGGCTGCATATGATGGTGAATATTTTTAATCCTGCTGCTGGAGAAGCTGATGCTGGTGGGTTGCTTGAGCTTGGAAGTCCTGAGCTGCAGTTGGTGAAGGCCAATCAATTTTCTGCACTGTTTGGCACCATTCTCATTTTTTCTCCTTTGTATTTTACTGTGTTCTGCTTGTATGATAGCAACTAGTTGCTAGATTGTAAATTATGTGAGGGTAGACACTAGGTCTTTTTCTTTTCTACATCTACCATAGTGCCTAGCACGTAGCAAATGCCAAGTATATGTTCAAATGAGTGAATGGAGTAGAAATTGCACCAGCTTTTTAAGTTGAGCTGCATTGAAGTTTTTTACTTTTGAGATTTCCCTGTGTATTAAAAGGAATCTATAATTTGTAGAACAGTGTCCCAGATGCTAGGGGATACAAGAGGACACATAGAGTGTACATAAGAAAAAGGCTCTGCCCTTATGGATCTTAGGATTCAGTAGCAGAAAAAAAACGAATTCAGTAGTAGAATGAAACAGAGATATCAATAACATACAATATTATATGACAGGTTTCTTTGAGAGTTGAAAAACAAGGTATTGTGTCAGATTTGAGGGGGAAGATAGTGGCCTGATAGGAGGAAGAGGAAGGAAAGTACAATTTGTACTCCTCTAATCTCAATCATTCATTGTTTACTAGCCTTGGTTGTTAGACACTCTGGGTCTATAATCTGGGACTGGACAAGGGCTTGTTATATACAGCATGGACTCCTTTCCAGGGTTGGAAGAGAGGAACACAACTTCTTTTTTTCAGTTAATTTATTTTGAATTATCAACAATCACATCCATAAACTTTTGAGTTTTGAATTTTTCTCCCTTTCACTCCCCAACTCCCTCCCCAAGACAGCATGCAATCTGATATAGGCTATATATATACATTCACATTAAACATATTTTCACATTAGTGATGCTGTAAGTAAGAATTAGAACCAATAGGAGGAACCACCAGAAAGAGGAAACAAAGCACAACAGAAGAAAAAAATAGCAAATAATATGTTTCAATCTGCATTCAAACTCCATAGTCCTTTCTTCTTTGTGGATAGCATTTTCCACCATGAGGCCTTTGGAGAGGTCTTAGATCCTTGTATTGCTGAGAAGGGTTAAGTCTATAAATATTAGTCATCACACAACATGGCTGTTACTGTGTACAACGTTCTCTTAGTTCTGCTCACTTCACTCAGCATCAGACCATGTAAGTCTTTCCAGGTTTTTCTGAAGTCTGCCTGGTCATCATTTCTTATAGCACAATAGTATTCCATTACATTCATATACCACAACTTGTTCAGCCATTCCCCAAATGATGGGCATCCTTTCAATTTCCAATTCTTTGCCACCACAAAAAGAACTGCTATAAATATTTTTGTATATGTTGGACCTTTTCCCATTTGTATGATCTCTTTGGGATATAGCCCTAGAAGTGCTATTGCTGGGTCAAAAGGTATGCACATTTTTATAGCCCTTTGGGCATAGTTCCAAATTGCTCTCCAAAATGGTTGGATCATTTCACAACTCCACCAACAATGCATTAGTGTTCCAATTTTCCCACATCTTCTCCAACATTTATCATTTACCTGTTTTGTCACGTTGGTCAATCTGATAGGTGTGATGTGGTACCTCAGAGTTGTTTTGATTTGCATTTCTCTAATCAATAGTGATTTAGAGCATTTTTTCATATGACTATAGATGGCTTTAGTTTCTTCATCTAAGAACTGCTTGTTCATATCTTTTGACCATTTATCAATTGCGGAATGACTTGTATTTTTATAGATTTGACTTAATTTTCTATATATTTTAGAAATGAGGCCCTTATCAGAGATACTGGTTGTAAAAATTCTTTCCCAATTTTCCACTTTCCTTTTAATCTTGGCTGCATTGGCTTTATGCAAAAAACTTGTTTATTTTCACAATATTGTTATAAAATAAATTATTCTCCTGGTTCTTCTCACTTCACTGTGTCAGAATACTCTTCAATTTAATGTAATCAAAGTTATCTATTTTGCTTCTTGTAATGTTCTCTATCTCCTGTTTGGTCATGAATTTTTCTGTTCTCCATAGATCTGACAGGTAAAGTATTCCTTGCTCTCTCAGTTTGCTTATAGTATCAGCCTTTATATCTAAATCATGTACCCATTTTGACTTTATTTTGGTATATGGTGTGAGATTTTGGTCTATGCCTAGTTTCTGCCATACTCTTTTCCAGTTTTCCCAGCAGTGTTTTTCAAAGAGTGGGTTCTTATCCCAGAATCTGGGGTCTTTGGGTTTATCAAATAACAGATTACTATAGTCATTGACTACTGTGTCTTGCATATTTAACCTATTCCACTGATCCAACACTCTATTTCTTAGCCATTACCAAGCAGTTTTGATGATTGCTGCTTTATAATACAATTTAAGATGTGGAATGGTTAGGCCACCTTCCCTTGAATTTCTTTTCATTAGTTCTCTTGATATTCTGGACCTTTTGTTCTTCTAAATGAATCTTGTTATTATTGTTTCTAATTCTGTAAAATAATTTTTTGGTAATTTGATTGGTATGGCACTGAATAAGTAAATTAGCTTAGGTAGAATTGTCATTTTTATCATATTAGCTCGGCCTACCCCTCAGCAGCAACTGATGTTTTTCCAATTTAGATCTGACTTTATTTGTGTGAAAACCGTTTTGTAATTGTGCTCATGTAGTTCCTGGGTTTGTTTCAAGAGGTAGACTCTGAAATATTTTATAATGTCTACAGTAAGTTTAAATGGAATTTCTCTCTCTCTTGTTGTTGGGCTTTGTTGGTAATATATAGAAATGCTGATGATTTATGTGGGTTTATTTTATAGCCTGCAACTTGCTACAGTTGTTTATTATTTCAAGTAGTGTTTTACTTGATTCTCTAGGATTCTCTAAGTATATCATCATGTCATCTGCAAAGAGTGATAGCTTTGTTTCTTCTTTGCCTACTATAATACCTTCAATTTCTTTTTCTCCTCTTATTGCTAAAGCTAACGTTTCCAGTACAATATTGAACAACAGTGGCGATAATGGACATCCTTGTTTCACTCCCGATTTTATTGGAAATGTTTCTAGCTTGTCCCCATTACATATGATGCTTGCTGAAGGTTTTAGGCAGATGCTATTTATTATTTTAAGGAAGACTCCATCTATTCCTATGCTCTATAGTGTTTTTAATAGGAATGGGTGTTGTATTTTGTCAAA
Organism: Vombatus ursinus; assembly: GCF_900497805.2. Classification (NCBI taxonomy): domain Eukaryota; kingdom Metazoa; phylum Chordata; class Mammalia; order Diprotodontia; family Vombatidae; genus Vombatus; species Vombatus ursinus. Next base: position 33,462,074 of record NW_020948983.1, on the reverse strand, counting down.
AGCTTTTTCTGCATCTATTGAGATGATCATGTGGTTTCTGTTAGTTTTGTTGTTGATATGATCAATTATGCTGATAGTTTTCCTAATATTGATTATACCAGCCCCACATTCCTAGTATAAATCCTACCTAGTCATAGTGTATCATTCTTGTGATAAGTTGCTGTAATCTATTTGTTAATATTTTATTTAAAATTTTTGCATCTATATTCATTAGAGAAATTGGTCTATAATTTTCTTTCTCTGTTTTGACTCTTCCTGGTTTAGGTATCAGCACCATATTTGTATCATAAAAAGAATTTGGTAAGACTCTTTCTTCACCTATTTTCCCAAATAGTCTATATAGTATTGGAATGAATTGTTCTGTAAATGTTTGATAGAATTCTCATGTAAATCCATCTGACCTTGAAGATTTTTTCCTAGGGAGTTCATCAATGGCTTGTTCAATTTCTTTTTCTGAGAGGGGGTTATTTAAGTATTTTACTTCCTCTTCTGTTAATCTGGGCAATTCATGTATTTTTTAAAATTTAGTTTTATTTTTAACATGTGATTTTAAAATTTTGGTTACAAATTTTCTCCCTTCCTCCCTCCCCACCCACCCTCATTGAAATGGCAAGCATCTCGTTACAGCTTATGGATGTGTAGTCATGCAAAACACTTCCATAGTAGTCATGTTGTGAAAAACTAAGTATATTTCCCTTCATCCTTTTATTCTTCATCCTGTTTATTCTATTCTCTCTTTTGACCCTGTCCCTCCTCAGAATGTTTGCTTTTGATTATCCCCTCCCCAAATCTGCTGTCCCCTCTATCAACCCTCTGCTCTCTTGTCCCCTTCCCCCTTTATTTTCCTGTAGGGTAAGATAGATTTCCATATCCCATTGTGTATGTTATTCCCTCCTTAAGCCAAATCGTATGAGAATAAGATTCACTCATTCCCTCTCACCTTCCTTCACTTCCCCTCCACTGTAAAAGCCTTTTCTTGTTTGTTTCATGTGAGATAAGTTACCCCATTCTACTTCTCCCTTTCTCCTTCTCCCAATATAATCCTTTCTCACCACTTAATTTTATTTTCCAGATATCACCCCTTCATCTTCAACACACCCTGTGCCCTCTATCTATCTATCTATCTATCTATACATACATATAATTTTTCCCCTCCCACTACCCTAATACTGACAAAGGACTCATGAGTTACAAATATCATCTTTACCTGCAGGAGTGTAAACAGTTCAACCTTAATAAGTCTCTTATAATTTCTCTTTCCTGTTAACCTCTTCCATGTTTCACTTGAGTCTTGTATTTGAAAGTCAAATTTTCTATTCAGCTCTGGTCTTTTCCTCAGGAATGCTTGAAAATCCCCTATTTCATTGAATGACCATTTTTTATCCTGAAGAATTATACTCAGTTTTGCTGGGTAGGTGATTCTTGGTTGTAGTCCTATTTCCTTTGCCCTCTGGAATATCATACTCCATGCCCTCTGGTCCCTTAATGTAGAAGCTGCTAAATCTTGTGTTATCCTGATTGTATTTCCACAATACTTGAATTGTTTCTTTCTGGCTGCCTGCGATATTTTCTCCTTGACCTGGGAATTCTGGAATTTGGCTACAACATTCCTAGGAGTTTTCATTTGCAGATCTCTTTCAGGAGGAGATCGGTGGATTCTTTCAATTTCTATTTTGCCCTCTAGTTCTAAAATATCAGGGCAGTTTTCCTCGATAATTTCTTGAAAGATGATGTCTAGGCTCCTTTTTGGATCATGGCTTTCAGATAGTCCAATAATTTTTAAATTCTCTCTCCTGGATCTATTTTCCAGGTCAGTTGTTTTTCCAATGAGATATTTCACATTCTTTTCTATTTTTTCATTCTTTTGGATTAGTATTACAGTGCCTTGATTTCTCAAATTGTCACTAGCTTCCAATTGCTCCATTCTAATTTTTAAGGAAGTATTTTCTTCAGTAAACTTTTGGACTTCCTTTTCCATTTGGCCAATTTTGCTTTTTAGGGCATTCTTCTCCTCATTGACTTTTTGGACCTCTTTTGCCATTTGGGTTAGGCTATTTTTTAAGGTGTTATTTTCTTCAGTATTTTTTTGGGTATCCTTTAGCATCACTCTGAGTTTTTCCTCTACTTCTCTTACTTGCTTCTCAAAATCTTTTTTGAGCTCTTCCATGGCCTGGGACCAATTCATATTTTTCTTGGAGGCTTTGGATGTAGGAGCTTTGGCTTTGTTGTCTTCTTTTGGCTGTATGTTTTGATCTTCTTTGTCACCAAAGTAAGATAATATAGTCTGACTGTTTTTGCGCTGCTTACTCATGATCCCGGCCAATTACTTGAGTTTTAAATTCTTTTTTAAGGTAAGAGTCTGCTTCCAATGTGAAGAATATACTGTCCCAAGCTTTGAAGGTTTGTACAGCTGTTTGCAGAGATACTTCTAGGGATCTGTAGATTTTCAATTCTTCCAAGGTGGTATGATAAGGGGCGAGGTGTTTCCTCTCCACAGCCCCAACAAGCTCCACCATGCCAGCACTTCTCCTGAGCTACCACCACCCCTCAGAACTGTGACCCAGATCCAAGCATGGGCAAAGCAAGAGATTCTTGCTTCAGCACTGGCAAAGAGATCCCTGCAATCCCCCTCTGATCAGCCACTTGATTCTCCCTCAGTCTCTCAGGAGGCAGTCGCTGCCCCAGAGGTCACGCTCGGAACTTTCAACTGAGACCTAGCTTCTCTTTCACCACAGACACAGATTTTTCCCACTGACCTTCTAAGTTATCTTTGGCGTTTGTGGGTTGAGAAGTCTGGAAACCACCACAGCTGCCTGCGATTCAGTCGTCTGAGGCCTGCTCCAGGTTCTCTGTGGCCTGCGCGCCCACGCCACCCTGTGCTCCTCTCCCCTCCTGGTGCGATATACCTTTCCAATCAACCATCCAGGTTGTCTTGGGGTGGAAATTTGTTTCACTCTGTCTTTTTATTGGTTCTGCTGCTTTAGAATTTGTTTAAAGTCATTTTTTTACAGGTATTTGGAGGGGTTTGGGAGAGAGCTCAAGCAAGTCACTGCTTTCACTCCTCCATCTTAGCTCTGCCCCCAACTTATTTTCTTCAGTGTACTTTTTTTTTCCAGTTGACCAATTGCATTTTTTAGGGACTTGTTTTCTTCAGTGTACTTTTTTCCAGTTGGCCAATTGTGTTTTTTAAGGACTCTTCTACCTCTTTCATTTGAGTTTTAAAATCCTTCTTGAGCTCTTCTAAGAAAACTTTTTTGACTTCAGACCAGTTCATATTTCCTTTTGAGGTTGCATATGTGAGTTTATTGACAGTGTTGTCCTGTTCAGAATTTTTGCCTTGATCTTCACTGTTTTCATAATATGAATCTATGGTATGTTTCTTTTTGCTCATGGTGTTTGATTATTCCCCAGCCTTTAAAGAGATTGAGCTCTCCTGCTGGGGAGCAGAGGGCACTGACCCAATCTTCTTGTTTTGGGAGCCTAGGTCTTGGTCACTGGCTTTGTGTGCTGGGGCTTCTGATGTTGGCAATTGGAGGCTGTAGGGTTCTGACAGCTTACCTGGTGTTGGGCTGGAATCAGCAAGACTGGAACTCTAGGACAACTGTAGGTTGCCTGCTTTTCTTTTCCTTTTGCTTTCTTCAGCTCCTTTCAGATGGATGTTGCAGGGTGTTTATCCACCTGGGGCCCTTTGTACTGCTGCTTCCCTTATTTTTGCTGAGGTGCTGTGATACCCATTTGCTGTAGCATGCCGAGGCACCTGGTGATTTTCTGAGCTGGTTTCCACTAGTTCCCTCACCCTCACTGAGGCAATCAGAGGTCCAGGTGTTGGTGTTTGCCTGCTCCACTGACTGGGTTTCAGGATCTCCTCCTGGTGTGCTAAAGTGGGGCTTTCCACTAGCTTGCTGGGATGCCTCCTGTTCCTTATTGCTCCCTTTCCCCCAGGGCAAGAGGGGCATTTCCTGTTAATCCTTCTAACTACCTGGGCTTCTGCACTGCTGCTCCCCATCTTGCTTCTGGTTCAGCTGTTCCAAGATTTTTCCTGGGGTGATATTTTCTGGGCTTTCAGAGGTTGATAGGGGAGGGTGAGAATGACTACTTTTTTACTCTGCCATCTTGGCTCCCAGAAGAGGAAGTCCCAGGAACACAACTTCTAAAGGGCACAGCAAGTAGGGGCAGACAGTTCCTTACATCTAGGAACTTATATGACTGATACTCTAAATAAACTTGCAAGTTTATTTAGACTAATATTTAGATTTAATCTTTTGATTAAATATGTTCCAAACCTCCACTAACAAAAACTAGGAGATTTAGATTAAGGAAAGCTTGGACTTGTTTTCTTTCAAGTCTCTGCCTTTTATTCTCCTCACTTAAATCTTTAATATTGATAAATATTTATTTATTAAACATCTATTATGTCTCTAGCAGAGAACTAGACACTGTGGAAATAGGAAAACAAATACATACATCATCAAGACCTCAAGCAGTTTCCAAGGACAATAAAACTAAAACACGTTGAAGAGAAACACATAGAGGGCAATGCAATTACCTGTTAAGTTGTTTAGCACTGTGTACATCTAAGTGGGACAAGGGGTCAGAGTAGAAGGGAATAGTTTTGAAAACCTTTGGGGGGAATTTGGGAGAAAAAATTTTTTCTCAGCTAGGTAAGAATGGAAGAGACTGAGAAGAAGTAGATGAACATGAACAAAGACAGAGGTTGCCATGGTCATCACACGAACACCATGATGGCCAAATTGTGTTTTTTATAGGGTTTTAGGCTAAGGCAGGCACTAGGCTTCCCTGGCAGTATACTTGGAACTGTGCAAGGTCCAGAACACTGGTTTGGGCACTGCCATTTCAGGTGGTAGATAGAAAGAACTGGCAAGTAGATGGGAGTGAGCGGAAATTGCATTGTGAATGAAATTCCATTTGGGTAAACATCCTTAGGGTGGTAGAATGTTGGAGGAAGAAGCATGGTAAGAGGACTAGGTTTGGAACTATAAGCCTGAGTTACCACTCCTGGCTCTGCTGTTTCCTATCCATGTGAACTTGCATAAGTCCCTTTACCTCTTTGTTCCTCAGTTTCCTAATCTATAAAATGAGGGGATTGAGCTAGATTAGTGATGCTTAATTTCATGTTCACAGACTCCAAAGGAATTAGTGGATAGATTTCAAGCATTTCTATGATTATGGATGGGAAAATTACTTTTTTTATTTTCATTAACCTTTGATTTCCTTTGTAATCACATTATTCTTAGAAAAGGTCCATAGGCTTCACCAAAATGTCAAGGATTCAAAAAAGATTAAGAAGCTCTGGACAAGGGGATCTCTTAGGTTCCTTCCAAATTTAAATCCTATTATGTATGAAATCTTTCAGGATACCTGTTTCAAGAATTATCCTTGTTTACCTGTTCTCTTCTTGTTATGTTGCCTGGAATTAGAGAGTGGAGAAGGCATTATGCATTGAGTCTAGACCAGTGATGGATGTCAAGTCACCAGGTTAACTCTTCCTTTCCCATGATGTTGCCTCCTCTTGTCCAGGGCCCTTATGGGCCTGTTCTCTCTTCCCTCCTCCTCCCTGAATTGATTTCAGTTTGAATTTTCTTTAATTGATAAAATGCCCCTTCTGGAACGTCATGTCTGTTTTTCTTGCTCTTTCTCTTAGAAACATGCAGGACAGATTTATGACTCCCTATAAAACCCCAGCCTTGTTTAGAAATTGCTCATGATTGATTAAGTAATAAAAATGCTTTTAAGACAGGGAGGTAAATCTCCAAGCTAATTGCTTAGTGCTTTACATTATAACCTTGTTACATGGTGTGCTTCTTTCCAAAGCTGGGCAGTTTTGCTGTTTTCATCACCCTGAAAAGTCACATTGGAATCATCCACAGCTTTCTGCAGTACTGAGACTGTTAAAAGACATAGACTGATAATTAATGGACCAATAAACACAACTTAGGAAAGCATTTGAAATGAGGAGAGCAAATCTTTGCTTTTGCCCTGAAATTTAGTTTCCGTGATGTTTGGTTTGTATGGAGAAGGGCCCTAACACCTGCCAGTAATTCAGATGAAATTGGGAAATTTCTCAGGCTCTACCTCTTCCCATAATCTTCCATACAAGCTGACCAAATCTAGAGAGCTAGATGAGCTCTAAGTCTGTGTGGCCACAATGGATTAAAACCTGTGTCCCTGGAGAATTGGAACTGGCCTCATCACAAAGGCCATTTCTGGTACTTGACTCTGCTGAGCTGTCTTTAATACTGAGACATATCCCTTCTGTTTGAAAAGCACCTAGGCGTTTGTCAAGGACCTTCAACTATTTAGCTAATCTGTCTCAGGAGAATGTTTTTCCTGTTGAGACTGAAAAGGTACTGACTGGAATAATAATTAATAATGGAATAATGATGATGATGATGATAGCTCATATTTATATGTTACTTTAAAGTTTACATAGCACGTTCCTCACAATAACCCCTTGAAATACATAGCATAGTTTTTATTCCCATTAACAGATGAAGAAACTGAAGGTCTGAAAATTTGTTACTTGTTCATGATCACATAGCTATTGAGAGTGTAAGGTGAGACTTTAACACAGATCTCTTGACTCCAAGTCCAGTATTATATCTGGGATACTACATTGCTTTTCATGTTAGTATATACATTTGTGTCAAATTGTTATAACACTTGTAACCCTTCTGGTCTTTCCCTAGTACTCTTGAATTTTGTAGCTTGATTATTGTTTTCTTTAAATTTCTTAATTTCTTAAATTCCTTAATTCCTTAATTTTAATTAAAATTTTAAATTTAATTAATTACTTTAATTTTAAAAATTTCCTTAAATTTCCTTAAATCTGAAGAATGTCAATAGCTCATTATATTCTATCTCTTCCATTCCCCCCATATTCATAAATTGAATATCACATAATATATTGAATGTAATGGAAAAATAAAGAGGTCATGAACTCCTGTAGAAAGTGCCATCTCTAAACTCACATTCTCCCTGTTCTCCTAGATCTTCAGATGTGAGGAGAAGCAAGGGTGGGGTATCCAGGAGTTACAAGCACCTATGCCACTTGGAAGAGGGGATGTATCTGAGATGCCATCTCAGGATTACAGACAAGGGTAGGCAAGGGTAGAGCAGTGAAAGAAATCACTATGCCCGTTTATCTCACTAGCCCAATGGGAGTTCCAGTAGCCACCAGACTCAGGGCTTAGGATCTTTGCTTCTTATGCTCTGGTGTTGCTTAAGAATCTAGATGACCTGCCGAGCACTGAATTTTGGCACAGTCCACAGAAGTCTGAAACCTAGGGCAACAGCCATTTCATACCACTTTGCCCACACAATGAAAAGAAAGCCTAGTTCTCAAGGACAGTGGAAAGAAAAAGAGGAAAGCAACCCTTGGTGTCAGTATTTTACGCCACAATCCTATCAAGAAACTTCTTGATGTTGTCATGTATACTTTTAGAGATTCCCAGTGAGGGAGGGGCACAATTATCTTGTATATGCCAGAGTAATCAGAAAATACTTTGCCTGTCTTTTCCTCCCTAAAGTATCATCACCCTCATCCAAGAGGAAAACAATATTTTGAAAAAAAATTAGAAGGCAAGGTATAAGCACAGGTTACCTTAATAGCCATTAATAGCTCACATTAATATGGCACTGAAGGTTTGTGAAGTCCTTTACTTACAACAACTCAGTGAGATATGTAATATGAATATTTTATGATTATCATTTTATAGAGGAAGGAACTGAGGTTCAGAAAATTGAGTTGATTCACTCTGGGTTAGTTACATGGTTAGAATGTGTTAGAGCCAGGATCTCAGATATAGTCTTCTGATTCCAAGCCCAGAACTCCAAAGCACAATTTCTAACCATCAGTAGATCTTAGGGTTTAGGACTGGAAGTGATCTTAGAGGTCATTAATTTTAGGACTCCTTAACTTTTTTTTTTTGTCATGTACCTCTTTGGCAGTTTCATGAAGCTCATGAAGCCCTTCTTAGAATAATATTTGTTGTCTACGTTCATAAATGAAGGAAATGCTAAAAAAATTTTTGTTCAGTCATTTTAGTCATGCCTGACTCTTTGTGGCTTCATTTGGGATTTTCTTTGCAAAAATATTGAAGTGGTTTGCCATTTCCTTCTCCAGTTCATTAGATGAAGAAACTGAGGCAAAATGTGTTATGTTACTTGCTCAGGGTCACACAGCTAGTAAGTGTCTGAGGCTAGAGTTGAACTCAGGAAGAAGAATCTTCTTGACTTTAGGGTTGGCACCCAATCCATTTCACCATCTAGCTTCCTTCTTAATTTTAGTTGGACATAAGTGAAAATAAAGATGTATTTTTTCCCATTTAAGTTCACCTCCTCCCTGAAATCTAGCCATGAACGTCTGATCTATTCTAACCCCTTTATTTTACAGTTGAGAAAAATGAGGGCCAGAAAAGCCAGAGACTTGTCCAAAATCATGCAGGCACTCAGTGCCAAAGCTGAGATTGAAATTCTTATTCTAAATGCTTTATTTCTTTTGCTATGCCTATCTGTTTCTTATACACTAAACTGCTTCTTTTTGGCCTGCCTTTTCCTCCATTGGGCAAAGACTGCCCCTTTCCCTAAGCAACACTAGCCCCCAAACCACAATGTGGTATTGTTTGAGGGGCCCTATATCACCAGACATTGCCCATTATCTGAAAGATTTCCTTTAGTCTATTAGCACATTGGGGCAGCTAGGTGGTGTAGTGGGTAGAGAGTCAAGCCTGGAGTCAGGGACACTTGAGTTCAAATCTGGCCTCAGTTATTTACTGACTGTGTGACCCTGGGCAAGTCAGTTTCCTCATCTGTAAAATGGTCTGGAGAAGGAAATGGTAAAACACTCTAGTATCTCTGACAAGAAAATCCCAAATGGGGTTACAAAGAGTTGGGCATGACCAAACAACAACAACAATATTAGCACATCAGATTTGTAACAAAAGGAAAAGATAAGGAATAGCTAAAAGTTTTGCACAGAGGAGGGGAAAGTCCAGGGTGGTGGGAGTTAGAGTTGGTTGGGGATTGCAGAATGAAGATATTGGTCCAGGCTAATAGAGTACTTGAAGTTGGTAATTTATGAAAGAAAGCATGAAAAGTAGGGGTCATAGATTAACTTTACAACTCTGGTTATGTTTAGCACCGATTCTAGCATCTTGTACGTTGCAAAACCTTTGGGATGAATGCATCACCTTACTAGCTAGGAGGCATAATAGATAGAGTACTAGACTTTGAGTCAGGAAGACCTGAATTCAAATATTACTCCAGACATTTACTAGCTGTGTGGTCCTGGGCAAGTCACTTAACCTCCCTCAGCCTCAGTTTCCTCAGTTGTAAAATAAGAATATTAATAGCACCCACCTCACTTAGTTTTAAGAATCAAATGAAATAAGATATATATGTACAGTGCTTTGCAAAATTTAAATCACCGTGTAAAAGCTGTACATTCTTCTTTTTCCTTCCTCTTCCTCATTATTATTGTTGCAACTTGTGTATGCAAGAGGACATATTTGTTTTCAACTTAGACTATTTTAGGGAATTTGTGTTTCTTGGATGATGGTGCCTAGGACAGTGATGGCAGTGTTATATGAAAGGAATGTTGCAGGGCAGTAAAAAATTCATTATGGGTTGAATATTACAGTATCACTATGAGTTTTTTATGAGAGATACTCCTTAGTGATTAAAGCACAATGCTTGGCACACAGTAAGCTCTTAATAAATTCATTGCCCATCTCTCTTTAATAATTGACTTCAGAGGTGGAGCCAAGATGGCAGAGTAAAGGCAGAGACTCACCTGAGCTCTTCCCCAAATCCCTTTAAATAGTGACTCTAAACAAATTCTGGAGTGGTAGAACCCACAAAAAGACAAAGTGGAATAATTTTCCAACCCAAGACAGCTTGAAAGTTTGGTCAGAAAGGTCTGTTGCACCAAAGTGAGAGAGGAGTGCAGTCCAGCACTGGCCAGTGCAGACCAGGCCTCAGCAAACTAGGAGCAGGCCTTGGGGCTACTGAATCAGTGCCAGGAGCGACAGTTTCCAGACCACTCAGTCCATAGACAGGGGTAAAGGAATCAGATAATGTGTCAGAAGGAGATTTACAGGGGTCCCTTTGCTAGCACCAGGGGCAAGATTCTGTTGCTTTGCCCATATTTGGATCTGGGTTACAGCCCTGGATCTTAGTCCCAGTGCGAGGAAGGGCACTAGCATAGCAGAACTTGTAGCCACAGGGGAGCAGAGACTCTGGCCACGGTTCCAGGGTTGAAAAGAGTCCTTGGGGGCAGGTAGGTGGTGCAGTGGATAGAGTACTGGCCCTGATGTCAGGAGGACCTGAGTTCAAATCTGACCTCAGACCAAACACTTGACACTTACTAGCTGTGTGACCCTGGGCAAGTCACTTAACCCCAATTGCCTAAAAAAAAAAGAAAAGAAGAGAAAAAGAAAAGAAAAGAGTGCTTGTGGTCACTCATAAACCAGTGCATAGTACAAGAGAGTGGTAAACACACTTCTCCCTAGATCATACTACCTTGGAAGTGCCAAAAACTTACAGGTCCCCAGAATTACCTCTGAAAACAGCTGTACAAAAAACCTGAAGCTTGGGACAGTGCCCCTTCCACTTTGGAAGCAGAAGCCCACTTTAGCATAGAGTTAAAAATCAAGAAATAGGCTGGAAAATGAGTGAAAAACAGAAAATATTCTGACCATAGAAAGTTACTAATGTGACAAGAAAGATCAAAATGCACACTCAGAAGAAGACAACAAAATAAAAAATTCCCACATCCAAAGCCTCAAAGAAAAATATGAATTAGCCTTAGGCCATGGAAGAACTAAAAAAGGATTTCAAAAATCAAGTAAGAGATGTAGAAGAAAAATTGGGAAGAGAAATGAGAGTGATATAAGAAAATCATGAAAAAAGAATCAACAGCTTGGTAATGGAGGCACAAAAAATACTGAATAAAATAACACCTTAAGACAAAAATACTAGGTCAAATGATAATAGAGGTGCAAAATGCCAATGAGGAGAAGAATGCCTTGAAAAGCAGAATTGGCCAAATGGAAAAGGAGGTACAAAAGCTCACTGAAGAAAATAGTTCCTTAACAGTTAGAATTGGGCAAGTGGAGGGTAATGACTTTATGAGACATCAAGAAACAATCAAAATCAAAAGAATGAAAAATCGAAGAAAATGTGAAATAACTCATTGGAAAAACAACTGACCTGCAAAATAAATCCAACAGAGATATTTAAGAATTATTGGACTACCCGAAAGTCATTATCAAAAAAAGAGCCTAGATATCATCTTTCAAGAAATTATCAAGGAAAACTGCCCTGATATTCTATAACTAGAGGGTAAAATAGAAATGGAAAGAATCCACCAAGCACCTCCTGAAAGAAATCCCAAAATAAAAACTCCATATTATAGTTAAATTCCAGACCTCCCAGATAAAGAAGAAAATACTGCAAGCATCCAAAAAGAAACAATTCAGATATCATGGAGCCATAGTCAGGACAACACAAGATTTAGCAGCTTCTATATTAAAGGGTCAGAGGGCTTAGAATAAGTTATTTTGGAGGGCAGAAGAGCTAGGATTACAACCAAAAATCATCTACCCAGCAAAACTGAGTTTTTCCTTCAGGGATAAAAATGAAAGACCAAAGCTGAACAGAAAATTTGACTTTCAAATACAAGATGCAAAAGAAGCATAAAAAGATAAAGAGGAAAAAATAAATTATAAGGGATTTGGTAAGGTTAAATTGTTTATATTCCTACATGGGAAAATGATATTTATTACTCCTAAAACCTTTCTCATTATTAGGGCAGTTAGATGGAGTATACTTAGATAACAGAGGTGTGAGTTGAATGTGATGGTATGATTGTCTAAAAAAAATGAAATTAAGGGATGAGAAAGAAGAATGCACTGGGAGAAGGGGAAAAGGAGAAGTAAAATGGGATAAATTATCTGACATAAAAGAAGCCTGAAAGAGATTTCACAGTGGAGAGGAAAGTAGGGGAAGTAGGGAAGGGAGCACAAGAACCTTACTCTCATCAGAATTGGCTCAAAGAGGGAATAATATACATGCTCAAGGTGGGTGTAGAAATCTATCTTACCATACAGGAAAGTAGGAAGGGAAGGGCATAAGAGAAGGTGGGGTGGAGCTGATAGAAGGGAGCCCAGTAGAGGGGAGGTAAAAGTCAGGAGCAAAATGCTTTTGAGAAGGAACAGGGTAAAAGGAGAGAGAGAAGGATAAACAGGGGAAATAGGATGGAGGGAAATATATAGTTTGTAATCACTACAGTGAAAAAAATTTACAGTGAGTTTCTCTGATAAAGACTTCACTTCTCAAACATATAGAAAACTGAGTCAAATTGATAGAAATAAGAGGCTTTCCTTAATTGATAAATGGTCAAAGGATATGAACAGGCAGTTTTCAGACAAACTAATCAAAGCTATCTGTAGTCATATAAAAAAGTGCTCTAAATCACTATTGATGACAGAAATGCAAATTAAAACAACTCTAAGCTACTACCTTACATCTATTGGATTGGCTAATATGACAGAAAAGGAAAATAAATGTTGGAGGGGATGTGGGAAAATTAAAACACTAATGTACTGTTGGTGAAGTTGTATACTGATTCAACCATTCTGGAGAGCACTTTGGAACTGTGCCCAAAGGGCTTTGACCAAGCAATACCACCACTAGGTCTGTGCCTCAAAGAGATAAAAAACAAAAAGGAAAAGGACCTATGTGTACAAAAATATTTATAGCAGCTCTTTTAGTGATGGCAAAGAATTGGAAATTGAGGGGATTGTCCCTCAATTGGGGAATGGCTGAAAAAGTTGTATATGATTATGATGGAATACTATTGTGCTTTAAGAAACGATGAGCAGGATGCTCTAAGAAAAACCAGGAAAGACTGACATGAACTGATGCAAAGTGAACTGAACAGAACCAAGAGAACATTGTACACACTAATAGCAATACTGCATGATGACCTATAAATAACTTAGCTATTCGCAGCAATACAATGATTCAAGACAATTCTGTAGGACTTGTGATGCAAGTCCAGCTTCAGAGAAAGAACTGGTAGAGCCTGACGTTCAAAGATACTTTTTCTTTACTTTGTTTTTCTTGGGGTTTTTTTGTCTGTGTTTTCTTTCACAGAATGACTTACATGGAAATGTGTTTTGCATGGCTACACATGTATAACCTATATGGAATTGCTTGTCTTTTCAATGGGGGCGAGGGGAGAAAGGAGGAAGGGAGAGAATTTGGAACTCAAAATTTGAAAAAAAAGAGAATGTTAAAATCGTTTTTACATGTAATTGGGAAAAAATAAAATATTTAATAAGATTAAAAAAAAAAGAATTGACTTCAGCTAATTCTAGCATTCCTAGACATGACCAAGGAGTTGAGTCTAATGTCAACTGATCACACTGCACTAATATGGTAACTGGATGGAAGTTTGTTCAAGAAAGAGGTTTATAATTTTTCACAAATTCTCCTGAGTTCATATGTTCATGGAGGAATTAATTGTTCATATTTAGCTAAAGGAACAATAGGAACATTTTTTCAGGCATTGGTGATTATGAGTAGTCTAGGAATGACAGTAATATACTACAAACACAGTATGAGTTAACAGTGTGGCCTGGTAGTAAAAAGAAGTTAATATGATTTGAAGGTACATTAAGAAAAGCATAGAAAGCATAGCAGCAGTGGCAGCAGTATCATCCTCCTAGCCTCTCGCCTTCTGAGACCCCCGGAGCACCCTTGCCTCCTGCCATCATGCCATTCTCCAATAACCACAACATGCTGAAGTCTATCTACCCTGCTGAGGAGGAATATCCCGACCTTTCCTGGCACATCAACCACATGGTAAGGTGCTGATGTCAGAGCTCTACAAAAAACTCCGGGATAAGACTACATCAAGTAGCTTCACCCTGAATGATGTCATCTAGACCGGCATGGATATCCCAGGGCACTCATTCATCATGACTCTGGGCTGTGTGGTTGGAGATGAAGAGGGCTATGAGGTATTCAAGAAACTGTCTGATCCTATCGTTGAAGACTGACATGGAGACTCCAAGCCTTCAGATGAGCGTAAGACTGATCTTAACCCTGAAAATCTGCAGGGAGGTGTTGGCCTGGATCTTAACTATGTGCTGAGTTCTTGTGTTCGAACTGGCTGGGATATTTGAGGATTCTGCCTGCCTCCACATTGTAGCCAGGGTGAGCATAGAGAAGCTCTCTGTGGAAGCTCTGGCCAGCCTGGAAGGTGACCTGAATGGGAAGCACAAGGCTTTGAAGAATATGACGGAGCAGGTACACCAGCGCTGATTGATAACCACTTCCTCTTTGACAAGCCTTTCTCCCCATCCCTCTTGGCATCTTGCCCGAGACTGGCCTGACGGCAGGGGCATTTGGCACAATGACAACAAGACCTTTCTGGTGTAGATCAATGAGAAAGATTACCTGAGGGTCATCTCCATGCAGAAGGGAGGTAACATGAAGGAGGTGTTCACACATTTCTGCACCAGGCTCACACAGATCAAAACCCTTTTTAAGACCGAGAATTTTTTTTTTAATTTTTAAAAAAATTTTTATTTTTAGGCAATTGGGGTTAAGTGACTTGCCCAGGGTCACACAGCTAGTAAGAGTCAAATGTTTGGTCTGAGGCTGAATTTGAACTCAGGTCCTCCTGACTTCAGGGACCATGCTCTATCCACTGCGCCACCTAGCTGTCCCTTTAAGACCAAGAATTATGAGTTCATGTGGAACCCCCACCTGGGCTACATCCTGAAATATCCCTCTAACCTGGTCAGAGGCCTACATGCAGGTGCCCACATCAAACTTCCCCACCTGGACAAGGTGAGAAGTTCGGTGAGGTGCTAAGAAGCTGAGGCTGCAGAAGAGGGGACAAAGGGTGTGGACACAGCAGCTGTGGTGGTTGTCTTTGAAATCTCCAATGCTGGACTGACTGGGCTTCTCAGAGGTGGAACTGGTGCAGATGGGGTGGATGGTGTGAAGTTGCTCATTGAGATGGAGAAGTGTTTGGAGCCGGGCCAGTCCATCGATGACCTTACGCCAGCCCAGAAAAAAGCGGTTAGCCCCCTGAATTCTACACTTCCTAATTTATTGGACGAATGAATAACCACCACCCTTGTCATCTGTGGCACCCTGGGGGGCTCTGGATGCAGCCCACCTAATCATGCTGTAGGTAAGCTTCCTTCCATTCTTTGATGTTGGGGCCTGGAAAAAAAAAAAAAGAGTAGCATAGAGTCCAAAAGAAAGGAAGCAATCTTCTCTGTCCTCCATCCTGGTCGGACCACATCTAGAACATTCTGTTTCATTCATGGTGTCTCTTTTTGTGTATCAGATATTAGGAAGAGCTTTGATGAACCGTTATACATCGTACAGGGGATAACCAGGATATTAGAAGATCATAGACTATGGTCAGTGAGAAATTGATAAAGCATTTGGGAATATTTAGTCCTCCCCCCCCAAAGAAGACTTGATGGGGGAGGGATTATACTAACTAGCTGCCTTCAGTTATTTTAGAAGCAGGTGAAAGTGAGTTTACATTTGTTTTACTTGAGCCCAGAGGGCAGGATTAGGAGTAATGGTCTTGATTTGAGGAAAAACTCTCTAACAATGAAAATGGATGTCCACTTGTTGGGTATAATGTAAATAGGGTATGGATTGGATTAGATGTCTGAATTCCCTTTAACTCTGAGTTTGTATGATTCTGTTGAATAATACAGGGAAAATTAGATAGGGAGTAATACCTTGCTTTATCTTAAAATGTACATTTTTATAAATTGCACACTGTTTTTAAAGGCACTAGAAGGGCTCGCTATTTAAAGAAACTCTGTAGTGGATCCTTTCACAGAGAGTCATTTTCCAATGTGAATAATCACTCCCTACTTCTAGCCCCATTTATCTTTTTAAATATAAACCTGTTATTTAAAAAAAATTCTCAGTTTATTCAAAACAGGATGCACCTGTACTGGCAAATCTTTCATTAATTTGTGCTTTGTATTATCAATTACTATATAGCATTCTGACTTAGATTAATTCATATATCAGGCTCATGTTCCAGTTGTAAAATATTGATCACAGCTTGAACCCATGATGAATGTGTCAGTTTCCTGCTGGTCCAATAGCACATGGATATTCTCCAGGGGTAGATGAGCTTTACCATTGCCATTTGGATTCAGACAAATGACTAAAGTGTGCATACCCAAAGGCCTTCTGCTTTCAAACAACAAGTGTCAAACGGCATAAACTAGGGATTATGCTTCTCTACAAAATTTGTTCTTTTTTTTTTCTGGAAGGCTAGTTCTGAGCCATTTTGAAGAAGGGTGCAAATGACACAAATAAACAACATTTTGTATCCTATATGGAACTCCAGTGTCACCTGAGTCCATGCGACTTTTCATTAGTTAATGTAATGACTTTGGGCTCCCTAAATCCCTTGTACAGCTGTAATATCAGGAAAATTATTTTTATTCCCTGAAGCATCCTATGATGGCTTCTCCTAAGATCTCCACAGAGAATTATCCTGCTTAATAGAGATAAGTGTAACCATTAATTACAATTCCCTTGCAACTTGAAAGAGTCCCTCTGTATGTGTTAGAGTTAGTGATATCTCCACAGAGGAGGATTCTGGAGTGAAAGTTGACATTCCTTTAATTTATGACAACTTTCACCTTCTGGTAGATTTATTGTGCAGATTTTGGGTGAGAACCAAATCCTGACCATTCCAATGGGCTACTTCAGTTCTGCAAAGCATTCCAAGAGCTGGAGCCCTGTTGGTCATTTTAGTCTCATGGTGGTTTGTTCTCACTTCCCAAATTAGAAAATGTTTGATTGTTATTGAATGAAAAATGTTTGAGCTCCTTGTTGAATACCAAACATGTTTAATAAGGCAGTATCATACAGTGGAATAAAGACTGGATTTGTAGTTGTGGACTTGGGCTCAAACTCTTCTATTTCCTACCTGTGTGACCTTGTCACCTAATCTCTATGAGCCTCAGTTCCTCATCTGTGAAATGGGAGAGTTGGTCTGGGAGTTCTTTTCAGTTGTATATCTATGATCCTTTGAGAGTTAGGAAGGAACTTGATAAGTTTCAAAGTGTTCAGAGGAAGTTAGCCAGGATGATGAAGGGAGTAAAGCTCACGCAACCTTGAGGAACAGTTAAGGGAACATGGATTGTGCAGCCTAGGGAAGAAGTGGGATATGATAGTTATCTTAAAATACCTGAAGAGCTGTCATGTGGAGAAGGAGTTTAATTTGCTTTGCTTATCCCTAGAGGGCAGAAAACAGGAGCAGTGGGTGGAAGTGGTGAAGCAGCAAATTTAAGAAATTTAGACTTATTATCAGTTAAGACTTCCTAATAATTTTCAGAGCTCTCTCAAAATAGACTGGGCTTCCTTGAGCAGTAATGGAATGCTCACTCACTGGTGGCTTTTATACAAAGGCTAGAAGACTAATCTCTTCCTATATTGTATAGAGTCCTTGTTTTGCAGTGGAAACTGGACTAGACTACTAGATGACGATCCCTTCCGACTCTGAAAATCTATGATCCTATGATCCTGATTTTGGAATGCCTTAATTACAAAAATTTTTAATTGTCCTTAATTCCTCTCCAATATAGAGGCAGTTAGATTGCTCAGTGGTTAGGGCATGGTGCCTGGAGTAAGAAAGACTTGAGTTCAAATCCTGCCTGAGACACTTAGTAGCTCAGTGACTCTGGACAAGTCACTTAACTGTTGTTTGTCTTAATCCACTGGAGAAGAAAATGGCAAACCACTCCTGTATCTTTGCCAAGAAAACCCCATGGATAGTATGGTTCATGGGGTCATGAAGCAGACACAACTGAATGACAACAAGCAAAAAGTACTTCTCCAATATAGCTTAGTTTCTGTCAAATAAAGATTTGTTGAAGTGAATTAAATTAAACCAGCCTCCTTGTTCCATCTCTGCTCCATCTTTGTCTGCTCCTAGCTCTACCATGGGTCTTGCTCTTGTCCTGGACCTGGTCTCTTAGGCCTGAACAGGATTCCAAACATGGCAGCTTTGACCAGAAATGGACTGGGCACTGCTCATCCCCTGTTAAATGAAAAAAAAAAAAACATTTGTAAAGTGCTCTGCAAACCTTAAGGCATTATACAGACGTTAGCTCTTATTGTTGTTGTTGCAATCATCCTCTAATCATTAACTAGTTTTTTTTCTCTCCCTTCCTCAAACATCTCCCTATGACCAATTCTTTATGCAGGCACTTCCATGTGGGAACTTAATAAAAAAAATCACATGAATGGAGTACCAATATGAAGTAGAGAGTTGGAAATTCTCCAAGGACTTGGAGACTGTGCAGCCAGTAAATGGAGGTTATTTGTTCTGCAAAGTAGATTAAAATATTTCCCAGTTGAATGTAAGGCCCCTGAGGGCGGAAACTATTTTGTTTTGTATCCTCAGTCCCTAGTTCAGGGCCTTGGATATAGTAAGAGCTTAATAAATGGTTATTGAATTGAAGTGAATTCTGAGTCCTGAATGATCTATCTTTAGAGTGCTTTTTTATTCTATAATTGCCAGCTATCACATAGTCACAAATATGTTCTTGCAGACTCAGGGAAAGTATGAGGATTTGTCTGGGAGTCGTGGCTAATAAACAAAGATTTCATCTTATACACAGCATGAAGCAGCCTGATGTAGTGGCTAGCCCTAAAGTGAAGATCATCTGTTCGTAGATTTAGAGCTAGAAGGAACCTGAGAGATTATCTAGTCCAAGGGTGGGGAACCTGTGGCCCCAAGGCCACATGTGGCCCTCTAGGTCCTCCAGTGCAGCCCTTTAAATCCAGACTTCACAGAACAAATCCCCTTAAAAAGATTTATTCTGTAAACTTGGACTGAGTGGAAAGGCCACACCCAAGGATCTAGAAGGCCACATGTGACCTTGAGGCCACCGGTTCCCCACCCTGATCTAGTCCTTTCTTTAATTTTATAATTAAGTAAACTGAGGCTGAGAGAGGCAAATGATTGGTTCAGGGAGACTGAGTAAATAACACAACCAGTATTTAAATCCATATCCTCTAACTTCAGATAAGGTACTCTCTCTCCTGCCTTGTGGGTTCATATCCTGTTGCTAACACTCATTATGTTATCTTGGGCAAGTCACATAGCTCTGGAGCCTCGATTTCCTCATCAGTTTAACAGGTATAATAGTATTTTCATCTATCACCTTGACAGACTTGCTATAAATTCGTTATGGAAATATTAGTCACTATTGTTATTCACTGTGTACCAGTGCCAGGAAAGGTCTCACGAGCTAACACAGTCTGTTACTGACACTCACTCAGTCTTTCCAATATGGTAAAGTTCACCAGGGCTTGTGCTTTTGAGAAACCATTGTCATTTTCATACCACAATAACATATTGTAACAGGACTTTTGTGAACAACACTTTCAAAATCGTGCTCTGGCTATTAAGTAGTAGCCATAATAATTTTAGCTTGTCACCTTAAGCCAACAGGAGACAGGGAATACTATTATTTGGTGAGGTGAGTTTGGGTTATGTACTAAATTAATTTCCCATGGTACAGAATCCAATCATGCTTTTCTGGGAACCAGGTAAACCCAGGGCAGAGAGGAAAGTCTCTTCATCAGGATTCTAGACACAAGTCACAGATGGTTATTATGGCTGCATCAGCCCAGAAAGCTGAGATGTACCTAAGGTACTACTGCCCAAAGATACCAAGTAGTTCACAAATAGTGCTTCAAGCCCTATGGAGTACTTTTCCTCATGAAAATCTTGGAAGGTTTGTATTGCAATTATCATTATGCTGATTTTACAGATGAAGAAACTAACGTTTAGAGAACTTGCCCAGGTTCACGTGGCTAGTAAGTGTGCTCTTATGTATATCAGTCCAGGCTTTCCCTTTTAACAGTTCAGACATTTAAGAAGTCTTAATGTGAAGTCTCTTTTATTCCACATTGCAAACCTACTCCCCAGCATGAAGTTTAATCCAAAATCTAAATCTTTTTTTTTTTTTTGAGGGGGAACCAGGGAAACCCAGGGCTGACAGGAAGTCTTAGGAAAGGGAATCTGTCATTTTTGTGACTGGGTCCGTGAATGAAACCCACAGGTTCCTGAAGAAAATGGTGGTGAAAACTATCATCTCAGAGCAATCCAAGGAAAATTTGAAGGGATTACAACCTCTCTGAAGGCTGTGTCATTTAATGGTAAAGGAGGACAAAGGAAAAAAAATGTAACATCTTCTCGGTCATCTCTTCCCTGGAAGAAACTGCAAAGCCCATGACATTGGCTGAAGAGTACTTAAAACCCAAACCTGATTGCTGGAAAACCTTGCATACCTCTTGCCACTGCATGTTAATATGTCCTGTACAGCCAACTGAGTCTTTTATTTTAGAACGTAATTTTGTTGAGGTCAAGGATTAGATTAAAAATAGCATTTTTCTGGGAAATTGGGGACTTGACCAGTGCTGTTGGATGAGAACGTGTTCTCCTTTTAGTGTGTCTAGTACAATGTCCTGGAAAGAACTCAGATTGTGAATCTCCCACTCCAACATGAATTCTTAATACAACTTTGGGCAAGTCAGAGCTTCTTTAGTCATTAGTTTTCTTCTCTCTATAATAAAGTGTTTAGAGTGGATGATCATTGATTTCTCCTCTCTTTAATATTGTATGGTCCTAATTTATATTTTAATCTATCGGTTCTTACCTTTTTTTCTATTTAGCAACCTTTGTTGCTTGAGAGGTAGTATGGTACAATCGGTAGAAAGCTGGCCTTAGTATCATGAAGACCTGGATCGAAGGCTAGCCTCTGATAGTATTCTGACTCCATAACCCTGGCAAAGTCACTCAACCTCTCAGTGTCTCAGGAGAATGCTCTGTTTTTAAGCTTTTGTTTTCAGTTAATAAGCATTTATTTTCTTTCCCTCCCATATTCATTCCCCCAGTTGAAAAAACAAAACAAAAAAGAAATAGAAAAACTATATCATGACAAATATGCATATTCAAACAAAAAAATCTCATATCGACCATGTCCAAAGGTATATATTGTATACTGCATGTTAAGTCAGTCATCTTTCTGTCAGGAGGTGGGTAGAATGCTTTCTCATTGGTATTTTGGAATTGTGGTTGTAGTCATTGCATTGATTAGAGTTATTTAGGTATTTTAAAGGTGTTGTTTTCGCGATGTTGTTATTATATAAATTATTCTCCTGATTCTGATCCCTTCACTCTGTATCAGTTCATATAAGTATCTCCAGGTTTCTCTGAAACTGTCTACTTCATAATTTCTTAAAGCACAATATTATTTTGTGACATTCATAAACCGTAATTTATTTGTTCAGACATTCCCCAGTGAATGGGCACTCAATTTCCAATTCTTTGCCATTAAAAAAGACTACAGGTATTTTAATATCTATCTATCTATCCATCTATCCAAATGCATCTATATACATACAGATACATATATATGTGTGTATATACACACACACACATATATATCCTTTTCCTCTTTTGGAAGATAGCTCTTGTAGTGGTACTGCTGAGAGGGAGGGTATGCAGAATTTAGTGAGTTTTTGGGACATAAGTCTGAATTTCTTTCTAGAAAGTTTGAACAATTCAGAGCTCTACCAATAATGCATTAAAGTACCTGTTTTCCTGCAGCCCCTCCAACATTTATCATTTTACTTTTTAATCATTTCTGCAATGTGATGTATGTGAGGTGGAAGCTAAAAGTTGCTTTAATTTGCACTTCTATTTATTAGTGATCTGAGCATTTTTTTTGGTATGACTTTTGATAGCTTGGATTTTTTCCTTTGAAATCTGCCAGTTTAACTCTCCAAAACTATATGCTGAAGAATGGTTATTGATCTGCTCTGGTAGAGGAGTTTCTTCACCTGGAGCTCTTGCTAGTTGAGGCAAGATCCTAATAAAAATGGTACAAGAAGTGACAGAATATAGACCTTATGAGCCAATGATCACAAAAACCCTGAATTTAATCAGCAAGGATTTATTAAGCACTTATGGTGTGCCTTTAGTAGGAATTGGGAGTGCAAAGATAGAAATGAAACAATCTGTCCTCAAGGAGCTTATGCTCTGTTGAAGGAGACAGTATGTACATGTAGAAAATATTTTGCAATACAAAAACAAATATGTAATAAACACAAATGTCTAAGAAAATAAGTATAAGGTAATTCTTTTGGAGTAGGAAGGTGCATCAGGAAAGGCTTCATGGAGAAAGTGGCACTTGAACTGCCAATATTGAATGGGCAGGAATTGGAAGGATTCAGCACAGTTAGGGATTATGAAAGGTGTTTGGATACAAGAGGCTCAATGAATAGGTCCATAGGAGGAGGCAGCCCTGAAAATGGAGAGAAAATGGATAACCAAGGAGGTGTCCTGGAGAAAGAATCTGCAACTTGTTGCTGGAATGGATATTGAAGGTCAAAGGATATATGAAAGTTGAAGATAATCTTTAAAATTCAGTGATCAGTTTAACGGTTTCTGGGCAGCTAGGTGGCACAGTGGATAGAGTGCCAGGCCTGGAATCAGGAAAACTCGCCTTCCTAAGTTTAAATCTGTCCTCAGACACTTACTAGCTGTGTGACCCTGGATAAGTCACTTAACCCTGTTTGCCTTAGTTTCCTTATCTATAAAATGAGCTGTAAAAGGAAATGGCAAACTACTCTAGTATCTTTGCAAGAAAACCCTAATTGGGGTAATGAAGAGTCAGACAAGACTGAAACGACTGAACAACAAAAAATGAAGCTAATAATTTTTAAGGTATCTTCTACTTCTGAGTTTATTTGATATATGACTTCCAGGATCTGCCTTCTTGAAGCCCTTTAGAACAACTGGGGAAGATGTAATGGTTTGGTCAAGGACTATAAGAGATCATTTTTTTCATTGCAATAACCCTGTGGCTTAGTTATAACACTAGGAGTATCATCTCCTTTTTATATATAAAGAAACTGAGGCTCAGAGAGAATAAGTAGTTTACTGTGGTTACACTACTATTAAGTGTCAGAGCTAGAATGTGAAATAAGGTGTAGCAAATTACATCTTCATGCCTCTTTCATTGACACCATACTGTCTTTTATTGGACATGCTAGTTCTCACTAGAGAGTGAGAAGCTACTCTGTAGATGAGCTTTCATAGGTCAGTCCTACACCTGGTCTATTCACGTTGGTGTAAACATCGGAGAGAAGAAAAAGACAAGTTTCCTAAAATCAGTCCATCACATTCTTCACATGTTAGCTTAGCTCCAGCTGGAGCTGGTTTCCATAAGTCAAATGAAATGAAACCTCAGAAATTCTGTCTCCTGAGTCACTACTGGTCCAGGTGAGAAAGCCTTCTCTTTTTTGGCTCTCTCTCCCGTGTGAAGAGGCATGTGATTGGAGAGTCACAGGGAAAGTGCAGTCTAAGCCAGCCAAATCTGACTGGGCTTCTCATGAGCACTTATAGAAAATTAACCAGAATTCACTTTGGGAGGATAGGGAGGGGAATGATAGGAAAGTGTTTTATTTTGCTGGCATCATATACTTGTAATAAAAATGTCATTTTTAATAAAAATCAATGACAACTTAAAATAAATGATAAATGTTGCAACATTAATAAAACATACTAGGTAGTAAATTAGACTTTACTATGCAACTTGGGTAACTATTTACAGCCTTCATTTCAGGCTTGATCCTGATTCCAAGAGTGAGCAAAATGGCCTGAAACAGCTGTCAGAATAAAATTAATACAGTCACAGGGTAAATAAAAATCTACAAAACTTTTAAGATTCCTGACTCTCAGCATTGAGACTTATCCTGAGGATAGAACCTGTCCTCTGTTCAAAACTAGCTCTAGTTTTCTAGATTGCTTATTCATTCATTCATTCATTCATTCATTCATATTTTCTGAAAATCCATTTTGTGTACTGAACCATACTAGGTACCTTTAGGGATACAAGGAAAATATAAAACAATTCTTACACTC
Organism: Vombatus ursinus; assembly: GCF_900497805.2. Classification (NCBI taxonomy): domain Eukaryota; kingdom Metazoa; phylum Chordata; class Mammalia; order Diprotodontia; family Vombatidae; genus Vombatus; species Vombatus ursinus. Next base: position 33,438,049 of record NW_020948983.1, on the reverse strand, counting down.
TAGGAATTACAGTCTTGCTGTTTATGTGACTTTGGGGAAACTGATTAATCTCTGACCTTAATTTCTTCATCTGTATATGAAGGGGTAGAAATAGATGATCCCTAAGGTTCCTTCCAACACTAAACTGTATAACCCTATAGCCCTAAATGGGGAGATGACACACATTAAATAATTCAGACTAATGTAGTGGAAAGAACACAAGTCCATTGGGTACAAAGATATTCATCTGAATCCTTGCTATCTCTTATTGTTGCTTTATGTCCAAGCCATATCATTTTCTGGCCATACCTACCCTTGAAAATACTTATACATCACTTCTCACATACAAATCATTGTTCATAATTTGTGTCTAGTTATTAAAGACAATTTGTTTTGATTTCCCTTTGAGTTGCTATTTTGATTCTTTCCAAGATTGTGGTGTGCTGTTCATAGCCAAATTGCATCAGTTGAGAATATTGTTCTCAAAGAGAGTTTTTATGGCACTGAGAAGTTTGGAATCATCAAAAACACCATATATACTCACAACCTAGTCTTTTCTTCCTCTTCAATCATGTACTCAGTTCAATGTGCATATGTAGTGCCTGTTCAATAGTTACATATCAATAAATAGGGTGTATGTAATGGTCTGAACAATATACATTTTTATTGTGCTCTAGGGCTTAAGGCCCTTAATATAATAATAACATCTATGAATATGAACATTTGGAGAAATTTTACATCAACAGGTTTGAACTACATATAGAATATCTTTTATGACACTGTCGACTTGGAAAAGCATGCATCTTCCTAGTTTAAACCCTACTTTGACGTCAACACTCAGTGTATCATTGAATGACAAGTCAACCCCATAGGTGCATCAATCGTCAAAACTTGCATGATTTTAATGCATATATGGGTAGCAACTCGTCTGAGAGAGCCTTTGAAGCCACATTTCATTCAACTGTGTCAAATGTTTAAAAATCAATAAACTAAGCATAATAGACTTCTATAGTCTCTATTCCTCTAAGTCAGTTAATTGTGTGATTGTAAAGATTTTTTTTTTAAATCTATGATCCTTTGCTCCTATGTGGTCTGCTGCAGAAAATCACTTCTGAAAGGCTTTCTTATGAAAATTCGTTTCTTATGTTTTCATCAAGGACACCCTTCATACAATTGATTTTTTTTGTTATACCTATTTTTACATATGTCATATCTCTCTACTAGTTCAGAATTTCAATGAAACCTTGGACTATTCAAATTCTTAATCTCACCTAGCACATAGCACTAGACTTTACACATAGTTAGAACTTGATTAATTGTATTGAATTGAAAATTGGCGTGTATAGAGAATAAATCATTAGTCACACATTCATGAGTGAAACCACAAATCCTTGGAATATTATAGTAAGAAAGTAAGCAAATGGGTTGGCAGTTGCTGATGATACCCATGTTTTTGGCAAGTGTCATTTGTGATATTTTGTATTGTTTTGGGAATGTCTCTTTGAGATGTCTTAAAAATGAGGTGCTTTTAAAAACTGTGTTACATCACAATTTCTCTGTGTGATTTTGGTCAGGTCTAGCCCTCCTTCCCCACTTCCTCTTAAGTATGATTGCACTTCTTTACGTATTGTAATTGAGATGGTTAAGGCCAAATGTGGTAGTTCTATTATCATTGCTGAGGAGAATAGAGCATTATAAAATGCTTACTGATTGGTTCTATTTCATTTATGTTTGTTGTTTTTCCAATTTCATCTGTAAATGCTCTAAGGATGATCTGGCTTCTCTAGATCTCGTGCTAAGTACTTGTCAGTCATGTTTTCTTCTTAGCTACACCTGGTTTCCCCAGAGTCACAGAGTATGCTATTGCTCACAATCTCGTCAACTTCAACCACTGCCATTTCTGTTGATGGTACTAACAACCTTCTGATCACTCAAGCTTATGACCTTGTATTTATCCATGACACTTGCATTCTTCTTGTTGCTCCCCCCTTCCCAAATGCAAAGAGCTGCCACATCCTGTTGATTTGACCTCTACAACATTTCTCACATTCATCCCCTTCTCTCCAACTCCAAGTCACCACCCTGGTTCAGGCTCACATTATTTCCTATTTATGCTATTATGAAAACTTCCAAATTAGTTTTCCATTCTTCAGCTTCTCCTTGTGCTCATCCTTTATACAAATAAATATCAAAATAATTTTGTTAAGCACATATCTGATTATGTCATTCCCCTTCTCAGAAATCTCCAGTGCTTCTAAGATCATTCCAGGTTTGTTGATTTTGAGCTAGAAGGGATCTTGACATCACCTGGTCCTACCCTAACTTTACAGACAGACTGAGGCCTCAAAAGGTTATGTCACAAAGTCACAAAAGTAGTAGGTGGCAGAGCTAGATTTTGAACCCTTCTTTTGACTTCAAAATCAGTGCTATTTCCATTGTATCATAGTGTTTTTCTAAAATTAAATCCCCATTATTCACATTGGCATTTAAGGTCTTCTATAATCTGGTTCCAACCTGCATTTACTGGCTTTCTTTCACATCACTCTCTTTCACAAACTGCCTTTCACTCAAATCTGTTACCTAAGCTCTACATGTCCTTCAACCCTGTCGATCAAGCCACAAGCACTTATTACTATATGTCAGGCACTGTGCTAGGGGCTGGGAATACAAATACAAAGGAAGTGGAAAAAAATTCCTACTCACAATGAGCTTACATTCTAATGGGAGAGATAAGTGTATATAGATATACACATATATACCATAAATATAAAGTTAATAAATACGTATATACAATTACAAATATTATGTGTATATATTAATATATACATAATGCATATATGTGTATTTATGTATATATGTGTGTATATGTGTATATGTATGTATGTGTGTGTGTATATAGATAGATAGATAGATAGATAGATAGATATGAAACAAATACTGTGACAAAGAGCTGGGGAGTAGGTAGTGTTAATAAGAACAATGTGATAGGTTGGCTCTCCCCAGGATTAGTTAGATTTCCCTCTTTTTATGCCAACCCTTGTCTAACAAATATACCATGGCAAAAAGGAACAGATGTTGGGTAACAGCATTAAAACTCTTTGTAGGACAAACACTTGATATTATAATTTTAGTGGATGTTGTTATGTTTCAGGAGATATTTTTTGCATGTTAAATATTAAATCATATTATCATAAGTTATGTTCTAATTGGATTTTACTGCATTTTGTGGACAGAGTTATCATCATTGCAAATTCTAAATGTGTATGTGATTGTAGTAATAAGTTGTCAACAAATATTTATTAATTACCTACTATGTGCCAGTCACTGTTTAAATGTTGGAGGCACTGTACTACACTTTTAACTAGCTTGTTAATAAAAGTTCACTCTAGGTCACCACAAATCGTTCTCTTTTCTTTCCCCACCCACCTTTGGGAAGGTATTACCGACCTTGGGCCATGAGTTTTAGTGTCCTACATGACTAGTTCTAACTCCCTACAGCCAATCTAGAGATGGTATATTTTAATGGAGACATTCTCCATTCCTACTGCTATATTAGTCAGGCTTCAATTATGATAGAGCTTTTATGCAAGTGTAAATAACATACCCACAGGAAAACCAAAAGATTGAATCTAACTAGCTTGGTTTCAATGAACAGTAAAGAATTTATTGTGAATGGAATGTTTGGGAATAACAGTGATGCTTTGACACTGTCTGATTTTCAGCATATCCCTATAAGAGTCAGATTCCATATACTGGACTGGCATGCTATTATTATTTTCAAAGTCTAGAAGAAACTAGGGATAAAAGGGTTTGGTGGGGGAAGTCTCCTGAGAATAAGAAATAGTTATTTTGAGAAATTAAACACATATACAAGTCTCTTCTATTCCCTAGATTCTGTACATATTTACTGAGTGTTCTTGCTTGGAAGAATCCTAGATTTTTTTAGTCTAGTGACATGAAGAGCATGATAAAATCCATGCTAGAGGTGATACACTCTTGAGTGATCAAGGTATCATTTTATAGGATGTCTCTAGGAGGGAGATGATGCCAAAAGAACTTTTTTTTTAGCTAGGCAATGGGGTTAAGTGACTTGCCCATGGTCACACAGCTAGTAAGTGTCAAGTATCTGAGGCTGATTTGAGCTCAGGTCCTCCTGACTCCAGGGCTGGTGCTATATCCACTGCACCACCTAGCTGCCCCCCAAAAGAACTTTTAAAAATTGCAGTTAATATTATTACCCCCAAAAGGTGATCAAGGGAACATCAATAATTACCAACCCATATGGTTTCTTTCTGATCTTGATAAAATCTTTATGGAAATGAGCTGTGTCTCTATTGAGATATCCTTAAAGAGATTAGGGACCTAGAATAGGTAGGTTTTAACAAATATTCTTTTATGTTCCATTTTTATAGTTACACAATTGATTGAAAGATGTAGAAAATATAAGATTTCTCTCCCTCCATATTCGTTATATGTTGATTTCACAAAACATTTTATTAGATCAAAATACAACTTTGAAGGGTATCCTTCAACATAGAGTTTCACATGTACTAAATCATATACTAAATATCATAGAATATACTAAAATCATAGAAGATTCCTTGATAAATGTAACCACAGAGAAAACTAAGTTCAAAGACACTGATTATCAATATCAAGTGAGGTGCGTAAGACAGAGATATCTCTGTGTCGATGCTTTTACCAGTGTCATGGAGGAAGTCCTGTGCAATGTTCAAATATAAGAAAAAATTTCTTGTAGATGGTAAAGTTTTCTAGATGTTCTGTTTGTGGATGATTATTGGGCTGAGTCTATTAATGCCCAACATATTATAGGACCTACATCTTCAGATCTATGATTACTCCGAAAAGATGAGCCTAACACTACCAACAGGAAGACCAAAATGGATCAAAACTGCCTAGTACATTGAGTTAGCATGTTAGTACTGATGGACATTGAGTTGGGCCTAGAATTGAATAGGAGGAAGAGAGCAGTTTGGATTCCATTTAGGAAACTGTGCAATCAGCTGTCCCAAGCTATTCTCCATTTTAAAAGCACATGTTTGACAAAAATGTTATCCTGGTCATGCTGTATGGTTATACATATTGAATACAACAATCTCTGATGAATCAGTGTTGAGAGTTACATACAGGGTAATGGAAAATGCATTAGATGGCTGTTATACATATATGTGTATATATATATATAAATATATACATGTAAGTAGATAGGCAGATGACAGGCATAATAGTGGGATGGTGGGGAGAAGGATTATTTTTTTAAAAATGGATTGGTGATTATGTTGGTCTAGAGAACATCTAACGTGAAAGCTCTATCCACTGAGGCAGATGGGCAACTTGTCAGGAACTTATAGTCTTGGAAAATTGCCTAGTGTACTGAAAGGTGAAGTTTGCCCATGATTATATACAGTTGATATATTTCAAAAGCAGGAACTGAGCCCAGGTTTTCTGCCTCCAAGGTGGGCCCTCTGTCTACTAAACCTTTTTTGCCTTATTGTATTAGAGGATGTCACTGAGAACATGTTAGCAAGAGCTAACAGCTCAAGTTTTATATTGGTATCAAAAAAATGTAAAAATACTTAAAAAGGAAGGCCTGTACCATGTTGGGCAAATTCTCATTAGAAGATCTAGGAAGAATTAGGACACACGTTTCACAGGATGAGAAGGCATTTATGGAATTATTCATAGGATCATAGATTCAGAGCTGCTTGGACCTTAGATAACACCCAGTCCAACTCTCTCATTTTACCAATGAGAAAACCAAGGCCTGAGGTGGTAAAAGTGACTTGCCTAAAGTCAAAGAGGCAGTCAGCTTAAGAGACAGAATTGGAACCCAGGGCTTCTGACTCCAGAGCCAGTGTTTTTTTCCACACTGCCCCACAATGGAAGGAATATATACATTGCTGGGACCATGGATCCTTTGTAGTAATGAAGGGCGTTGGATGAAAGTGGTGATTGCCAATAGGAGGAAAGAATTCATGGTATAGTGGAAAGTATACATGTACTAGAAATCAAGGTACTTGGGTTTAAATCCTCGCTCTGCTACCAACTAGCTGTTGTCTAGCTAGCTTGGTCAAATAATTTAACTGCTTTGTATTGCCATTTCTTTATCTATGAAAGGAATTTGCAGATATTTTAATTAAATAAACTCTAAGATTCCTTCCATAGAGCACATTCTATGATCTGTGGATGGTGCTGGTGAATGTGAATGCAACAAATGCAGATTTAGTTGGCCAGTTGGTGTAATGATCACTAAAAACTCTGTGAAGATTAAAGAAAAGAGAGGGTAGAGCCAAGATGGCAGAGAAAAGGCAGTGACTCACCTGAGTTTCTCCCCCAAGCCCCTCCTAACACCTTTAAATAATGCCATAAAAGAATTTCTGGAGCAGCAGAACCCATCAAAAGGATGGGGTGAAGTAATTTTCCAGCCAAAGACCATTTAGAAGGTCAGCAGGAAATGTCTGTCACACTTGGGTGAGAATGGAGCACAGTCTACTGTAGGCCATGCCAGCAAACCAGGAACAGGCCTTGGGAACCACTGAATCAGTAGTAGAGATTAAAAAGAGGTAATACTTATAGTAGCTCTTTTCTGGTGGGCCAAGACTTGGAAATTGAGGGGATGGGAATGGCTGGACAAATTGTGGATTGGGATGTAATATTATTGTGCTATAAGAAATGAGCAAGATGCTCTCAGAAAAGCTTGGAAAGACTTACACGAGCTGATGCAAAGTAAAATGTACTGTGTACAAAGTAACAGCAATATTGTAAGATGATCAGCTGTGAATGACTTAGCTGTTCTCAGCAATAACAATGATCCAAGAAAAGTCTGAAGGACTTATGATGAAAAATGCTATTTATCTCTGGAGAAAGAACTGATGGAGTCTGAATGCAGATTGAAGCATAATCAAAAAAAATTTTTTCTTGAGAGTTTTTTTTGTCTTTCATGACATGACTATTATCGGAAATGTTTTGCATGATTACACGTGTATAACCTATATCATTTGGTTTGGCTTCTCAATGAGGGGGTGGGGAAGGAGGAAGGGAGAGAATTTGGAATTTGAAGTTTTAAAAATGAATGTTAAATATTGATTTTACATGTAACTGGAGAAAAACAAAATACTAAATAAATTTTAAAAAGAGAAAAAAAAAGAAAAAAATTCTGTGAAGTTCTAAAATGTATATTATCTCCCCACTACCTAGATTTCCTTTCCATCACCGGCCAATTCATGTTTTGTAAAATCTCATATAGTTCACAGGTGGGCTTTGGCTTTGTAAATCCACAGTGACAGCAGAGATAATGGGAGTGATGGATGGATTCAACTATTGTTTCACTCAAATTTATAGATGTAGGGCTCAGGAGGTCAATGCTTTTCTCAATACCCAGGAGAATCTAACTCCATTATGATGAAGGAGGTGAGGGGTGTATACTTCTCTCTCCTCAGTAAGCAATCCTTCAGAGTTTCTGGTTGTGATAAATGGAAGATGAACTCCAGTAGCTTGCTGAATTTTTCCTTGCTTTGTTTCTGTTCTTTCAGTAACTTGAAAGTTGTACATTCTTTTCTTCACTTATGAGTCCCTCAAAACTGCTGTGAAAATATTTTTCACACATATACAAACCAAAGAAATTCATAAAAATTGTTTTTCTATTTCCTGATCTGATGGTCCTCCTTCCCCTTGAATCCTTCAACATATTCAGCTCTAATTCTTGTTCTTCCTTCAAATTTAGTCATTTCCTCATTCGGTGTGCATCTTTCTACTCCTTCAAGCTTCTCATTGCATCCTCCCAAACTTTCCCTTGCCATATCAGATCTCTGGCCTGCTGCATAATTCCAAAGGCCTCCAAATTTTCATCATTCAACTTCTTCTTCAACTCAGTTCTTTTTCCTACTCCATCTCCCACTCAACCTTGTCTCAGCAATAAACAAAGTAGAATGGAAAGGCCTTATGTCTTGGGCAGTCTAGGACTATAGCTGAGAGAGCAGGACTGTCACATAGCTTCCTACATCTGGGCTCTGTGTTACAGTAAGGATCATCTTGCCTAAATCTCAATTGACCCTAAATTGATATGGTCCAGATTTAATATTCAGTTGTATAAATTCACTAGACACTTAAGGATTTAAATATTTCCCTTATACCAGTGGAAATCTGGGCCTCATACCATCTGTTTCTTCTTTATTATCTCTCTTAAAGTTTATGTGTTCAAATGTGGTCTAGTTATGTGTTAACAGTATAGGATAGATCAATACTAGACTCTGACAAGGAGAGCTCAAAACATGTTCATAAAAGTTAAATTAGCATCATAAAATGATTATAGCTCAGATTCCATTTTTTTCTTGGTCACTACTTTCAAGTTAGGATTTAGGTACCTGCAAAGCCCCTGTTGTTTTCTGAGAAGCTTATTGTTCTTGTCCTGACACTATTTTTAGTTTGAGCCTCTGCAGTAATTTGTCAGATTTGGTAATCCTATCTACTTTTTCCATTCTACTTTGTTTATTGCTGAGACAAGGTTGGGTGGGAGAGGGAGTAGGAAAAAGAATTGAGTTGAAGAAGAAATTGAATGATGAAGATTTGGAGGCCTTTGGAATTATGCAGCAGGCCAGAGATCTGATATGGCAAGGGAAAGTTTGGGAGGATGCAATGAGAAGCTTGAAGGAGTAGAAAGATGCACACAGAATGAGGAAATGACTAAATTTGAAGGAAGAGCAAGAATTAGAGCTGAATATGTTGAAGGACTCAAGGGGAAAGGAGGAGGACATGGAGGAAATAATGTTTAGAGCTGAAGGAGGAGAAAGAATTGGGTGAACAGAAGAAAGGAAATTGTGTATGACTGTGAAGATACTAATGAGGTAGAAAGAGTTTTCTAGAGCAAATAACCAGAAGGGCTTTAATTTGCAAGAATGATAAAGTACTGAAGATTCTGCTCCCAGAGAGGTTAGAGACTGGGGAGAATTTCTGTAGTGACCTTATTGGAGTGTGCAGTTCTATTCTTGTCTTTAGGCCAAGTAATTAAATTGTTAACTATGCTCAAAGTATATGCCATCATGACTCCTAAAATAAAAAGTAAAGGGGTCCCAAGAATACCTTTTTACTTCCTAAGTTATTGGGGAGATGTCCTCCTTAAAACAAAATAGAAAGAAGGATTTCAATATGAAAGCAAAGAAGAAAGTGATCTGAGGATGTAGAGGGAAACCCTAACTTTTTGGAGGCTGAAGGATAAAAGAGTGTGACAGAGGAGAAAGGGAAGAAGCGGCCCTGAACATCTGGAACTGAATAGCAGAGACACCTTTCTCCCCAATGAGAGAGGAAGCTTCACTTCTGAGAAGGAAGGCATTTTTTGTTCTGCCAAGAGGGATGGGGTGCATCACTAAGTGCATTACAAGGACATACTCATGTGAAATCTGGGAACCAATGAAACAGAGCACGAATGTCAATGTAGGCAGAGACAGATGCAAAATGACCACTGGATGGCAATATAGAACACATTTGGAATGTATGATTTCATACCAAAAACAGGTCATAAAACGGGCATGGTAATGATGAAGAATTAATTGGACAACCACTGGAAGGCCTTCAATCAAATGCAGAACAGCTAATATTTGACAATGATAATTTCATCCTTCAAAAAATGGAGGAACTAATAAGAGGAATTTCTTTTCTTGACCTAATTTTTACCAATAAGAAGGAACTCATTGTTCAGTTGGAAAATTTTGGAAGCTTGAGCAGAAGTGACCACTCCATTTTAGAATTTGTAACAGGAAAGAAGAGGGAATATAGGAATGGTCTACTATGTAGGTTAGATATTAGAGGAGTATATGTCAAAGAATTTAGAGAAAGGATAAATAAATGATCCTATGGATTAAAATGCAGCAAGTGAAATCATTCAAGGAGAGCTGGAAGTCCCAAGCATGGAATTCTGAAGTCAGAACAATTCTGGTAACAACAAAAAAAAACCAAAAAACCAAACCAAACCAAAAAACAAAAACAAAAAACCAATGAATTATCTAATGAGAACAATGTAGTTTTGGTGGATAGCAAACTCAACATGTGTCAATAGTGTGATATGGCAGTCAAAAAATGCTGATGCAATATTAGACTGCATTAAGGAAAGAAGAAAGAATTTTTAAAATGCCTACTATGTGCCAGGCACCGTGCTAAACGTTTTTCACTTGATTGTCATAACAACCTTTTAAGGTAGGTGCTACTGTTATCTCCATTTTATAGTTGAGGAAGCTGAGGCAGACAGAAGTAAAGTGACTTGCCTAGAATCACAAAGCCAGTAAATATCTGAGACCAGAATTGAACTCAATCTTCCTGACTCCTGGCCCAGTACTTTATCCATCTGCTCTACCTATGTAGCTTTTGGCATAGTGTCTAGGACTAGTCTTATTGTACTCTGAACTAGTCAGAATCTGAAGTATTGTGTTCAGTTATGGATGCCACATTTTAAGAAGGATATTGATAACTTGGAGGAAAATGGCACTAAATGACAACTGGAGTTGTGAGGATCAAATGAGATAATGTTTGTAAAGTGCTTAGTATAGCACTTGCCACGTAGCAGGCACTATATAAATGCTTGTGATTGTTATTCAGGTGTTTTTCACTCATATTTGACTCTTCCTGACCTCTTTGGAATTTTCTTGGCAGAGATCCTAGAGTGGTTTGCCATTTCTGTAGCTGTAGACAGCTCATTTTATAGATGAGGAAACTGATAAAAAAAGGGTTAGGTGACATGTCCAGGGTCACAAAGCTAGTAAGTGTCTGAGGCCAGATTTGAACTCAGAAACATGAGTTTTCCTGACTCCAGGCCCAGCACTCTATCCATTGAACCACCCAGAAGAGTAAAGGGCTTTAAAATCATAACATATGAGGATTTGTTGAAGGAAGTAATGATGATTAGCCTGGATGTAGGCTAAATTAGCCTTGGAGATGTAGAGGATGGGTGGATGATAGTTGTGCTCAAGTGTTTGAAAGACTAATGTGAGGGATAGGATTAGACTTTTTTGTTTGGTGTCAGAGAATAGAACTAGGAATGACGAGTGAAAGTTGCCAAGACAGATTAGGGTTGATACATGGAAACATTTGCTAAAATTTAGAGCTATCTAAAGGTTGAATGGGCTGCCTTGTGAAGTAATTTTTCCTCTGTTAAATTGTTCACACAAAGGCTGGATGAGCACTTGTTGGGTATGTTGGAGGGCAGACTCTTTTTCAGATATGTTTAGTACTTTATAACTGATGGGCTCCCTTTGCATTTGGAGTTCCTGTGATTTTGTGCATAGCATAGGCCTGAGAGGCAACTCTTGTGGTGGGTAATGCATGTTCCTTCACAAGGTATCCCGAACAAGACACATTCAGAGCAAGGAACATCCACAGCACATAGGTACCAATTCCGATTCTGGCCTCTGAGAATTTTGGATTCTCTTTGAACTCCAATCCCAACTAGCCAGTCATGAACATGGCAATTGGTAGAAGATTTCATCAGTATTCCTCTGGTCCTATCACTCATCTTCCTCACCAAGGTCACAGGTCAGAAGCAGGAGTCTCTGTGTGCCAAATACAAAAGTCACACAAAGAAATTTTGTGTAAGGTTAGGCCAGTCTGGAGTACCAGTTAGATTGTGGAATATGTCACATTTAGATGCTATAAGGGTACTGCCAGGACTGAAAGCAGCAGCAGCTTCCAATGTTCATCTTTTAAACAATCATTTCTGCAATGTTTCATTGACTGAAAAAAAAAGCAGCAGTTACAAGAGAAGATGCCCAAATAGGCATATTCTATGAGAGTTCCTAAGCCCCAAACTGGTATAGTCTAAAACCAAAATGTATGTGTGAGTGTGTATTATGTATGTATGTGTGTGTGTGTGTGTGTGTGTGTGTGTGTGAGAGAGAGAGAGAGAGAGAGAGAGAGAGAGAGAGAGAGAGAGAGAGAGAGAGAGAGAGAGAGAGAGAAAATGAATTCCTTTCCAGGGCCAAAATTGAGGAAAAAATTATTTTTAAATGACTAGTATGGTTGAGTGATATACTGTTATTCCCTCCTTTGTTCCACTCCCCCAGCTCAAGGCCTTAGGCTATTGATATTGGCATCACTTTCCCTGAAATGCAGATGTGACCTAATATGCTTTAAATATGCATGTACTCCAGAGAGACTCTCAGCTTTATGGGTTTATGTAGTTGTGTGTTCAATTGGTACGTCAGAAACGTGTTGGGTTCAGTCTAAATGCTTAGGAGCCAACACTTATACTTAGGCAATCATTGAATTTAGGGTTGGAACGAGCCCTGAGGTCATTTAGTCCAACACCTTCATTTTACAGAGGAGAAGATTGAGGCACAGAGAGATGGAAATGATTTGCCTAAGGTTACATAGCCAGGTAGCGCAGAAGTGACTTTTTTAACTCTGATCTCCTGACTGTTAGCTTAGGATTCTTTCTATTCCCCTCTTTAGTTGAAATTAGCTTCTGAACTATGAGCTATTCTATTTTTTAAACTCCCAGCAAGGACAACATTAGACTTAGAAAAGTGAAGGCAGAAAAAATAGGATACAATTGTAGGTAAATTTCTACAGTCTGATTTCACAATAGCCATTTTCTCACTTCATTTAACATTTTTTCTCTCCATAATAAGAAAGTCAAGAAACTCAAGTTAAAGAAAACTTAGGCTGAAATGCATTGGAAAATTTTAGCCTGATATTTTCTAGGTCCCTAAATATTTAGTAAATGAGATAATGATAAATATTTGTAAACTGCCAGGTACACTTGGGTTAGAAGGCCATTAGAGTAATGTGTAGGGCTTATTTACAAATAGCATTTCCAATCATTTTTAGAAAGACCTGTCAGTCCTCATTGCACTGGTCATATGTAAATGGCTTCAATGACTTTCTCAGTAGGGGATGTCATTTTACTAGCATACCACAGTGGGTGGTACATTTTGAGTTTATTTTAGCAAATTGAAAACTTGATTCAGGACAGTCAGGGATAGTCTAGGAGTCATTTAATGTTGTATTTACATAAGTTCTTACCCCTTCCCCCGCTTTTTAAGCAATAGTACATTTGAAATGATCAGTGTCCATCTCACAGTCCTTTAATATACTGAATAATTGATTATTGGCAATATTTATGTATAGAGTGATCCTTAAGCTACTGGAGGCATGAAAGTCTTTTTCTTTTCCTCTCCTCTCCTCTCCTCTCATCTCCTCTCCTCCCCCTTCCCCTTCCTCTTTTCTTTCCCTTTCCGTTTCTCTTTTCTTTTCCCTTTCCCTTTACCCTTTTATTCTTTCTCTGGTAAACCCCTTCTTAGACATCCTGATGCTCCCCTGCTCCTGGCAGAATCACCATATTGTTGCCAAAGGGAGTGAGGGCACTGATCAGCTTAGCCCACTGAAGCTCAGAAATCCTGCCCTAAAGTGATTCACCAGCTTCAGCCTCTCCAAGTAGTAGGGATTATAGGTATGTGCTACCATGCCCAGCTATTTGATTTGCTTGGTAAGCTTGTTCAGGTTTTCTCAGGCAGATGAAAAACTTCAAAAATAGCTTACATTTATATAATGTTATGTAATGTAGATTATTGAGGTTATCTTTCTTTGTTTTGTTTAGTACCCTTTTATAGCAAGAGAAACATTTTTACCATTTTTTACCATTTTAGTATTTGAGCACCCACAATGAAGTTCAAGGAAAACTGAGTATTGGTTAGAAATAGAAAATGATCATTTCAAAAGTCTAGGTAAGACATCATTAGAAATATATGGGAAGGTAATGCTATTCTGTCCTTCTGTCTTATGCCCACTCTGTCTTCCTTCAATATTTAGAAATATTTGGAGAAGATACCTTCTCGTTCTTATTTGGGAAGATAGGTACCACAGATGGGGGTGGGGAGTTGGGTATTATTGTAAATTCCTGTTATCTAGCCAAGTCTTTCACTGTGAGGCTTTGTATTCACCTAACTTAAGCTTCTCTAGTTTAAATGAAGCAGAGAAGATCATTGTCAAAAGTTGTGGCAAGTAATAGTTATTATAAACTTTTCAGAACACTCCTTTCTATGACATACTGTTGTTGGGTCTTATGCCTTTACCATGAACAACTGCAAGGCGGTGATTCTTGGGGCACTGTTCAGGGGTCATTAGGTCTGCCACAGGCATCTTCCATGATATCTATGTCCTCAGCTCATATTCATAGTAAAAAATGAACATGGGCATTTTGCTAAGCAACCTCCTTAGCCGAATATTTAAGGTGCTCCATATTCTGTCACTAAGCTATATTTCAGGCCTTATGCCACACTACTTAGTCTCATACACTACATGAGGTATATAGGGTGTACCTGGAACACCAGTAACAGTAATTAAAGCTAACATTTATATAGTGCCTGAAGGTTTAGAAAGAAATTTACATGTATCATCTTATTTTGGTTTGATCTTCACAACTGTCCTCTGAGATTGGTATTATTATTATCCCTAAGTTTACAGATGAGAAAACTGAGGCTCAGAGATGTTGTTTTTCCTGACTTAAAATCTGGCATTCAATTCACTATGCCATCTGCTGCCCCAGTACTGGTAGAATGAATCAATATACAGTCTGAGGAGTAGGGGATAAACTAATAATTTACTTAAGATAATAAAAATTAGTATTTGCCCTATTGGTAGCTCACCAAAAGGAGCAGCATTGCTGTCCTTAGTATAGAAGATTCCCCAATCCCTTTCCTCCAAACAAACAAATCAGTAATGGTGAGTGGGAAATGAGGATAGAAGGGATTTCTTCCAGTTTATTAATGGAAAATCTAGAGACAAAATGCCATAACAAATATGTACACTTCTCTTTCTGCCTTGTGATCCTTCCTCCTTACCCCCCTTCCCCCCAGCTATGTTTAGCTTTTTAATAGTTTGACCCTGAGGGACTGTGTGGGGATCAGGGCTATGTATGCCTTTGAGTACAGCTGGCACTATTTTAGCTGCCCCTCTTCTATGGCATAAACAGAGGATTCTGGTGCTCAAAGAGTGTCAATCACAGGCACTAAGTTTTCTTTCAAATGTAAGCAAGAGGAAACAGAGGAGCACATTGAGGGGCAGGAGGAGAAGAGCCATGAATTATTCATCTCATAGCCTGGGTTCTGCAAGCCTTGCTGAGCGTCCTCTTTATGTCCTGAAAGGCAGCCAATGAAAAAAAGCACCTTATTCACTGGGTGAATTACTGTATGTGAATGGCTAGGGGATCCATTTCAAAGCAGTGGTGAGAATTGGCCTATAAAAAGGCAGCCCAATTTGTCTCTGAAGCTACCGTGGAAATGAATGAGGGCTTTTCCATTCTCTGCTCCGTTTAAAAAAAAAAAGGCTACTTCTCATATAGCAACTATTTTAATTAAATCAATAATTACGTTTTATTGAAAGTGTTATATTTTAGTAAGAATCAGTACCTATCAGCCTTCTTTTGAAAACTTTATTTAGGCCAACAGGGAGGAGGAATGTGGGCTTTTGGATGTACAGGCAGGGAGACCTGACAACCAAGTTTGAACATCTTCCCTAACCAGTCCTTGGAATGAAGAAAGTAGCCTCAGTTGTTAGAAAAATGATTTTTTGAACAAATGGTCTTCAAATGCAAACATTCATTTACCTTGCATGATTTCACTGGCTTTAATTTGTCCTCATGTTTTCAAGATATGCAGCAGAATACATTATTGTCATATGAATTCAGGAGATGCTTATTAAATAGTAGTCAAAAACATCAAGGCGCTTACATGGGGGTTGAAGGGGGGAAGAAAGGGTACCCAAAGAAGCAGGTAGTACAGGGAAATGATCCTGGGCTGTGGAGTACAGGACCTGGATTAAAATCCTCTTTCTGACTTAACCTCTCTGAGCCTCAGTTTGTGTGACTATAAAGATTCCTATGATTCCATTCACCTATGTGATCAGCTGTAGAAAATCATCCTATGCATTCCTTTCTCATGTTTTCATCAAGGATACTCTTCATCCAGTTGATATTTTATTATAATTTTTTGTATATATCATATCCCTTTACCAGTTTGTAACTTTAAAGACACCTTGGCTTATAAAAATGAGCAGATCGGACTATCTAGCCCTTCAGATCCCTTTTCTAGCTTTAAATCTATAATCATAGATGCACAAAAATTAAAATACAAGGCAATCTGAGGAACATATAGTTCATAAGGATTGGCAACTGATTGGCTTTGGAATGAGCCAGAGGGAAGAGTCAAGGATGACTCTGAGGGTATGAACTTGGGGAACTGCAAAGATGTCAGTATCCTCAACAGAAAGAAGGAAGTTTGGAAGAAAAGTAGGTATGGTCAGGGATGAGAGGGAGACAGTGAATTCTGTTTTAGACATATTAGATTTAGGATTCTTATGGGACATCTAGAACTATATGTCTAGTAGGCAGTAGGTAGTAGCTGATACGAAACTAGGGACAGGAGAGAGATTGGGGTTGGACACAGAGATTCAGGAGTTAACTGTCTAGAGAAGATCCAGGGAAGTGGATGAGCTCACTCATGGAGACACTAAAGAAAGGAAAGGTAGTGGCCAAGACAGAACATTCTGAGCCCTGAGGCCAAGGATATAGGTGATATAGGTGATGTGTGATGAACCCACAAAGGGAGAGTGGTTAAACAGTAGGAGAATAACCAGAAGGACAGTATCACAGAAACAAGGAAAAAGGAAGGAGAGAGTGGCCACGAGGAGAGGGTCATTAGCAGCCTCAAAACCTGTAGAGAAACAAGGAAGACAAGAAAAAGTATGTTGAATTTAGCATTTAAGAGATCTATGGCAACATAGGAGAGAAGAGTTTCAGCTGAGTAGTAGATTTGAGGAGTGGGTAGTGAGGAAAGACAGAAAGTATAGACAATGTCCTCCCTTTCACAAATTAAGTAGTTAAACAAAGATGAGGTATGGGACAAAAGTTTGAGTGGTAGCATCAAAGACTTTACTGAAGACTTTAGATAATTGAGCTGGTTTGTAGACAAAAGGGAAAAAGCCAATTTGAACCATAAAGAAACAGGGGTTAATCAGTGGGGTGAACTGAAGGAGCAGACAGAAATTAATGGGATCAAGGGTGCAGATAGAGGAGTTTGCCTTGTCAGGGAGAAAGGCCACCTCTTTTTTTTTTTTTTTGGCTAGGCAATGGGGTTAAGTGACCTACCCAGGGTCACACAGCTAGTAAGTGTTATGTGTCTGAGGCTGCATTTGAACTCAGGTCCTCCTGAATCCAGGGCTGATGCTCTATCCACTGCACCACCTAGCTGCCCCTAAGGGCCACCTCTTAATCTGAAACAAATGTAAGGAAAGGATAAGTGAATATATGGAGGGATTTTGAAGTGAGTGGAAAGGCCAGGGAGTTTACTGTGGATGATTTCAATTTTCTTAGTCAAGTAGGGTAGTTGGAAGATGTTAAGGGCTTGGTGAAAGAAATTTGGAAGCAGTCTCTAAGTAGAGAAGGATAGAGACTTAATCAATTATGAATATAAATTTTTCTGTGCAGTAGTAAGTTGTTCTAAAATAACAAAAATTTGTAATGGACTCACCCAGCCCATTGAGGTGACTTTCCTCTCTTGGTCTTCGTCGTCTTGGGAGTAGTAGTACAGAAAATGGTTGTCATTGTTGGTGGTGGTGATGGTGGGAATGATGCAGAGTTGAGTACTGGCAGTTCATGAATGATAGTAGGGTAAGAAGGCAAAGGAGTCAAGGTTGAAGTGCAACATATTGTCAAATTGGTCAACTGTAGATTTGAGTCTTTGAGGAAAGTAAAGTGAGACCAAAGAAAAGGTGACGGGTTTAGAGAATGGGGCAGGGGGGATGAAGAGATTGGAGCTTTGGTGAAGGTGAAGAAAAGATTTAAGATTAGTGAGGTACAGAGAGACATAAAAAGGACAGGAGGTTATAATAAGAAAAAAGGAATTTAAGAATCAACAACCACTGAAGTGGTATAGTTATACCTGGGAAATGGGGAGATATTCTGGTGAGTCATTGAGGGATATCATAAGAATAGAAAATGTTTATGAACTGGGAAGTCAGAGCATTGAGGAATTGTCAGTATGTATACTGATATCTCCAAATGTGAAGGCTGGGGCTAGGGAGATGGGAGAGGGAGAGAGAGAGACAGAGAGACAGAGAGAGAGACAGAGAGACAGAGACAGAGAGACACACACAGAGATTGAGACAGAGATGAAGAGAGAGACATGGAGACACACACAGATACAGAGATCTCCGAGAGACAGATACAGAGATACACAGAGAGAAATAGAGAGATTCACAGAGACAGAGATAAGGACCAAGACAGAGAGACAGAGAGAAAGAAACTCTCAACCAGGTACTGAACACCTTGAGAAAGGTGGGAGTATCTTAGAGGCTGGTAGATTAGCATCATGGGTCTGACTAGATGATATAGACTGATGTAGGGAAATTCAAAGGAAGAAGGAAAGGTTGCTTAATGGTAGCAAAAGGGTGACCTAGAAGTGGCAGTGGGTAGCCCAAAACTACCCCACTCCTCCTGGCCCAGTGTCTGTAAAACATTCAAAGAAGAAGAGCGCGCAGTACTGTACAAGATGGCTAGAGATAAGTGGCTTCCAATGAGAATCAAATGTCCAAGGAAGCATAGAAAGAAGTTGAAAGACGAGATGAAGGATAAAGAGAAGTGCATCAGAGATGGAGTGGTGGTCCCAAAGGGATAATGGAAAAGGTGAGCAGAGAAGGAAAGGGAGCGCTAGGATGGGGACCAAAGTCATGAGGAGAGCCATCAGGATATATTCTTTCCCTTCCCCTTCCCTTCCATAGGAGATGATGATAGAGGAGATACAAATTTACTGGCCATAGGACTAGGGAAATGCTAATTGGTTGGGTGGTACTCCAGCTTCAGATGAATAGGGCTGTCTATCACATTGTGAGTATGACAGAACCAGACAATGTTAGAGCTGAGAGTGGCTCTAGAGATCACATAGATCCCAGCTCCTATTCAACAGATGAAGAAACTGAAGGTTGGAAATATTATTTGACTTGGCAATGGTCATACAACTAAGTGGTAGACCTAGGACTAGAACCCAAGGCTCCCCACCTTTAATGCCCTTGCCACTAAGACTCATTGCCTCTGAAAGCATATAAAGCAGAGGAGAGAGCTTTTGGCACCGTTATGCTGGCGTCAACTCATACTGACTCCTGATAGCTGATTGTTAAATTTTCAGTGTGAGCATTTACACTTTGCAAATACAAATCAGGGCTTAGTTTATAGTTTTACTGTTTGTCTAAAAAGCAATTGGAGAAAGCAATGGAGAAAATGTTAGTAACACAAGTGAGTCTAAAAAGTGGGTCATGTATACATTTTTCCAGAAAGCTGGTTGTTAAACATCTACCACCACTAATTTCTCCACACATGAGTCCAACAGGCCTGTGGGTTGGCTTGCGGTTAATCTGGCTAGAGAGGTCTTTGTTCTGTTGTGTGTTAAGCAGGCTAAAATGAGATGCTGTGTCTCTGTTTACTAGAACTAACAAACCGCTTATTCTGGGTGGGAGGGTGAATTTTCTGTGTCTTTCATGCAAATCCTTCATGAATAGGGTTTCTTGCTCAGTGCAAGTAACACTCCATATAATTCAAGTGTCTGTAGAATTCAAGATGTGAACTGCTGATCTAATTGTTGTTCCAGTTTGTGACATAGACTCTAAATGAAGATGTCAAATTTGTACCTTATGTGTGTTGGAATGAGCATGGCTAGACTTGATTTCATCATTGCCTCCCTGAGGACTGGATGGAGGTGAGAAAGTCCTTACCTCTTGTCAATGAACAAAACGCTAGCTATAGATAAACCTTCTCTTTTCTCCTGCATCAAGCAGGGAGGACCTACTGATGCGCAACCCTGACATTGGAATTCACAGGTGGAGAAAGGATAAAAGCAGTTCATTCCTCCCCCCTCCCCGCCCCAATACTTTGGCTTCATGACATAGATTGTCTACATCATGATGCCTATTGGATGACATTATCAATGGGGACTTTGAAAGGTCTCTTCCTGTAAGTGACTTGCCCAGGGTCACACAGCTAATAAGTGTCTGAAGTGGGATTTGAACTCAGGTTCATGAGTCTTCCTGACATCAGGCCTCGCACTCTATCCACTGCACCATCTAGCCGTACCCTAGATTTTAAGGCTAGAGTAGATAAATATTTTTCTAGAACAGACCATGTTCAGTTCTTAGAAGCAGGGGGATGCACTAACCAATCTTCCAGGATTACATTAGATATTTTGGCATATACAATATGATATCCTAGAAAGGAAATACAACATGATTTTTTCCTACATCTTCAGGTCAGAAAACTGAGACACGTTTCAGCTTCCACAAGGTAACAAAGCAAGGGATTAAGCTAGTCTAGTTAAAGCACTCTGCCAGGTAGATCAAATCCCCATCACCACCTTGATTATCACTTCCCCATAGACTCCACTGGAGACGGATGAGTACCCTGAACCCAAGGGCATTACAAATAGCAGTGCCTTCAGTCTGCTGGCCCTGTTTTCAACATAGGTCCTGCAGCCATCATTAGAAAGGTGGCCCACCTTCCTTACTGCTACCAATACCAACTGATGTACCAATTTCACCAAAGTGAAAGTGAGCCCAAGAGCCCTGGCATTGGTGGTACCTCTCAGACCTGTTTCTGTTTCCAGCCTATCCTCTGCAGCCATTATCTTGGGAAGAAACCCATGTTGGAGATGCATCTTGGCAGCTGTTTCTTTGGTTGCTGCAACCACATCTAGATCAGCCTAAGTGGTGCAAGAGTCAGGAAGACTTATGTTCCTGGGTTCAAATCTGGCTTCAGACACTTACTTGCTGTGTGGCCCAGGGCAAGTCACTTAACCCTCTTTGCCTCAGTTTTCTCATCTGTAAAATGAGCTAGAGAAGGAAATGGCAAACCACTCCAGTATCTTTGCCAGAAAAACCTCAAATAGGTTCATGAAGAGTCAGAAACAAATGAAAAATGACTGAAATCAACCATACCTACTAAAAACCCAGAAAGAAAAAAAATTTCTTGCCACCAAAGTCCTTGGCACTGCCAAATCAGCATCATAAACTGATATACTTTTATCAGTGGCAATGACATCAAGGAAGATGCATTACCATCGCTTTTACCGTCTGGCTCTCTAAGGAGCATAGATTCTTTCCATCTGACTTGCAGCTGAAAACTTCTATACATGTTACCTCACCCACTGAATGTGAGCTACTTGAAAATAAGGATGTTTTGTTTTCTATTTGTATTTTAGCCCTTAACACATTGCTTTGCACACAGAAAGCACTTAATAAATTCTTTTTAATTAATTCAATATCTATATTGATATTAGAACTCAGTAGTACTCTCCAAGAAGAGGGTTAAGACTACTAGATATCTTAAATATCTTAGAAGACAAAAGGAGATTGGAGCAGATTTTATTCTTAGGGGAGATGACTGAGTTCTCTTAATTAAGTAGCCAGGTTAAGATTTCTCATAAGTAGGAATAACTTTTGAAGTATAACTTTTTTTTTTAGCACCATTGTGTTCTTGCTACATTTTTTTCTCTGCTACCCAATATTTATAAACTCAAAGAATTCTGAACTGGAAGGCAGAGTATAATCTAACCCTTTCACTTTACAGATGAAGAAACTGAGGCCTGTGGTGCTTAAAAGTAGCATCATTGCCCCAAATTACTCAAAAAATTAATGGCAAAGCTGGAATTGGAACCCAGATCTTCTAACTCATGATCTCATGCTCTTGTTTCTTCTAGTGTTCTTGGTGTGTTCAGAATGTTTGTTGATTGGGTACTGGAAAACAGCTGCATGGAAAGTCTCATTTCTATTCTGAAAAACACCCCAACAATTCCATACTTACACTAAACCAAACTGTCTTAAAGGCACTCGCTAAATAAAGTACAATAAAAATCAGATGTAAAATTGCCTTGGTTAGAGCAGGCCAGACGATTAAGGAAGGAAACTGGTACTTGACACAGATGGGGATTAAAAAGCTCATTTCATTAAGATGTTTTAAAACTGTGGCCACTGGTGAGAACTCTCTTGTGACTCAGAAGCATTTTTGATGCTGAGTAGGTTCTTAGGAAATCGGATAGACTTGATATCCTTCCAAGAGGTCTTGCTTTGTATGAGTGATATCAGTGGTCTGCATCCCCAGTGTGGCAAGGGAGCTGCTATATCTCACCAAAGTCACTGCTCAGGGAGAAGGATGGAGCCTGATACACCTTTCTGCTTTGGGTCAGGAGACAATCTTATTTACATGGAATCCATGAGAGTCCATAATTTAGGGAGTATGTGTCTTAGGGAGCTGGGTGACAGAGTGGGCAGAGTTGGTTTTTTTTTTCTAGCTTAATGTCAACAGAGTGATGTTTCCATTTGAGTAGGCATACCACTTATCCACTCTGATCTTATCACTATCTTTCCTGATCAAAAATATCCAATGGTTGCCCATTGTCTACCAAGTCAATTAATCAATAAACATTTATTAAGTGTCTGCTATATGCTAGGCACTGTACTAAGTGCTGAGGATACAAAAGAGGGAAAAGACAGTCCCTATCTGTAAGGAGCTTACAATCTAATGAGGGAGACAACATGCAAGCAAATATATACAAAGTAGGCTTTGTATATAATTAGCAGGATAAACAGGAAATAATTAACCGAGGGAAGGCACTAGAATTAAGAAGTGTGGGGGAAAGGCTTCTTCTAAAAGATGGGGTTGGAAGTCAGTAGGCTGAGCTGAGGAGGGAGAGCATTCTAGGCATGGCAGAAAGTCAAAGAATATTTAGTTTTATTTTGAAAAAAGGGGGGGGCCAGCCAGGTGGCGCAATGGATAGAGCATAGCTCTGGAGTCAGGAGGACCTGAGTTCAAATCCGGGCTCAGACATATAACACTCACTAGCTGTGTGACCTTGGGGGAGTCACTTAACCCCAATTACCCTCACCAAAAAAAAAATCAGAAAAAAAGAAAAAAAAAGAAAAAAGTACAAACTGTTTAACTTAGCATCAAAGGTCCTTTATAATCTCACTCCAAATTCACAGTTCTCTTCTTATCACCCATGGATAGGTGTTATACTTTTTCATCTCTGTCTTTGCTTATTTCATGCCCTGTGCATGGAATGCCCTTCTTTATCTGAGTTGGCTTGAGTGTGGTTTAATGGAAAGAGCATTGGGTTTTGAGCCAGAGAGACTGGATTGAAATACTAGTCTGCTGCTTCTTAACTTTGTGAGCTTGGCAAGTTATTTAACCAATCTGGGTCTTAATTTCCTCATTTGCAAAATGACATTTGAGTTAGACAAAATGACCACTGAGTTCTCTTACAGCTCAGATACTAAAAAACCATACCTGTTCTTCAAGGTCCATTTCAAATGTCACCTCTTCTATGAAGCCTTCCCTTTTCTGATGTGGCAGTGATCCCTCTCTTAAAATGTACCCTAGGCAGATTAGGTTATATTTTTCTTATTTATTAATTATATTCTAATTTTTATTGTAATTATTTGTATCTTTTTCTTAACCTTCAACTAGAATAAGTATATAAATATGTGTAATATAATATATTATATGTTATATAACATTATATATATATTATATATATTATATATAACATTATTATTATAAATAATAAATATATATTATTTGTATATATAACACATTATTTGTGTGTAGAAAATACATAAATGTAATATTATTTGTGTGTATATAAACAGATATGTACCCCTAAATACATACATATATACATAAGTGTATATTTCATTGAGGGTAGGGACCATATCTATTCATTTTCCTATCTCATCCAGTGCCTGGCTAATTCCTTATATATATTAGATGCTTAATAAGTCTTTGTAAATTTGGAATATGTTTATTGATAAGTTTTGGGCTAGAGTGTAAACTCCATGTGGGCATGGGATATATCTCATGTTTGTATTTCTCCCAATATCCCTTGATGTTAATTCTTTGTATATGTTAGGTACTTAATAAATAAAGGTGGATTTTGTTGAATACAGCAGGTAACATGTATCTATTAAATGCTTACTATATGTTAGGCACTCTGCTAAGGACCAGGGATACCATATAAGCAAAAAGAAAACTATTTGCTCTCAAGGAGATTATATTCTTTTTTAAATAATATTTTATTTTTTCCCCAGTTACATGTCAAGAAAATTATTAGCATTCATTTTTACAATATTTTGAGTTCCAAAATTTTTCCCTTCCTCTCTTCGCTCTCCTCTGCTGAAAATGGTAGGCAATTTGATGTGGTTTATACATGTGTTATCATATAAAAATAATTCCATATTAATCACAGTTGTGAAAGAAGAAACAAATCAAAAGAAAAAAAAACACAAGAAAGAATAAAGTAAGTGAAAAAATATACTTCTCTTTGCATTCAGAGTCTACCAGTTCTTTATCTGGACGTGGATAGCATTTTCTTTCATGAGTCCTTTGTATTTGTCTTGGATCATTGTGTTGCTGATAGGAGCTGAGTCACTCATAGTTGATCATCATAAAATGTTAATGATACCATGTACAATGTTTTCCTGGTTCTGCTCATTTCACATTGCATCAGTTCATACAAGTCTTTTCAGGTTTTTCTGATATCTGCCTGTTCATCATTTCTTATAGCACAATAGTGTTTCATTACATTAATATACCACAGCTAATTCAGATATTCCCCAATTGATGGCATCCCCTCAATTTCCAATATTTTGCCACCTCAAAAAAGGCTTCTGTATATTTTTTGCATATGTAGGTCTTTTTCCCTTTTTTATGATTTTTTTTTGGATACAGACCTAGTAGTGGTATTGCTGGATCCAAGGGTACACAAAACTTGGTGGCCCTTTGAGCAGAGTTCCAAATTGCTTTTCAGAATGGTTGGATCAGTTCCCAACTCCACCAACAGTGCATCATTGTCCTGATTTTCCCATATCTTCTCCAATATTTATTATTTTCTTTTTTGGTCATATTAGCCAATCTGATAGGTGTGAGGTGGTATCTCAGGGTTATTTTCATTTTTATTTCTCTAATCAAAGGTGATTTAGAGCACTTCTTCATGTGCCTATAGATATCTTTGATTTCTTCATATGAAAACTCACTGTTCATATACTTTACCACTTATCAATTGGGGAATGGCTTGTATTCTTGTAAATTTGACTCAGTTCTCTATATATTTGAGAAATTAAGCCTTCATCAGAGACACTTGCTGTAAAGATTGCTTCAATTCTTTCTGCTTTCCTTCTAATCTTGGTTGCATTGGTTTTGTTTGTACAAAAGGTTTTTAGTTTATATAATCGATATTATCTCTTTTACATTTTGTAATGCTCTCTGTCTCTTGTTTCATCATGAATTCTTCCCTTCTCCATAGATAGACTATACCTTGCTCTTCTAATTTACTTATAGCATCACCCTTTATGTCTAAATCATGCCAAAAGTCTGTCATAGCTAACTTCTCTAACATTCTATTTATCACCTTAATTTCATTCTTGTTTATTTTTTGGCTGGATTTATTGAGATCTGAGAGTGGACAGGTGAAGTCTTCTACTACTAGAGTTTTGCTCTCTGTTTCTTCCTGTAACTTACTTAACTTCTCTTTTAAGAATTTGGATGCTATACCACTTGGTGCATATATGCATACGTACATCCATCTATATATATATATATATATATATATATAGTATTGATATTGCTTCATTGTCTATGGTACCTTTTAGCATAATGTAGTTTCCTTCCTTATCTCTTTTAATTAGGTCTATTTTTGCTTTTACTTTGTCTGAGATCCGGATTGCTACCCCTGCTTTTTTTACTTTAACTGAAGCATAATAGATTCTGCTCCAGCCCCTTACCTTTACTCTGTGTGTGTCTTTCTGCTTCAAATATGTTTCTTGTAAACCATGTATTGTAGGATTCTGGTTTTTGATCCACTCTGCTATCCACTTCTGTTTTATGGGAGAGTCCATCCCATTCACATTCCAGTTATGATTACTACCTGTTTATTTCCCTTCACCTTATTCTTCCTCCTGTCTGTGTTTTCTCTTCTTTCACCCTTTTCCTCCTCACCAGTGTTTTGCTTCTGTCTACCATCTCACCTAATCTGCCCTCCCTTCTGTCAGTGCCCACTTTTCCTTTACTTGGTCTCCTACCCTCCTACTTCCCTGTCTGGTAAGATAGATTTCTATATTCAAGTGATTGTGTTATGATTCTCTGTTTGAGGCAATACTGATGAGAATAAGATTCAAGTGATGCTTGTTGCTCACTCTTCCATCTTCCCCTCTACACTGTAATAAGTCTTTCCTGACTCTTCGTGTGAAATAATTTACCCGATTCTACCTCTCTCTTTCTTCTATACCCAATGTATTTCTCTTTCTCATCCCTTAATTTTTTTGTCATTCCCTCAAAATCACCTTATACCTGTACCTCTGTCTATATATATATATACATACATATATGTATGTATGTATAAATATATATATTCCTTCTAGCTGTACTATTAGTGACATATTTTTAAAGAATTAAAAGTATTATTTTCCTGTGTAGGGATGTAAATAGTTTAGCTCTGTTGAATCCCTTATATTTTCTTTTCCCTTTATACCTGTTTATGCTTCTCTTGGGTCTTGATATTGGTGATCACATTTTTGGTTTAGTTCTGGTCTTCTTATGAAAGCTCGAAATCTTTCTATTCCATTGAATGACCATCTTTTCCCTTGATGTATTATGGTTAATTTTGCCAGCTAAGTGATTCTTGGTTGTAGCCCTGCTCCTTTGTCTCCTGGATATCATGTTCCATGACTTCTGATCCTTTAATGTTGCAACTGGCAGGTCCTTTGTAGTCCTGATTGTGGCTTTCTGATATTTGAATTGTTTCTTTCTGGCCACTTGTATTTTTTCCTTGACCTGATAGTTATGAAACTTGGCTACAATGTTCCTTAGAGCTTTTATTTTGGGATCTCTTTCCTGAGGTGATCAGTGGATTTTTTCAATGCCTATTTTGCCCTCTGGTTCCAGGACAGAAGGGATGTTTTCCTTGATAATTTCTTGAAAGATGATGTCCAGGTCCTCCTTTTGATTATGGCTTTCAGGTAGTTCAATGATTCTGATGTTGTCTCTCCTGGGTCTATTTTGCCGGTCATTTATTTTTCCATGAGGTATTTTACATTTTCTTCCATTTTTTCCATTCTTTTGAATTTGTTTGATTGATTCTTGATGTCTCATAGAGTCATTAGCTTCCACTTGAGCAATTCTAACTTTTAAGGTGTTGTTTTCCTCAATTAGTTTTTGTATTATTTTTTCCATTTGGCCAATTTTACTCTTTAAGGAGTTGTTTTCTTCAGTGGATTTTGGTATCACCTTTTCCCTTTGGCCAGTTCTACTTTTTAAGCAGTTTTCCAAGCTGTTGACTCTTTTTTCATAATTCTCTTGTATCACTCTCATTTCTTTTTCCATTTTTCTTCTGCCTCTCTTATATGATTTCAAACTACTTTTTTAGCTCTTCCATGAGTCCTTTTTGGACTTGAGACCACTTCCTGTCTTTTTAGGGGGTTTGCCCAGAGGTGTTTTGACATTGTCCTCTTCTGAGTTTGTGTCTTGGGCTTCCGTATCATCATAATAACTTTCTATGGTCAGATTCTTTTTGTTGTTGTTGTTTTTTGCTCATCTTTTTTTTTTTTTGGCCTTTTTCCTTTCTTTCAAATTTGAGCTCTGCACCTGGGGTCAAAGGGGAACTGTCTCAGGCTTCTTGTGCCACTGGCTGAAGGCCATGTCTGTTTATCTGGTGTTGTGCTGATGTTGCCCTGAGGCCCCCAGGGGACTCTTGTGTCTTGTGTTGTGCTAAGGGGTTGAGGGGTGGGGTGGCTGGTGCTGCTGGAGACTGTAGGGGTCTGGCAGTTTACCTTGTGCTGAGCTAGGGTCCTAGTGGTGGTGCCTGGTGTGTGCTGAAGCCAGATAGGGTGTTTCTGTGTTTCCCTGGGGCTACACTGAAGCATGTGGAGGACTGGACTACTTTGTCATCATGCTGGGGATGCCCAATTGCCCTGGGCTGTGCTAAAGTATGTGGTGGTTCTCAGAGCTGGAGTCTGCCAGTTCCCCTGGCTATGCTAAGGCACATGGGGGATCCTGGTGTTGGTGTTTGCCTGTTCCACCACACTGGGGCTCAGAATCTCCTGCTGCTTTGCTGAGATGGAGCTTGCCGCTGGTTTGCTGGGATGCTTCCTGTCCTGGAATGTGCTCCCCTTTTACCTGAGTGAGACAGACCTTTCTTGCCAATCTTCCAAGTTTCTTGGGCTAAAAGATTGTTTCATACCATCTTTTTCCTGGTTCTGCTGTTCCAAGTTTTGTTTTTGGGTGCTATTTTATGGTTGTTTGGGGGTGAATATGGGAGAGTTACGGTATTTACTGCTTATTCCACCATCTGGGCTCCTAGAAGTCACAAATCAAGGAGATTATATTCTAATGGGGGAAGGTAACACATAAAATGAATCTTGAAAGAAAGGGGAGTAGTGGACAGGATGTACCTGAATGAGGACATGGTGGTAAAGTCCTTACAGTAAAAAGCATAGCTAGGAGGAGAATGAGGCATGACTGGCCTGGGCCCAACCCTTTATTAGAAGTTTTGAAAAGAACTCACCAATAGGAGTAAGAATCAGAATAATGAAGGAAAATTATAGGGTAAGAAGGCCTCAAGTACTGAGAGATGTTCCAGCATGAAAGGACAGCTGAGCCCTGATGGAAAAGCCCTTAGAGTTAGAAGTCCAATCTGGAGGGCAATGAAGCATGGTCAGCCTGGACACATCCTCAAAATGGAGGCCTGGAGAGGAATTCACCAATAAATAAGTAGGCTGTCATGGTAGAGGGATATCTCAGACTGAGAAGGCCATGGCATTAAGGGAAGTTCCAATGTGGGAAAGCGGCTGAGTCATGATGGCAAAGTCCAGAGAGTTCTAAGCACAGCCCAGAGGGGAATGAATAAATGAGCAAATGAGCAAATGAAGCAATATAGTTCCTGAGAGAAAGTGGAATTTAAAAATGCTATTCCTAAAGAACAGATCTAATCATGTTGTTTTCCTGCTTAAGGATATTTAGTAGTTTCCTATATCTTTATTTTTAATCTGAGAGATTAAAAATAAAAACAAACAAAACTCCTTCGTTCCAGGAAAACCGGCCCACTTGGTATTCCCTGCATATGGAATTCCTTCTCTCATCTCTATGCTTTTTCATGGGTTCTCTTCCCAAATCTTGAAGGCTCTATTTCTTGACCTCTGCCTCAAAGAATTCATAGCTTCCTTCAAATTTTAACTCACCTGCCACGTCTTCCATGAGGTCTTCTCTGATCTCTGCCCCAAGCTGTTAGTGCTTTCCTCCCGTGGAAATAGTTTGTGTTTATTATGTTCATATTTTACATACTAATCTATGTATATAGAATGGTAGAATGTAAGCTCCCTGAAGGGAGATACCAATATTTTTTAACTCTGTATCTCAGGTACCAAGCACAGTGTCTGGCACCTAGCTGACTCTCAATAAGCATGTAGTTTCTTGTTGAATGGAATTGAATATGGAACAATTGAGTCAGGAGTGCCAGGCTTTCTTAACAGGATTTTCCAGAAGTTTCAAGATTTTTTTGTCTTTTTTATATCAGCAGTAAAGTTCTAATGACGTCCACGCCAATGGGATGCAGACATAGACAAATATCTGGCCGCTGTTCGTAGTCCCTCTCTCTCTACTACATGGTCCTCGGTAGCATCTTCTTGTATGTCTCCTGCAAAAGTGACACATCAGTTTGAATGAAATTAAAACAACGACAATCAAATTTCAGCCTTGGATTATTCTGAATTTTCTAGTTGTTTTCTGTGCCTACTCAAGAGTCTTAACGGTCATAGGGCCTTATGTTTTAATGTGATTATAAAGCTGCTCAATTATTAAATGATACAAAGAGAAAAAATGTAACAGTCTCTGCCTTTTTTGAACTTATATTCTAATGGATGGGACCTTAAAGACCATTTAGTCCATTGCCTTCATTTCAATTTCTTCTCACATTTAAGGCACTCTGGCAGAAACTATTGTTAATATGGATCTTTGGGTGGCATGAATTTAGGAATTATTTTTATTTGAGTTTATGACCAAATCCAGACTGGTTTACCATGATTTGGAGGTTTATGAATGAAGAAACTCAAGTCCATACAAGTTATACATTTTGTCCCAGGTCATGTAGACTATAATTGGAAGACCTCGTTTCCTAATTTCCAGTGCTTTTCATTCAGTCTTGTGGTTGTTACCTCTTTAGGTAAAGCACCAGTGTCATTCAGCCACTAGGTGATATTGAACAACAAATTACCATACAACCAAAACCTCAGAGACTTCAGAAAAGACCAAGGGGGTGATTCAGGCAGTGAGCTTACACATAAATGATCCTGTCTTTTCTTTTTTATTGTCCCTTCTCTCTTTTTAAAAGCTTTTCCTATAGGATCAAGCTCAAATTCATTAACCTGGTATTCCCAGTTTGCCATAATCTGCTCTAATCCTGACTTTACAGCTTTCTACTTTCTGCTCACTTCCTTAAATACCCCTTACCCCTAAATCAGGTCATTCTTTTACTGTACATTACTTATTCATACACACTAGCATTCTCTGACCTCCCACATGACTTTGCTCATGACATTCTGTTCACCTGCAATGGCCTTCTACTGTTCTCTCTGCCATTATGGTCTGAACCTTAAAACTTAGCACTTGTTTGTATTTTTAAAATTGGTATCACATTTTTTCTTTCCTATCACTCTTAATAAGACAACAAACTTCTCCAAGGCTATTTAGTTACTAGAGAGAAGACCTGGGCTTGAGTTTTGTATCAATGACTTATGGAATTAAGTGAATACAACTTCAGTTACTCTCTGAACTTTAATGTCCTCAACTACGAAAAGGGCTAATGATATTTATATATTCTACTTGATAGGGTTGTTAGGGAATTCAAATGAGATATTGTGTGAAAGTCTTTCCTATACACATATATTTATGTGTTTATATAATCTTTCATCTATCTATCTATCTATCTATCTATCTATCATCTCTTTATATATAATACATAGATGAAAAATTTTATTAAACGATTACTATGTGCCTAGTGGGTAGATTCATGAAGACCTCCATTTAGGTCCTTTCTCTCACATGCACTATATTTCCCACTCAGTTATACTCATTTTAGACTTCTTTGCACTTTCTAGATAGATGTATTATATACTCTTACCACAAAATTCCTTCTATTTCTGGTCCTTATCCAAGTATTCTACACCAATAGTTCCCAAAATTTTTGATCTCAGGAACCCTTTACACTCTTAAAAATTATTGAGGACCCCAAAGAGCTTGTGTTTACATTGGTTTGATCAATTGATATTGACCATATTAGAAATTAAAACTGATAAGTTAAAAATATTTATTAATTCATTTAAAGGAACAATAATACATCTATTACATGTTAATATACATAATAATATTTTATGAAAAAATAACTATATTTTTTAAAAAAACCCTGAGAAGTCTGTCATTATTTTCCATATTTTTACAAATCTCTTTAATGCCTGGCTTAATAGAAGACAGCTGGATTTCCATATCTGCTTCTGCATTCAGTCTGTTGAGAAATGTTGTTTTGGTTAAAGTAAATGAAAAAAATCTAGCTTCACACAGATATGCAGTTGGAAAAAGGAGTATTTTGATAGGCACATAATATCTTAGTATTATTATGGAAATTATTTTGACCTCATGAATCCCCCGAAAGTGTCTTGTGGACCCCTAGTGGGCTACAGAACACACTTTAATAACTACTGCTCTCCATCATGCTTCCCTGGTTATAGATTTCTTTGAATGAGTATATTTACTTGATGTACTATGCTTCATTACAACTCATTTTCTATAATCTATTCCTTTTTAACAAGGTACAGTCTTCCATAATTTTATTCTTTTCTCAAATTATATCCCATCAAGTTTAGAAACCTATAAGGTCAAGCTTTTTTTTTTTTTGTTGAGTTGTTTTCAGTTATGTCTGATTCTTTGTGACCCTATTTAGGGTTTTCTTGGCAAAGATACTGGAGTGATTTGCCATTTCCTTCTCTAGCTCATTTTATAGGGGAGGAAACTTAGACAAATATGGTTAAGTGACTTGCCCAGTGTCACACAGCTAGTAAGTGTCTGAGGCCAGATTTGAACTCAGGAAGAGGTGTCTTTCTGACTCCAGGTCCAGTATTCTATTTACTGTGCCACCTAGCCAACCTAGGTCAAACTCATTGCTTTATTTTTTTATTATTCATTCATTATACTTTTGTGTATGGGCATCTGAGACCATGGGTTTTACTTCTATTCCTCTTCTTTAATATCATCTCCTCTGAATTAATTACTGATCATCTTCACTGATAGTCTTCTTATATCATACCTCACATTCTCCGTGGCATCTGGCTTGATAAATGTATGTGGCAAATATTCTCCTTCTTTAATTCTCATTGAAAGGTCTTCTGATTGAATGTGCTTGTCTCCAGGCTAATACATATTTTTAATGTAGATAATAATATAGGGGATATAGGAAAGAAGATAGCATAGTCCCTACCCTCATAGGACTTACAGTTTAGCATATGAAACAATTACCTAATAATAGGACAATCTATAATCCATTCATTGCTTAGTTTTATAGTATAGCTTATAAACACAAATGTTTAGAAATGAGGGAGACTTGGGTAAGCTAGACCAAATCACAAAATATTAGCATTGGAGAATACCTTATAGATCATCTAGTCCTATTACTCTTTTTCTAGATGAAGACATTGAGATCCATGGAGGAAGTGATTTGTGCAGAGTCAGATAACTAGCGAGTGGCAAAAGAGGGAGAGTAGATCCCAGACATTCCTAGCTCCCCATTCAGTGCCTTTATATAATGTCTCACTTTGGGTAAGCTTTGGAAGGTGTGGATTTTTTTTGACCTTGAAATCTGGCTAGAATTTGAATGGACAGAAAGAATGGGAGGGGGTGAGGGCACTCCAGAGAAGGACAAAGGCATGAGAAAAGCTACAGAGGAAGCAATGGGCATGGTGTGGACATAGGACCATGAGTTTGCTTTTTTTGAAGGGGGGGCTAGGCAATGGGGTTAAGTGACTTGCCCAGGGTCACACAGCTAGTAAGCGTTATGTGTCTGAGGCTGGATTTGAACCCAGGTCCTCCTGAATCCAGGGCCAGTGCTCTATCCACTGTGCCACCTAGTGGCCCCGACATAGGACCATGAGAAGGCTGTTGAGAAAATTTAGTTACTAAGGGCAGGAGAAAGGAGTAGGTAAAATGTATTTATTGTACTGTAGCTCACTTGATTAAGCTTCATAGTAGAGACTCTGGGGTTGTGAGTTTGAGTCTTGTCCCAGCTACTTAAACGTGGTATATTTAAGCCAGCCAAACAAGCTTTCAGTGTTTCCATTTCCCCATCTGGAAAATGTGAACAGGGATGGTGGAGAGACACTGCTGATTAAAAAAAATGAGAGAGAGAGAGATCACAAGGTGCTTTGCAAATAGATAGGCTTAAATGCAGTAAAACTAGTGAGGCATGAATAAAGGCACATCAGACTGGCTGGATGAACAACTTCACAAGGGAAGCAATGAAATTCCCATTAATGGCATCATTTAATTCTCCAGTTCTTGAGGACAGGTTTTGACAGGCTTAACCAAAATTCTCTAGAGTGTTTCTGTTCCCCTGAGGAGCCGATAACCTCAGGGAATGAATGAAACATCTGGGGATTTGGGGAATTAGTGTATCAAATGCTATTATTCCCTTGTGTATTTGTGGACCAGGCAAAAGAAAGAAAAGACAAAGCTTGTTAGTAAAATATTTTGCTGAATTGAAAAAAAATTAAATGACCTGAATGAATAGGGCACTTAAGAGCAACAGGGCCATTGTACGTGAATGTTGCTGCTTTTCCAAGAGGGAATATGGCATAATGGAATGAGAATTGTATTGGGAATCAGGAGACATTGTTTCAGGATCGACAGCTGAGTGGCCATGTGACCTGGATGAAGTCCTTTGACCTCTCTGGGCTTCAGTTTTCTTATTTGTAAGAAATACAAAGTTGGACTAGATGGCCTCTAAGTTCCCTTCCAGGTCTAAATGATTCTCTATGATACTATTTATTATCTCTTTTTGTTGACCTCTACTTCTTTAGTCTTTAATCCTCACCCTTCATTTAATCAGCATTTTTTTTAGTCAGTCAATCAATCTATAAGCATCTATTAAGCACCTATATGCCAGGTTCCTCATCTCAAGTTTTCTCTTATCCTATTATTCTTCCTGGACCCCTTGTTCTGTTTCCATGTGTCTCACAGATTGCCTCTGTGATAGGATCTGAGGATTTCTGTCAAAAATGTCTCCCTCCCTGAAATTGTTAAGGTACTTGGAATTCCCCCAGAGATATTATGGTGGATTTAAGACTGCTTATTAAAATGCTACTGTATTACCTAGGAGATGAAACCCGTTAATACACCATTTATTTAGTAGCTATTTGCCTACCATCATAAAGGTGAGGGCAATACAAAAAATAGTAATGTGCAATCTCTGTCCTCATGGAGCATACAGTCAAGTATAGATGACTAGATATTTGTGCACATGAGTTGATTAGCTCAGCTAGCTATCACCTATTAGAGTATAACATCATGACAGAATGAGATGAAGGGCAGGTAAGTTTTGATAGGTGATTTGGAAATTTATGGAACCTGGATTTCTTTGGGAAGGGGTGGGCTTGGATGTGAGATACAATTTAAGTCAGAGCCTTATATTCATAAAAAATCTCCAACATTATCCCTGTCCATCAAGACAATTCCTATTTTCCTATGAAAAATCAAGAGAACTGGGGATATTGGAGAGGGTAATGGGGAACAGAAGAGCAGATTGGATGACTTCACCATTTTGATTAGGATGGGCCTTCCAAATGACCTTGAGTTCCCATAGTGATTAGCTGCTGAGTGTTTGTCCTGATGAAGGGTCGACATAGCACCATAATAAACCAATAACCCAACATGAGGCAGGACTGACAGAAACTGAACCCTGGGCTGAGACAGCCCTTTTCCCTCCATATGACACCCGATCCAGTCGCTTAATGTTAAGTAGTAGTAATTTAAGTAACCAAGAGTGTGTTCCTTTTCCATGCCAGAGAATGTTTACTTTCCCATGTGGTGGCAGCCGGAGCCTTTGGTTTCTTCCATCAACAGTCTGACAGTCTGGCCTAGATCCAGGGCTGTGCTATGGGAGCTGTTTCATTTAGGGTTTAACTCTTTCCTTGACAAAGTCTATTCTGGAATGTGTAGTTTCCCTACAGAATTCTGGTTGAGGTTTGGAATAACCCTGTTAAGTTGGAGGCTTTTTAACGAAGATAGAGGATTTTTCTTATAGCATTCCATGAGGCCTCTCTTTATATTTTGAAAGACAAAGTGACTAAAAGAAACATAAAATAATTGCCTCCACTTTGCTCATTTGCCTCTAAGTGCTTGCTGTTTTAATGAAGAAAAAATGTCCCTTGGTAAATGGGTAGAATTTCTCTTTCCTAAGTAAGACAAGACAATTTCCTTTTTCAATGGAATATACCTACTTATACTCCACTCAGATGTGATGAGGTTTATTCCTTCTTCCCTCTCATCCCTCCCCCACCGGGAAAGTAACATTTTAGGGATTTTGAGAGACTACTGGACAACCAGGAGGCCATTTTCCTCGAGCTGGGAAGTAGCATTCCACTGCTTATACCTTAATCTCAGGACTGTAGGAGACGGGATCCCAGATGGACAACTGATTTGTCCCAGTGTGACACTTATTTTCCTATGAAAATTCATGCCATAGAAATTGATCATTTTTTCACAGCTCTCCTGACAGGTACAATTGTCACTTGCAACAGAATAAAGAGACAATGCAAAATAGCTCCTTTAAGTTGCCTTTAATTGGCTCTTAAAGTCATTTTCCTGAGATGGATTAATCACACCAAGACACAGTGTGCTAGCACAGCTCATAAAATCTGTTTTTTCGGATCATTTTCCAGGTTGAGGACACTTTCAGCTCTCCTTTTGGTTCTTAAATAAAGTCCTTTTATTAGTTTTTATTGGGTTTGGCTGATGGGACACACAGATCCAGGTTCTGGCACAAAAATGAAGTAGACAGGTGTGGCATAATCCCAGAGGCAGGATTTCTTTCCAACCTAAAGTGTACATTAAGGTTTTTTTTTTTCCTGCTTGTGAAAGTGATAGATCCTTAAACCACAGTTCTGCAAAGGTCCTAACAGAAGGCTGACAGGTATTATGCACGCTCTCTACTATCTCTTCTCTTCTTTCTAACTCTGCAGCAATCACTGTTCAAATTCTCCATTTCAATACAGCTTCCCTAACAAACTTTAGTAAGTATGTTGAACTATGTACCATCTGCCCATCTGGTACTGGGCTCTTTCCTTTGCTGAGCCCTCTTAGTGATTGAGGTCTTCCTTTCCACCAATGTAAGCATTCTGTTGTAAATATGTCCTCTAATTTTTTTTTTAGAATGGTGAGTATGAGACCATGCTAGATGAATAATAAAGTATGAAGGTTGAACATGAATATTAAAATATAATTTATGTAAATTAATATGACATGTTTCAGGAAATAGATAATTTTGTTGTGTGGTGATTATTCATAAATGGTAAATAGTTCACATAACTATAAAACAAATATTAGAGTTTTTCCCCTTCCTTGTTAGCTATGTGGTAACTGTAATCATTGTTGATGGTTTTCCTGATCATTTGCTATAAAGGAATCTCTCAAGTTCAAGAAGGACTAGTAGGAATGGAGCAGATTATGAGAATTCAGGAAGGATAAATAGGTCCAGGTGTGGATATTTGTCCCTTCTCATTGAGTCATTCCATGATTACCACGCTGCATGACATAATGGGGTAGGGGCAACTTAGGCCAGTGGGTGTCATGGAAAAGGGAAGAGGATATGAGAAGAGGCTCTGATTCTCCAACATCTGGTTATTTTGGAGCAGATAACATAAGGAAGGGCACCTGTGTTCTCACACAGAGAGGGGAAGGGAGGAGGCAGGAGTGTTCTGGTAAATGCTGAACAGCCATGTCTCTGGAGGAAAATGCATGCAGGACACACTCTTAAGTTTAATCTGCATTATTAACATTTTCCCCATCATTTTCTTTTGACTATTATATAACTTTTGCCATTGTTGACCATCTCCTCCTCCTGGATATTTTCTCATCCCTTGAATTCTGTGTCATTACTTTCTTCTGGTTCTCTTCCTACCTCCTGAGACATTCCTTTCTAGTCTCTTTTGCTATATCATCATCTAGCTCTGAAATCCTTAATACACACATACATACAAACATATATATGTATGGGTATGTATGTATATATATATATACACATATGTATGTCTGCATATAGAAGTACACATATACACATATATATTTCTCTCTGTGTACATATATCCCCAAAGTCTCTTGTTTTTTGGTAATTTCATCAGCTCTCATGGGTTCAATTATCTCTATGCAGCTGATTCCCAAATCTTTATAACTAGCCCTGATTTCTTTTCTGAACTTTAGTCTTCCATATTCAACTACCAACTGGTCATTTCTAGTTGAATGTCCTACAGATGCCTTAAAATCAGCATGTTTAAAAAGTAATTTATCACCTTTCCCTTTAAACCCCTGTCTCCTTATTTCAGCTTTTGGTAACTGACAGTCTCCCAGTCATCCAGGACTAGCCTTGGCATCATCTGCTACTCTTCCCTCTCCCACATTGCACACTTCAAATTAATTGCCAAGTCTTACTGATTCTGCCACCACAACATCTCATTCCAATTCAATTAAATTCATCTCATATTTGCAAAGCACCTAATATATGCAAGGAACTGCCAACACAAAGACAGAAATGAAAAAAAGTTCCTTCCCTGGAGTTTACATTCTACTGGAGGATAGAAATGAGTAAACAAATAAATATTAGATGATTTGTGGAGAAAGAAAACACAAATTACTGGAGAGATCAGAAAGGACTTCTCATAGGAGGACTTCTCTTTGAAAGAGGCTAAGGATTGTAAGAGGTAGAGGTGAGGATAGAGTACATACCTGGTATGGTGGACAGTTTATTCAAAAGCATGAAGGTGACGGATGAGGCTAGGAAACATAAAGTAGCTCATGTTGGCTGAAATGTAATGTATTAAGGATATTAATGAGAAAGAGATTTGGGAAAGTAGGCTGGAGATACATCATGAAAGACTTTAAATGCCAACTTGAAAAGTTGCTGTTTTGTCCCAGAGGTAACAGGGAACCAAGGAAGATTCTTGAGATTGGGAGTGACATGGTCAGATGTGAATGAGCAAAAAGAATTTAAAACATTAAATACTTACTATTTATAAAAAAGTGGTGATACAAATACAAAAACTGTATAGAACCTACTCTCAAAGAACACACATTCTAGTGGTGTGGGGGTAGCTAGGTGATACTATTGATGGAGCACTGGACCTGGAGTCAGGAATTCCTTAATTCAAATCTGGCTGCAGAGATTTACTAGTGGTTATGACTTTGGGCAAGTCACTTAACCTCTGTCTGCCTGGATTTCTTCATCTATAAAATGGATATAAGAATAGCACCTACCTACCAGGGTTATTGTGAAAATTAAATGAAATAATATTTCTGAAGTGCTTTGCAAACCTTAAAGCACCATACAAGAAATAGTTGTTATTATTCTGATTCATTGTTAGTGGACAAGACAACATATATGCAAGATTTTAGCTACAAGTCAGATGGAAATGCCCCATCATTCTAAGGCAGTGGGGCAAAGCAGATGATAATGCATCTTTCTTCATTTCATTTCCATTACTAAATCTATATAAGTTTCCAGTGTTGACCCATTTATCAGTGCCAAGGACTCTGATGGAGAGAACTTTCTTTTCAAGCTCTTCCGTAGTTACGACTAATGAGGAGACAAGGTACAGTAGCATGTATAGGAGTAGTTGCCATTTTATATCTCTACAAGACTTGCTTCCCAGCACTATGGCTGGGACATTCCTTCCTAGTCCCTTCTGCTGTATCATCATCCAGGCCAGGCTGGAAGCAGAATCAGTAGGATGGGGGATTTTGCTGTTCCCAGGGTTTTTGGGCTTAGCTATGTGGAGGACAGATAGGGCTGCCATAACCAAAAAGTTCATCACCAAGTCTCCAGGTGATTCCTGAGAGGTCTTTTTGTATTCAACTAGGCTGGTCTTAGAAAGCAGACATAGTCTGATGCTAGGGACATATCCAAAGCGTTGCCTGCATGGTAGAACTTGACAGAATTTGTGGCACAATACTTAAGAACCCAGGTTCACCTTCATGTCCCAATTAGGTATCAGAAGAAGACTATGTAAAGAAGAATTGAAGTTCAGATCACCTCAAGTAGTTAACATTTACATTGCTTTTTAAGGTCTGCCAAACACTTTCCATTCTTAAAGCAAATCTGCAAGGTAAGTGCCATTTTTATTCACCTTTTACAAATCAAGAAACAAAGGCTGAAAGAGGTTATATGACTTACCCAGAGTCATATAGCTAGTAAATGTTTGATATGGGATTAACACTCAGGTCTTCCTCACTCCAAGTCTGCTATTTGCATGGACTGTACCACAAAACTGCCAGGGAGAGAAGCATTCTGGGTATGAGTAATGTGTAACACATTACAAACAAGGGCTTATGCAAGAGAAGAAGTAAAAATGAAACGTATGAATACAAAAAAAAATAAAGATGGATCAGTTATGGAGCAAGAGTGAGATATAACCACTGGACAATGTATGTGTTCCATTGGTATGCATGCAATGTCAAGAGAATATGAGAATTGCAATTCCTTGACCCTTCTTATACTGTATAAACCCTATAGTATATTTATGAGAATGAGAGTTAGTCAAGAAATATTTATTAAGAACTTACTATATGCCAGACACTATGCTAATTTCTGGGGATATAGAGAAAGGCAAAAACTGTCCATGTTCTCAAGCAGCTTACATTCTAATAGGGAAGACATTGTACATATAAGGTAGACACAGAATAAATGGAAGGTAATTTTGGAGGGGAAACTGGGGACCCAGAAAAGGCCTCCTACAGAAGATGGGATTTTAATTGGGCCTTGGAGGAAGGAAGAGGAAGGAGAACATTTCAGGCATTGGGGACAGCCAATGCAAAGGCATAGAGGTGGGAGATGGCGTTATACAAGGTATGTTGTAATTGGCATCACTGGAAGAAACATTGCATCATGGAGTTGGCTATGCTGTGCAGTGGATGGAGAACTCAACCTAGAGTCAGAAAGTTAAGTTCAAATCTGGCCTCAGACACTTCCTAGCTATGTAACCCTGGGTAAGCACTTAATTTCTGTCTGCCTCAGTTTCCTTAACTATAAAATGGAGATAATAACAGCACCTACCTCCCAGGAAGGATTGTTGTGAAAATCAGATGACATAATATTTGTCTTGTGCTTAGCACAGTGCCTGGCACATAATAGGTCCTTAATAAATGCTGATTTCCTTCCTTCCTTCCTTCCTTCCTTCCTTCCTTCCTTCCTTCCTTC
>NW_020948983.1:33308464-33397522 GCF_900497805.2 Vombatus ursinus | reverse complement strand
CCTTCCTTCCTTCCTTCCTTCCTTCCTTCCTTCCTTCCTTCCTTCCTCTCTGCCTCCCTTCCTCTCTTCCTCCTTTCTTCCTTCCTCCTTTCCTTCTATGAGAATACCAATTCATTTGTAGCACAGACATACCTCACTTTATTTTGCTTCACTTCATTGTGCTTCACAGATGTTGTGTTTTTTTTACAAACTGAAGGTTT
This sequence comes from Vombatus ursinus, assembly GCF_900497805.2. Taxonomy (NCBI): domain Eukaryota; kingdom Metazoa; phylum Chordata; class Mammalia; order Diprotodontia; family Vombatidae; genus Vombatus; species Vombatus ursinus. Next base: position 33,397,322 of record NW_020948983.1, on the reverse strand, counting down.
GTGGCAACCCTGTGTTGAGCAAATCTTTTGGTGCTATTTTTCTAATAGCACATGCTCACGTTGTGTCTCTATGTTACGTTTTGGTAATTCTCACAATATTTCAAACTTCATCTGTGATCAGATCTTTGATGTTACTATTGTAATTGTTTTGGGGCACTGTGAACCCTGTCCATATAAAATAGTGAATATAATCATTAAATGTTGTAAGTGTTTTGACTGCTCCACCGACCAGCTGTTCCCATCTCGCCGTCTCCTCAGGCTTCCCTATTTCCTGAGACACAACAATATTGAAATTAGGCCAATTAGTAACCATACAGTGTCCTCTAAGTGTTCAAGTGGAAGGAAGAGTCCATAGATGATGCAAAATTCATTGTTGTCTTATTTTAAGAAATTGCCACAGCCCCCTTCCCCAACCTTCAGCAACCACCACCCTAATTAGTTAGCAGCCATCAACCCTGAGACAAGACCCTCCATCAGCAAAACGATTATGACTTGTTGCAGGCTCAGATAATGGTTAACATTTTTTTTTTTAGAAAAAATAATTTTAATTAAGCTGTGTGCATTTTTTAGACATATTACTGTTGTGCACTTAATAGATTATAATATAGTGTAAACATAGCTTTTCTATGCACTGGGAAACCAAAAACCTTATGTGATTTGCTTTTTGTGACATTTATTTTATTTTATTGAGGTGGTGGTCTGGAAATGAACTCACAATATCTCTGAGATATGCCAGAATTGGAGTCTAGGGTGGATTGCAGAGTAAAAGAAACTAGTATTCTAATTAGGAGGCAGTTACAAAAGTCAAGGTTAACAGTTAGTGAGAGGCTGAACTAGCAAAGTAACTGAGCAGAAAGAAAGTGATGGATGTGAGAGATGTGGAGTTATAATTGGCAAGATGTGGCAAATGATTGGATATAGGAGATATGGTGGAGAAGGAAAATTTTAGGATAACTCTGATTTTGCAGATCTGGCTGACTGAATCTCCCAGATCCATTCTCTTTTTACTATTTACGCAGGAAGGAAGGAAGGAAGGAAACATTTTTAAGCACCTACTATGTGCCAGGCACTGTGCTTAGCACTTTACAGAAATGTTATTTGATTCTTATAACAACCATGAGAGGTAGGTGCTATTATTATTATCCTTTTTTTTACAGATGAGAAAATTGAGGTAGACAGAAGCTAAGTGACTTGCCCAGAGTCACATAACTAGGAAGTGTCTGAGGTCAAATTTGAACACGGGTCTTCTTGACTCCAGGCTCAGAGCTTTATCCACTTTGATACCTAGGTTCTCTAGTTCATACAGCCTCCACCCTAGTTCAAGCCTTCATTGCTTCTCTCTAGAGCTAGTGTGATGACCTCCTAACCTGCCTCATACCAGTCTCTCCCCTCTTCAATCCATTTCCCTCATAGATGCCAAAATAAATTTCCTAAGGCATTGTTTTGACCATTTCACTCCTTCTCTCAGGGATCCTTGGTAGATCTACAATGCCTCTAGAACACTTCAGAAATGTCTCAGGATTGGCCTTTAAGGCCCTCTGCCTTCTGACTCCAAAGAGATTTGCCAGATTTATTTCACATTATTCCCTTTCATTCATTTTATGCTGCAATTTAACTACACTACTTATTCTTCCCCAAACTTCATAGATTCTCTTCCCCTTCATGTATTTTAACAAGTTCTTTTCAATGCCTGGAATGCCCTCCTTACCTTGCAAAATCCTTATTTTCCAAAGCTCAAGTGACCAATTGCCAACTCCTTTATGAAGCCTCTCTTGGTACCCTGGTTGTTCTTGCTCTTTTCTTCTTTGAATTAGCTTGTATTGCTTTATTTATCTGTGCACATATCGTCTCCCCACTTTCCTCCCACTCCCTGCCCAGTGTAAGATGAGATCCCCAAGAGGAGGGACTATTTCATCTCTGTCGCATCCCATGTGCCTAGCAGAGAACTTGTAACATAATATGTGCTTATTAATGTTTGTTGAATGGTACAGAGCCATTCACAAACAGATGAAAGATGGGAACAGAGGTATTTTTGTACCAGGCACATAGTTTAATGGAAATACTGCTTTTAAATTCCAAGAGGGGAGATACTATGTCTTTGTTAGGTGCTATAGCACCTAACAAATCATGGGTGCTCTGGCAGTAGCATATCAATCATCTGGTTAATTAATCAGACTGCTAACTGCTAGTCTAGGTGCTTAGTACTCTAGATCAGTCAACTTGGTAGAAGCTGTCGGGGATGAGGATAGTCAGGGTTAGGTCTTAGTGCTTGCCCTGCAGAAGGGTAGCTAAAGGCTGGGTACTAGGGTCTAGCTACACTGACAGCTGACATTTGTGGAGCTTGTGTATTAATTGGTTGTGTATCAACAGTTGAAACTGGTGAGGGGTACAAACCCAGAGGATGGAGGAAGCAGGTCGGGCCTGAAATGGAAGGAGACAGGGCCAATTTCCTCACTGGCATAGATGAGATAGGTGAACTGAGTGGCTTATGGTCAACTCAATCCCTTAGATTGGCAGGAGTATGGAGGCTGCCTAATGGAGTGGTTTTAGGGTAATATCACACAGCAGCTACTAAGAGCCATCAACAGCTCTCCAAAGAGAGTGAATATTACTGAAGGAATCTTTCCAAAATGTACCTATTGAAATAGGTTTTATGGTGCTTTTCCAGCTAGAGCAGACTCTGGCATGGAGGGATCATAATAGAAAGAGCACTGGCTCTGGGGTCAGAGGACCTGGGTTCAAATTTCCCTCTGATCCCCACTACATATGTGACTATAGACCAGGAGTGGGGAGTCTGCGGCCTCAAGGCCACAAGTGGCCCTCAAGGTCCTCAAGTGTGGCCCTTAGACTGAATCCAAACTTCACAGAACAAATCAAGGCCATGTATGGCCTCAAGGCTGCAGATTCCCCACCTTTTCCCTAGACCAAACATGAAACCTACGTGGGCTTCAGTTTCATCATTTGTAAAAGTGAGGGGGTTGGAATGGAACCCTCTGATCTACCTTCCAGCTCTAAGAAATCATCCTATCATCTTTTCTCAAAGGGTTTCTTCAGAGAGTTAACAGGCCTGTTAATTCAGTGTCTTCATCTTTTACTCCAAAGATCTCAAAATTAGAAGGCAGGATATTAGAAGGTAGGCTCTGGGAGTATATAAAGGTTCTCTGAACCCCATAAGTGTGACACCCTCCTGTGTCTTTGGGGCTCAGTTTGCTTAGATTGGGTAAGAGAGATGAAACCCTGGTACTTAGTGACTACTAAGTTGGCTTTGAAAATCGAGGAGTGGGGAAAGGAAAGGAGAAAGTTGTATGATGGGATCTGTATAAGTTTGGGATCAAGAAAGTCTCAATGTTTTTTCCTTCCTAGGAAAAAGAGATGGAAGGAGAAGGAAAGGAAAACTCTCCAGTGATCCCTGCTGCTTTCATTGTGGCCCTAGCTCATTCTTCACCTCTGCAGCATGTCATAAGGGATGTAGAGTCATCATAAGCTGCCTTCTGTGTCAGGAATGAATTTTCTCCTCCATTGTACCTTCTATGATCTCTAGCTTCCATCAAGGCTCAGCTCATGAGCCCTCTGGCAAATTGTCATCAAGTAGTTATTAAGCACCAACATCATGCCATGGTGCTAAGCTCTGAGGATGCAAAAAAAAGCAAATTATCCTGGCTCTTGAGAAGCTCAATGTTTAATGGGAGAGACAACATGCAATAGTTAGGAACAAATGCAGCAGATGCAGAAAATTTGGAGATAATCAACACAGGGAAGGTAGTAGCATTAAGGGATATTGAGAAAGGCTGCTTGTAGAAGGTGGGATTTTAGTGGGAATTTGGAGGAAGCCGGGGAAGCCAGGAGTTAGAGATGAGGAGGAAGAGCACTTCAGGCATAGGGGACAGCCAGTGAAAATACTTGGAGTTGAGAGATGGAATATCTCATGCAAGGAACAGCATGAAGGTTAGTGTCACTGTATCATAGAGCATATGAAGGGAGTAACGCGTATGAAGACTAGAAAGGAAGGTAGGGATCAGGTTGTGAAAGGCTTTAAAAGCCAGTCAGTTGGTTTTATATTTGATCTGGGAAGTGACAAGGAAACACTGGAGTTTATTGGGGGAGAAAGGAGGGAGGTGACATGGTCAGACCTGCTCTTTAGGAAGATCCATTTGACAGTTAAATAGAAGATGGATTAAAGTAGAGAGAGACTTGAAACAGGGAAACTAAGAAAGTTATTGCTAGAGCAATTCTTCTGGAAAAAAAAAAAACCTTTCATGATCCCCCTATTTGTTTCTTCCTGCACAAATGCCTCCACCACACCATTAGATGAAATCTGAAATTCCACTATTAGAGATAAATTCCTTTGGCTATTGATCAACCTTGTATTTGCAAAGTGCTTTAACTTTTTCAAAGATTTCATGTGACACTTAAGGGCCAAAGTGGATTTTTTTGGTGGCTCACTTCAGAATCTAAATCCGGGTCTCTGAGGTTAAAGAAAGGATGATTATTAGTAGAAACAAGCTGCTGCATTTATTATGTGAATGCAATCTCTGGTAAAATCTGAGACACTCCTCCCTTGGCCTTTAGTAGCACACCCTTCCTCTGGTTGTGTATTTGCCCTGTTTGATTTTTAATCATAATATCCTGTGTTGCCAGTTCATTGCCCCTCTCGCCAACAGCTTGGACCAAGGCATAGCAGAATGTCCCTGACCTTTGGCCTTGATGGCTGATATCTCTATATTCCCCCTGTGGGACCTGTCCTGAAGGGCCCTTGCCCCTAGATTGCTTTGTGACTTGATACCTCTGCTCTCGGGCCTGGATGCCACGTGCCTTCTGGCTGGGCAAGCCACAAGGGGCCAATGAACATTCCTCACCTGTCAGCACTCCAGGTTTGGGGCACTGCAAGGCTTGCCTTGGCCCATCCAAAAGCACTTTATTAAACATCTTTGACAAGTGAGGGCCCAAAGTGGCTGCTTAGCAAAAAGGTCAGTTCTCTGGCTCACCATGACCAAGGATGCAGTGACCTCTAGGCTGCTGTTCCAGAGTCCTGTGACCTACACTGGTAAGTGTTTGTCCAAAAGAAAGGCTCTCTTGCAGTCATTTGAGAACCTCGAAATGCTTAGGATGTCCTGATAGTCCAAAGGGGAACAAAAATGAAATTTAGAAATACCAAGGACCCATAGGAGACCTGAAGTGTGTGTATATGTATGTCATGCATTTATGAATGTGTGTGTGTGTGTGTTTGCGTGTGTGTGTGTGTATGTGTGTTGGAAGGACAGTGGGGGTTAAGGAAGTAAGACTGTGGTGAGGTGAAGGTCCAGGAGAAGGCTTTACTTTGATACTTGGACAGATACTTTCATTAGTGGGGTTTTACATCCCACCGTTACAGGGCTTAACCCCTCTATGCCTTCCCAACTTGTATCGGTCTTATCTGGGCTGGAGATGTTTTCTTCCTGAGGCTATTCCCTTTCACCATTACCCCTTTCTGTCTCTGAAAACAAAGAACAACAAATATCTTGAGGATGAGTCCATTGTCACATACCAGGTTCATAAATGTCCCTTGTTATTCTCCTATCTTCTGATACCCCGATGGGTGTCCTTCACTGCAGACCTCTGAGGTCACTGAGACCTTTTTAGGAGGTCTCCAAAGTAAAAACTATTTTCGTAATAATATGAAAATGTTTTAATTTTTATTATAATAAATATTGATAGATAAAAACCACATAAATAAAAGCTCTTTGTGGTGACCTCAATAATTTTTAAGAGTGTAAAAGGGTCCAGACACCAAAAACCTTGAGGACCACTGCTCTACTGAAGGGAAATCTCCCCACTGGTCCCCCCTGACTCAGTTGTGGGCCCAACTCATAGTACACGTGTGTAGCATGGCATAGTCAATATAGAGCTATTCTCGGAGTCAGGGACATCTGAGTGGAACTCTCATATCTACACCTAATGGCTGTGTGACCTTGAACAAATGCCTTAACCTATCAGTGCTCCATGTTTGAGTCTTAGGACTCTCTCGGGCCTAGGAGAAGTGATACAGGACTGCTCTGCATTGCTAGAAGCAACTACCCATAATGATGAGATCACAGGTCTGATCATGCACACAATCACACATATACATACACAGATGTTCATTCTTGTCACAGACGTACATGTGTATATATAGGTATATGCATGTATGTGTGTATGTATATGTAATCTACACACACACATATATTTTATGTTTGATCATATATATCACAGTACATTTGTATTTAGATATATCTTGACTGGTGTATATATATACACATACATATCACTCCACTCTGCATTTGCTGCTCTGCTTGGTTTCAACTCCACAGAACAAGATGCCTCCCCCAGGATACACTCACCACTTCGGCACTCGCCACCATGCTGGTAACTCAAGCTTTAATTGTGGACACCACCTTCCTCAGTCTCTTCTCCCTTCTAATTAAAGGGCTGGAGGGTACAGCAAGGAATATGAGCTTGGACAGATTTCTGGAGCCTAGTAGAGGATAGAAAGGCATGGCGTCAAGAGTCCACCATGACCGAACGAACAAACAATAGGGTGGAGTGCCAAACTCCTCCCAATGCCTTCTTTTATACTATAGGACAGAAGCTAGGCTTTCCAGGCTGACTCTGTTCTGCATCTACTACTGTTCCTGGTTTCAATTCCAGAGAACAAGATATGCCCTCATCTCCCCTCCCCTTTCCTGATTCCTATTATGTGTTGCTTCCTCTCTGTCCCCTTAGATTATAAGATCCTTGAGGGCAGGGACTGTCTTTATTTTTATTAATTATATCCCCAGTGCTTAGCACAGTGCCTGTCAAATAGTAGACACTTAATAAATGTTTAATGGATTGGATTGGCTACACATACGTATATGAATCAATCAGTCTATCTATCCATCTATCTATCTATCTGTCTGTCTGTCTGTCTGTCTGTCTATCTATTAGAATAAGCATTTATGGATCTCCTACTCTGTGCCAGCTGTGCTAAGCACTTTTTAGAAAACAAAAATTTATCCTTTCAAAAATGCTGGGAAGTAGGTGCTATTATTATCCCTATTTTACAGTTGAGGAAACTGTGGCAAACACTGGTTAAGTGACTTGCCTGGATTACACAGCTGGTAAGTGTCTGAGGCTAGATTTGTACTTAGGTCTTCTTGACTCCAGGCCTGGCACTGTCTCATGCTGAGCTACCACCAGCTCCAGCATTTTAAGGTTTGCTAAGTATTTTATAATTTATTTGGTATTCTCTATCATCCTGTAAAGGAGGTGCAGTTATACTGCCCTCCTCTCTCCTCTTTTTTTCATGTGTTATAGATGAGGACACTAAAACTGAGAGGGAGGTTAAGTTATTTGTTCAGGGTCTTATAGCTAATAAATGTTTGGTGAAGGATTTGAATCCAGGTTGTTCTGACTCTAATCCCCTTCACTTTGTTTTGGATTTCACTGAGGAGGCTATGATTCCGTGAATACTATGTCATTTGTGAATGATGACCTTCAGAAAATTTCATCCCTAATAAGGCATTTTTTTTGTTTGGACTTTGTGATGGATATCTTCCATGATATGCAGTGCATACCTTACTGAACATTTTGCATAGTGAGGTCTCCTCTGTTTCAACATCATGCTATGCTATGCTATGCTGTGCTATATGATATGATATATAATAAATATCTGGCAATTTTAGCTGTTTAGGTGTTTAGTATAATAATCTGCCCCTCTCCTACCTAGTTGCCATTAGAGAAGAGATGGTTCCTAGATCCCTGGTATGGGAGGATTCCTTTTTTTTCAAATTGAGTAGGACCCTGTTAGTCTAGATATGTGGTTCCTGAGGTGTCATGTCTACTTGATTAAAATAGGTGGCTGGCTTTATGTTTATTTAGAGAAGACAGACTCCCTAAATTCCAAATGGACTCATTTCATTGGCAGATCTTCCAATAGAAATAGGCATTGCTTCATCTTTTGTGGGGTGAGAGCTGAGTTGTCTCTTTGGGTTGTAGAAATGGGGGTATATATCTGGGAACATGTGACATGATTTGACTGAAAGGAATAGGCCTGGCTTCAGCCAGGTGCTCTGGAATGTTTGCTTTTGACCTTCTCTGTGCCTCTCTTTGCTTCTGGGCGTAGCAGCCTCCTGGCTTTGTTCTGATTCTCTTCCCTTTCAGGCAGCAATGAGGTAGTAGCAGCCTTGCTCACTAGGACTAGATCTGCTCTGACCTAGAGTTGAGCTGAACAGTGAAAAAAGTGAAGACTTGTCTTTGCCCTCTGTCTCTGTCTCTCTAGTTGGGACATTCAGGTGGTTTTGCATTCAGATACACCAACTAGGGCTAGAAGAGGTAATATAATGACACTTGCTTCCGAGAGATAATTGTATGTTTTATGGCTGAAGATTGTTATTAAGAGCAGTTTTCTTTCACGTAGAAGTAATTTTTGATGGTGGTGTATCTTTGTTAAGTTAATAATTTCAGTTAGTGGACCTTGTGCTTGGTTCATTTTCTTCTAGATTCACATGCTTGTTACTGATAGGGTACTATGGAGTCTGATCATTCCTATTAAATCACTCTCTTTCTTGAGCAGGCTTATACATTTCTTTTGTGGGGTTTTACTCATGATCTGTATTTAAGGTCTAATGATCCCAGGAGACCTGGAATCCAATGGATTTGAAGTGCAACAGGCTTGGTAATAGTATAAGCACATATTGTTCTGCTTTTCATCTCACTTGATATAGAATTTGTTCATTGAGTTGCTGAGTATTATCTGTAGTAGAGAGTCACATCTGTCAGGGAGTTTACATAATTTTAACAAATGCATTGGAGATATCTTGTTTGAGGAGAATCTTTAAGGCTGCATTTTGTTCTATGGCATCAAATACATATAAAGTCCTGCTATATCTATTGGTTATTGATCTTTAAGTTCTTTACACCTGTCAGTCAGGGCTGGGACCCAGAAACTGTGGTTTTCTATAGCAAAATTATCTATAAAAGCTTGCCTGTCCATCCTTTCCATGTTTTCATTAAGGATGCCATCATTACCTATGTAAACCAGTCGAATAAGGATTACATGGAAATTAGAAAGCAATCAATCAAAAGTTCAACAGGTACTTATTTAGAACCTGTCACGTGTCAGGCCCTGAGTGAGGTGTTGTTAATACAAATGCAAAAGTGAGACAATCCCTGGCCTCCAGGAACTTGTTCTTCTAAAGGTAGGTATATGGGCCAGTAGTTGCTAATGTCTTCCCCTTCTATTTTTCCTTCCCCTTCTCCTTCCCTCTTCTCTAGAATGAAGTGGGAGGGGCAGATTATAGGTGCAAAATATTGCATACATTGTTAGATGTGGTGAATGTCCCATTTGGTTTTACTTAACTTCTTTTTCTGCATGTGTGTGACAAAGGGCAATTCTATGGATGGGGCAGTGGGGACTGGGGAAGGGGATAATAATGCCTATTGTGCAAAAAACAAAAGGCATAAATAAAAAAATACATATAGAATCAATGTTTTTTCTTTTTATTTCCTATTTTTGGAATCTGGAACTTGTTTCAACATATCTGGTTGCAGTTACTGACATCACAGACAGTGTTGTCTCATCTTTTATCCTTTTTTCTAATTTGGTATTTACTGTGGCCTTTGCTGAAGCTGATGTCCTGGTTACAGAAAGACAATAGATTTTAGAATGACTGCTAAGTGTGTATCCAGTTATTTTTTGTTTATTAAGAGAGATAGTTTCATTTTTTTATGACATCATTTAGTGATCACCGTGTCCAGTACCTTCTGCTACTCTTATTAGAGGAAGGAGCCTTGTACCTTACACATCACAAAGATGAAGTGATTGAAAAGCTTTTGGTATTTCTCATTTCTTTATTCCAGTCAGTGTTTTTCTCCATATTTTGTTGTCCTCTCTTGGACCATGCTTCACATTGAAATCACTTAGTGTCAGTATGTGTGTGTGTGTGTGTGTGTGTGTGCATATATAAAATACATATATAATATATGTTATATAAACTTTATATAGTTATATATATACATATATTTGTATATACATATATTTATATATGTGTGAAATACACTTAATTGGAAAAATCCTATTGAGTTCTTCATTTTTTCTTTTAGTTAGTCTTTACAATGTATTATTTTTGTATACCAGCTGCAGTGATCTTCATGGTGGCCAACAAGGTATGCATGCATACATGTAAATACTCTATAAGCTACAAAGCTACATGACTAAGAAATGAATGAAATCAGGTTTTTTTTTTAAATTTTACTATTTTTGACTGTTGTCAACACCTTTATTCAGCATTCTGAGAAGAACCATTCCATTCAGCTACAACTTTTTTATTTTTTCCTTATTTTTGGCAATTGGGGTTAAGTGATTTGCCCAGGGTCACACAGCTAGTAAGTGTCAAGTGTTTAGTCTGAGGCCGGATTTGAACTCAGGTCCTCCTGACTTTAGGGCCAGTGCTCTATCCACTATGCCACCTAGCTGCCCCAGCTACAACTTTTTTAAAATGTATAGAGATAATGTGGTACAATTCCTAGTTTAAGCTAATAGGCTCAAAAATTTAATCTAGGACCAACCTGTGTATAAATACTTTCTGCAATATCTCTAATAATTGGCCATCTGGCCTTTGCTTGAACATCTTTGGTAAAGACAAACCCATCACATTTATAGCCAGCCCATTATTCTGTTGGATAACTCCAATCTTATTTGGTCTTCACAAGAACCTGTCAGATAGGTGCTATTATTATCCCCATTTTACAGATGAGAAAACTTAGGCTGAGAGAGGTTAAATGATTTTCCTAGGATCACATACCTTATATGTGAATTGCCCTGGGCCACATAACCAGGTAAGCATCAGAGCCCAACCTTGACCTTAGGCTTTTCAAAACTCTTGCTTTTTTAAACTACTTTATCCTGTTTCTTTAAAAAAAGAAAAAAAAAAGGTCAGAGAGATATGCTAGCCACCTGGCTATAGAACCCAGATTATTCCAAGAGAAAAAGAGATAACATGGGATGTGGAAGTATTTATCCTTCCAAGAGGAAAAGCAAAAGATAATATAGGCAACAGCAGCCATTTCTGATCATTATAGCTTATTGTGGGCATGTTGTATAATAACAGATGGTTAGTATGTTGCTATGCTAGTCAGCTTTAACTCCCTTGGAGCAGAACAGCCATGTGTAAATCCCAATAGAGTAATGACAAAACCTTCAGAAAGCTGGTTGTTGGCAGACTGCTTCTTGGGGTACCCATGAAGGGCGTAGTGGAGCCATAATGGTGGTCGCTGAGGATGCTTATATTATTCTTGTAGTCACAGGTAGAAGATATTTATTGTGCTTCAAAACCAAAATTTCATCTCCTGTTTCTGGGCCATTCATAGGCCATCTCCCATGGCTAGAATGCCCTTACTTCTCATCTCAGCCTCTTGGAAACCTGAACTTTCTTGAAGGCTCAGCTCAGGTGCTACATTCTATTCAAAGTCTTTTCTGATGTCTCAATTTTTAGTGCTATTCCTCCTCAAGCTACTTGTATTTGTGTGAGTGTCATGTCTCTATCCCCCAAAACAGAATATAATGTCAATGCTCTGATCATATGTTTTTCATGTGTGTGTTCCCTTTCATGCATGTTTCTTGATCAACTGTACTATTGGGGGAGTGTGTGTGCATTCTTCCACTAGTGATATGACAACTTATAAGAGAATATGAACCTGATAGGTATTTCTTATCATCACTTAATTTGTTACACTATTTCTTTTTCTTGGAACTGATGTATCATTTCTGATTATCTTGGTAAAAGTAAGCATTGGTGGGTACTTCTGAGCTATAGTTTTGGGTGGTTGGTGACCCACAGAGAACCTTGAACCTGGGATGGTTTTCCATGTACTCATATGTTCTATATATATAGGTTAAAAAAAACTGAGGTCCAGAAAAGAAGAGTGACTTGCCCACACATAAAAGAATATCAAATTAAGAAGTAATAGTAACATAAAGATGATACCATTTCGTTTAGATGAGCATAGATCCCTTAGACTCCTTTTTAACTAATAAGTATAAAGATTTATATAAATATATGATAAACATAGGGGACTGGTAAAGTTTTCCATAATTTGTGTCTGCCTTGTCTCCATTATTAGATTACATTAAAAAAAACCCTGTAATCTAAACACATTTTATGGCAAAGAGTTGGCAATGAAAAGAAAAGTTTCACTATCTCTGAATCAATTTAAATGCCTATTCTATGACAGTATTTGCTTAAAGACAACTATATACCTCTCTTTCCAGATGGAATGCTCCCCACTCTGTACCCGCTCCTTTTTTTTATTTTGAGTCCTGAAGTAGATTGAAGCTGGCTATTTTGACTTTCACTTTGAGAAGCTGCATCTTCCCTGGTTGAACATATTGTGAGAGCCAACCCCAAATTAGCCTAGAAGAGTCATGGGAGGGGTAGGTCAGAGATGCAGACTGGCAGGACCAAGAGCTTTCAGGCCAGTAGATTATCTTCTAGAACAGTGTGGGATGGGACAAGAAGGCAGAAGAGTGGGGAGATGACAACCGGGGCCACAAAGGGTCAGAGAGTTCTGAACCCTGGAACCTTAGGACATTAGAGCTAGGTGGGACATTAGAGATGACCAAACCCTTTACTTTACAGATGAAGAAACTGAAGCTCAGAGCAGTAAAATGACTCAACTATGGTCACATAGTTAACAGATTTTAGAGCTGGAAATGGAACCCGGCTTTCTCCATTTCCAGTGCAGTATTCCCTCTATCAAGCTATGCTGTGTCCTCCTCCACATACATTAAATCATAATAATAAGAGTAATTGTTTTAGACTGGTTTTTTGGTTTCAACGAGGTAAGTTAATGCCTAGTGAGGTACTTTCCTAATCCATGCAAATTATCATCTTCTCTATGATTTATAAATTTGAGGGACTGCCTGGGGAACTGAGGGATAATGTGACTTGCCTATGGCTATGCAGACAGCAGGTTCTAGAGGCTCTTGAACTCATGTCTTCCTGACTCCATCTACTACACACCACTGATTCTGTTATTAGTTACAGTGATAAAGGCTCATATTTATGTTGTGCCTTACAAGTTTCAAAGTACTTTATGTATTATTTCACTTGATACACATAACTCCACAAATACCTTTGAATCAAAAGAATTGAGTACTATGGTTACATTCCTCATGGATTTACTGTGAGGTATCTAGCTGTCTGGCTGCTTTACTATCTTTCTCATTGAAGGGGTTATTGTACTACCTTGCAAACAAGCATAAACAACTTCCACTCACCCGAAACATTAAAACTGCTACTGTGATACGGTTTGAAGAGTGGAACATGCCTATCCCTCAAATCTCCAAATAATGGCCTATTAGGATGCCCTATATGCCTACCATTTGTATGACAAATGCATCACTAGTGATTATTTGAACTTCGGATTTTGATGGTTACTATTACAAAGGAAATGTCATCGGTAAGGTATAGCACATTAAGATACTGACACCTCAAGACAAATTAGTAAATCTTTCTTGGGGTCTGGAGGAGATGGGACACAGAAAAGGTAAATTTTGATGGAAAACTTGGAAAGGTCTTAGGTTAAGCTTCAGTTGCTAGCGAGGTGTGTGTGTGTGTGTGTGTGTGTGTGTGTGTGTGTGTATGTGTGTGTGTTGGGGTAAGGCTTAGTAGCCAGGGTTCAATAATCAATTTAATTTATCCAACATTATTCTGTGTGTACTATGTGAAAGGCATTGTGCTACAGTACCAGTGCTTTTTCATGCAAATATGAAATAAATGACAATTTCTGCCAGTAAGGAATTTATGATTTACTCAGAGGTTAAGAGTCAGAATACGATGAAGAGTATTGGAAGGATTAAATGAGATGCATGATTCAAGGCTCATTTCTAACTGGGGATGGGGTAAAGGAATGCTTCAAAGGACAAGTAGTGCCTGAGTTAGGTCTTAGAGGAAGAGAGGAATTTTGACAGCTAGAAATATGGACTAGTCCATTGTAGGCATGGCTGAGAGGTTGTACAGATGTCCATATACAGGAAAGGGCAGGGATAGCTGTCTAGGAATAGCTCATAGACCAGTCTGGTTGGAATGTAGAGGATGTAAAAGAGAGTAGTGTGAAATAAAACTGGACACATAAATTGAATGTAGAGTTCCTTGGAAACCACTAGGCCTCCTCTTGGGAAAATGAGCAGTGCTCACTATAAATGATGCACAGTAAGGGTCGTCTAGAATTAGCTTGCAACGACCATTTGCCCAATGAATGAGCCCAATTCTTTTATTACTCAGAAAATGCTAATGTAGATGAAACTGTGGGATTGGGGCATAGGTATCTATTATACAGAACAAGATGATTTTTTTATCAATAAGGTGTCTACAATGCTCTAGTCCTCTCTGGTTCCAACAAGCTGTCCTCAGGCACCTCTTAATTTATAGAGAAAGGAGGCAAATTTTTGTTTTATAAAAGAAGACCAATTATAGTTGTCTTCTGTAATTTCAGATTACAGGTAATTTTAGGAATTCTGATAAAGGGAGGCAGAGTTGCTGGTCTATATTTGGGGTTTCTTCTCATCTCTTCCCCCTTCTCTCTTCATTCTTCTAAGAGGATGGACAAGTCTGTAAAATTGGGGCTTCCCTCAGACAGTCAAATGGGAAGATTCAAAATTTTGAGTTCATTGCCCTTATTAAACCTTTGTTTCTGGAGTATTAAGGGATATACTGCTAACCCATGGATTTTGTCCTCCTTGGTAGGAACTTGAGCTGTCCTTGGAGCAAGGAGTTTGCCAAGAACAGGCATGTCTCAGAGATGCTGGAAAGCCCAGACATCAAAGACTTTACCACCCAAGCTTTTCTGACAGCAACAGGTGATCTCCAAAAACTGCTTCTCCCCAATGTTTATTCACTTTTTAGCTTCAAAGTAAAAGCTGCCTTAGGATCTTGTGGCATTTGAGACTTTCAATAATGAGGAAATAGAAATGCTTTTTGGTCTGAAACCTCAAAAAAGATGGTTGGGCTGTTGCTTACTTGAAATTTGGAGGTGGAGTAGCATGGGTTTGAGTCCCTCACATAAGCCTAATTCCCTCCTAAATTCCTGCCCCTCACCCTCACGAGAGAAGGAAGTTGATCTTAGGAGTACTCTTTAGGCAGATGACAGCCATTTTCTCTGGCTATGTGTAATTTAGCTGTCAAGCTCCATTCAGCCTGCCTCTATAATTTCACAGAATTTTGCTTGGGAATCTACACTATATAAATATATTTGATCAAAATATTCAAACTGAATGAACAGACTGGAACTCTCAGTATTGATCATCACTAAGTCTTTATGGTAAGAAGGGCATTGAGGCAGGCGAGTGGGTTTAGATAACATTTTAGTCCTGGGTAATCTTTATATACAAACATGACAGCAGATATTAAATGGTTATGATTGATGCTTGATTTTCCTCAGAAAACTCTGTCCACATCTCCTGTTCACCTTGTGTCTCAATACGGGATGTTAGCCAGTGCTACTGGATATAGCACTATCTAATGTCCTTGCAAATAAACACTCCTGCCACAAAGATATGGATGCCAATCCCATTCCTTTGCCCTACATTGCAACCCCGTTGTGTAAGGCCCTATAGATCTCCTGTTACATTAGAGCAGGCAGGAGACCAAAAAAAAAAAAAATGGAGGGGAGGGGGAGAGAGAGTCTGTTTAGATCTCTTGGAAATAAATGGCTGGTCAGCTGGGAATGCCTGTCAGTCATCCAAGGTGGCTTCTTCTCTCCCTGGGTTCCATTGCAGTACTAGAGGTGAGTGACTCACTAGTGTTCCCTCCATCCCCACCCCCACCCCCAAATGCTGGGGCCTTTTCACAGGCCTGTCCTCTACCTAATCCCCCAGATTCTTTATATAGGAAATGAATCTCCCTTGTCACAATGGGCAAGCCAGCAGGGAGTCGGGGGGCATTTATCTTTCCGCTGAGGTCTAGAGTTGCATTGCTGTGACTTTTAGCACTCAGCAACATGTGTGGATGAGATCTCTGTTCAGCTCCTGTGAGGCCAGTGTCTAGGTCAGCTTGGCAGATTCCTTCTAAGCCAGCCGATCGTCTGCAGATACTTTTCCAGATTTAGGGCAGGAACTGGTGAATTGAGGATCAGGATGGCTGAACAAGAAACCAGTGGCTTGCAAGTCCTTCTCTCTACCCTCCAGGTAAGAAGTCTGAGTTTATGAGAATGCTGGCTTCTTTTACCGTTCCCCTGGATAGCCCTGGCTCATAGCCAAGTTCCTCCGCTCTCTATCAGTGCTGTGAAGCTCAGTTTGTGAATCGGTGGTAGAACATGAGTTGTCAGTTTTGTCTCCCGCCTGGAACCTGACCTAAAGGATGCTTGGGTATTCAAGTACTAAACTCAGCGATCCCAATGATTCTGCTTCCACTATTAATCCTGCTAAGATTAGAGATTTGAGCTGAAATGATCAGATTGATGGAAGAAAAGGAGAGGTGGGAGCAATAGCTTGTTCGATAATGAAAGGGACCTGTAGGGCTGTCAGTAGGTCAGACATGAAACCTTTGGGGAATTTTCAGTGCCTCAGGAAGAAAATGTAAGGGGCCAAGAGAGTGAAGGTAGATCATATGTGTCTGAATGAGTCTACTGGCTTTCAACGGTAGGTTTTCTTAACCTGAATCAGGGAATTGTAGAGTTAAAAGGGAGAATATTTGGTTGACCTAAGGTCACAAGGGAGTGTCCTACGGTATTCAAGAAGTTTACAATGTAAGAAAAAAGACCCTAATAACTAGATGTGTTCAGGTATTTAGGATTATCTGCAGAGCTATAACTAGCAATTTTGTGCCTGAGGCAAGTATCATAAGATCCCCCATTAGGGCAAATGTCATGAAACACAGTGTCTTGCTTCTTAGGAAAACTACTTTAAGGTGGGCAGGGGGAGAACCAAAGAACAACCCATCTTGGGTAGAACTGCCAGTGTGCCATTTGATAAACTTTCTGTTTAAGCTGATTATTTTTGTAAACTAGGTGCTAAGCTCCTAATACTTCTGTGCTTCTGAAGCTCTGCAAGGGATGTCAGTACACTCTAAATTTAGGTTCTATAAGGCAAAGTCCCAGTCTCTCCACCCTAGTTATAGCTCTGATCATCTGATTCCAACTTCAGGCCCATTTTTGCTCAATATTCTGAGCTTTTTGCCTATTTTCTTACTTCTTAATTCTAACAAATCACAGCAAAACCTCTGTCACTCAAAACTTATCTAACTGTAATATTTAAAGAACTGCGTTTTCCTTTCAGTCATGTTTGAGGAGAAAAGGAAAAACATGACATCTGAGATTTAGCTTAAAAATGACCAAAATATACTCAAGAAACTCTTTGACATTCATCTTCACCCCACCCAAACCCCTTCACCCATACATATATGCATGGACACCCCACGCTCACCTTCCCAGAGATGTTCTGGGATGGAGTACAAATCCAGGCAGATCTACAACTTTTTCCCCTCAGAGATTATGAGAAAACATTAACTTATCTTTATAGATGAGTGTCCCACAACATTCTTCAAACTTAAAACAATGTTTTTGCATCAGTCCTACTAAAGTAACATTTATTGCAATGTGTTATACCAGGAATCTAGTAGCTCCTGGGTTCTCTCAGAGTTCATTGTGGGTCTATGAGGACTTTGGATTCTCTTGAACAGAGTGCTACTTATGATGTGGCAATGAACTTCCCCTCTTGGGGCTGGGCATTGAAAATAAAAGCTAAAGAAAACGAGAGAGTAAATGAAAACAAGAAAAACAGCATCCCCAACAGGACAGTTTATAGTAAAAACATTTTATTTCTTAGCCTGAGTCTAAGTCTGACTCTGCTGCCTACAATATTATGCATAATAACTCTCTATATGGCCTTCATACCTTTGGGGAAAAACAGAAAATTATTTATTCACTTTTTCCTACTTTAATTGCATAGAATGTTTAATCTGAAAAAAAGGCCTTAGAGAACCCTTGGTCTAATCCCTTCCTTATATAGATGAGGAAAATGAGGTTGAGGGAGATGATTTACCTAAAGTCACACAACTAGTTACTGGCAGAGTTAGGAATAAAATCTATGTTTCTTGAGGCCTAGCCACATATTCATTCATTCACTTAACAAGCATTTATTTTTTAATATTTTTTTTTTTTGCCAGGCAATTGGGGTTAAGTGACTTGCCCAGGGTCACACAGCTTGCAAATATTGTGTCTAAGGCTGGATTTGAACTCAGGTCCTCCTGACTCCAGGGCCAGTGCTCTATCCATTGTGCCACCTGGCTGCCCAACAAGCATTTATTAAGTCCCTACTGTGTTCCAGGCTCCATGCTAGCATCTGGGAATACAAATGGCAAAAATGAAACAGTTCCTGCCCTTGAGGAGCTTACATTCTATTGGGGAGAAATGACATGTGAACAGACAAGCAAATATAAAATATATATTCAAAGTTAATACACAGTAATATTGAGGAACAGATACTAGCAATTGGTGCTGCTAATGGTGATGGGGAATCTGGACAGGCCTCTTGTAAAGAGTGGCATTTGAGCTGAGGCTTAAAAGAAGCTAAGGATTCCAAGGGGCAAGTATGATGGAAAACATTCCAGACATAGATTAGAGCTGTTCAAAGGTACTGTCTAAGATGGGTGTTTATTTTGTACAGAGAACAGTAAGTAAGCCAGTTTGACTAGATGATAAAGACTATAAATCGATTAGTTGACAAGCACTTATTAAGCATTCACAATGTGCCAGGGGCAGCTAGGTGGTGCAGTGAATAGACTGTGGGACCTGAAGTCAGGAAGACTCATATTCATGAATTCAAATTTGGCCTCAGACACCTAGTAGCTGTGTGACCCTGGGCAACTCACTTAACCCTGTTTGCTTTAGTTTCCTCATCTGTAAAATGAGCTGGAGAAGGAAATGGCAAACCACTCCAGTATATCTGCCAAGAAAACCCCCAATGGGGTCATGAGGAGTTGGACACAACTGAAAACAAGTCAACAACAACAGCAATGTACCAGGCATTGTGCTAAGTGGAAAGGACACAAAGAAAACGTGAAAAAAAATTCTTGTTTTCAAGAAGCATTAGTAGGGGTATTAGGAGGGGGAGCAAAATGCAATAAGCCTTGAAGGGTGGGATGGACACAGGTTGTGGAGGGCTTTAAATGCCAAACAAAGGAGATGGGATTTTATCGTAAGTGCAGTAGAGAGCCCTTGAAGGTTTTTCACCAGCGAAATGATTGGATCAGACTTGTGCTTTAAGAATATCAATTTGTTAGCTATGTGGAGGATGGGTTGAAGAGCGATGAGCCTAGAAGCAGGAAGATTTATTAGGAGGCTCTTTCAGTAGTCCACTATACCTCTCATCATGTGGTTGGTATTAATAGGGAAGATGGTGAATTGCCAGGCTCATAGGTTGCAGGCTTCACTCCAATTCTGACACCAAAAATCCTTACCCAGCTGTGGTTTCCCAGGTCTACTAATTATGTACCTTTATTGGAACATGAAAAATCCCTAATTATTTGGTCAGTTTTGGCAAGCACAGGACTGTGATACTGCAGCTCTTGTTTCTGTTTGCATTTATCTGTGGTGTCACTGTACATTATTCTTTTATATTCTTTCTACCCATCATTTCCAGGGTCTTGATCACTGCCAAAATATAATATAGCTGGCTCGCTCTCTCTCTCTCTCTCTCTCTCTCTCTCTCTCTCTCTCTCTCTCTCTGTCTCTGTCTCTCTGTCTCTCTGTCTCTCTCTCTCTCTCTCTCTGTCTCTCTCTCTGTCTCTCTCTCTTTCTCTCTTTCTCGTTTTGATCCCGGAGTCTCAAAATATCATCTATTATGTATTGCAAGATATTTTCTACAAGGTTTGGCTTCCTATCTCAAGTTAGCCTTGGGCATTGGCAATAGCAAAACTGAACTGGTGAGATGTGGTCTAGGGGAAATGGAGCTTTTGGGACAGTCTGATTGAGCGTGTGAACTTTGCCATACAAGGAATTTTCTGAGATAACAAGAAGTTTTGTTCTCTGTGCTAGAAATAAGTGATGGTGGTGGAGAGCACTAACCTGGGAGTCTCAAGACCCAGATTCTACTCCTGGGTGAGTGGTTCCACCACAAGCTTGCTATGTGACCTCAGATAAGTCACTATACCTCCTTCAGTCTGTTTCCTCGTATGTAAAATGACATAGATTAGATCAGAGGTGACCTGACACAGTCCTGAGTACAGGGAACCAGATTAAAATATCCTGGGAAATATTTAACAATATAGATAATGTTACCATGTGGTTTTCTAAGTCAATATGAGGCTCACAGGGATGCTTATATGTGGTTTAGTGGGCTCTATTTCAGTTTGACACCACAGGCCTCGGTGACATCTAAGTTCACTTCTGGTTTTCAGAATCTATTTTTTATTGAATTGAATTAGGGGATTTTTCTCTAAATATATGGCTAAAGGTCCTACCAGCAGATTTTTTTTTTCTAAAGATATTTTAATGATTTCTGTCTTTCACATATCAATAAGGACCATTATAGAGGAAATTATTTCTGCTCTCAGAGAGGAATAGTAGGGTTTTGAAAATTCAGAAGGATATGTGTGCATATATATGCACACACACATATAAATACACACATATGTATATACATGAATGTATACGTACATGAATATATACATATATATCTCTAGAGCAATAGCTACATACATATATGCTTTTTTAAAAATGGCAAATGTTGGGAAGTCTTTAGAAACATGGTTTAAGATTTGGTCTTGTTGGTGAAGTTTGGGCTTCCTAATTTGTCTTCAATTTTTCTTCTACCAGTAACACAAATAAGGAAATAAACGGAAATCTGTATTAATTTCAAGCTTCGGTGGGAACATAGAAACTAGATGAAAAAGAAAAATCTTGTAGGGATGGTTGCCAAATGGAAAAGGGATAAAGTTGATAAGAAACAGCATCTGTCAGTATCTAAAATGAAAGACTTCTTGCTAGCCAAACAGGGGAAAAGGATGGGGAATTTGGAGGCATTTGCTGAGCTGGGGGTACAAATTGGTATTTCTTTCATTTGCCAACTCCTAGTTCTTATTGCTTCCACTCTTCTCAAATTCACTCAGATCTGGGGAGTCCCCTTAGAGTTTACAATCGATACTTTATCTAAAGTAGTCAGCTCCTCGTCTGACTCTAAGACTCCTTGAGAATGTGTCCCCTTTAATAAGAAGGATTCCTTTAAACTTCCAATAATTTTTCATTTCCTGATTGGAACCTGGAGTCAGGGGAAGAGGTGGGGTTGTTCCTGAGAAACCCAGGGCCAACTTTTGAATTTGGTCCATAAGATGCTTTTAGTTCTCATTTATCCACCCATTTACTTTTATGATGTATATTTATTTAGGACTGATTATATACAAGGCGCTCTGCTAATCGCTATGAAAGCTATAAAAATGGAAAGAAAAATAGAGAGAAAGAAGGAAGAAATAAAGGGAGGAAAGAAGAAAGAAGGAAAGTAAGAAAGAAAACTTCCAGCTAGTGAGATAAGATAAATTTTCATGGAGGAAATAGGTTTTGACTTGGGCCTTTCAATATCAGTAGGAATTGAGTCTGGGTACTATTCTACACCAGGCCTAGAATAGTTGAGTGATTCAGGCTCAGGATTAAAATGCAATGAGGCATTCATGGAACATGGAAAAAATTAAAAAACTACTTTACTTAAAATAAGATTAAAAATAATATAATTCATGTAAAGGGCTATTTCTCTCTGTTCATCAGGGCAGTAATAAGTTCAGCAAGATATTCCCTGAAGAGAAGTAGGAATTCTGCTAAAATGTCCAACCCCAACTTCCCTATCAGCTAGGCTTTTTATTCCTCAGGTGGCAAGAAAGCCAAAACAAAGATAATCCATACAAAAAGCTTCTAGTCTACATAAAACAGGTGCTACTCCTATTGCAGATGAGGAATATCAAGTGGTCTAGCTTGATGTGAGCATGAGGATACATGAAGGATACTTTCTAAGCTCATGGCACCTCCTATAAGAGGCCTCTTAAAATATAATTTATTTATTTTAAACATTTTAAAATTTTGGGTTCCAAGTTCTCTCCCTTCTTCCCCCATCCTTTACCCACTAAGAAGCCAAGCAATTATCAATTATACATGTGAAATTATGGAAAACAGGTTTCCATATTAGCCCTATTTCAAAAACAGCAAGAAAAATAAAGAAAGTGAAAAAAAATTATACTTCAACTTGCATGCAGAGTTCATCAGTTCTCTCTCTGGAAGTGGATAGCATTTTTTCATCATGAGTTCTTTGCAATTGTCTTAGATAATTGTATTGATCAGAGTAGCTAAGTCACAGTTGATCAGCCTTACAATATTGCTGTTACTGTGTACAATGTTGTCCAGATTCTGCTCACTTCACTTTGAATCAGTCCAAAAACATGGTCCCGCCATATTTTCCTAAAACCACCCCTCTTATCATGTCTTATAGCACAATAATACTCCATTATAATCATATGCCACAACTTGTTTAGCCCTTCCCCAATAGATGAATATCCTTTCAATTTCTAATTCTTTGCCATTAGAAAAAGAGCTGCTAAAATATTTTTATACATACGAATCCTTTTCCTTTTTCTTTGATCTCTTTCGGATACAGAATTAGTAGTGGTATTGTTGGGTCAAAGGATACATACAGTTTTGTGGTCCTTTGGGCATACTTCCAAAATGTTTTCCAGAATGGTTGGACCAGTTCACAACTCCACTAACAGTTCATTAGTGAATTTATTTTCTCCTCATCTAGCATTTGTCACTTCTGTTTTTGGTACCTCAGAGTTGTTCTAATTCACCTTTCTGTAATCAATAGTGATTTAAAGAATTTTTTCATATAACTATAGACAGCTTCATTTTCTTCTTCTGAAAATTGCCTGTTCATATCCTTTGGCCATTTATCAATTGTGGAATGGCTCTTATTTTTATAAATTTGAATCAGTTCTATACTCAGTATATATTTGAGAAAAGAGGTCTTTATCAGAGAAATTTGCTGTAAAAAATTTGGATATTCCTTCATTGTCTATGGTACCTTTTAGCAAAATGAAGTTTCCCTGATTATCTCTTTTAATTAGATTTATTTTTGCTTTTCCTTTGTCTGAGATAATGATTGCTACCCCTGTCTTCTTTCACTTTAGCTGACATATATTAGATTCTGCTCTAGCTCTTTATTTTAATTCTGTGTGTGTCTTTCTTTTTCAAGTGTGTCTTTCATAAACAACATATTGTTGTATTCTGGTTTCTAATCCATTTTGCTATCCATTTCTGTTTTATGGGTGAGCTCATCCCATTCACAGTCACAGTTATGATTACTGTGTATTACTTCGTTACTGTGAGTACTTCATTACCTTCTCTCTCTCTCTCTCTCTCTCTCTCTCTCTCTTTCTCTCTTTCTTTCTCTCTCTCCCATTCCTCCTCAAAAGTCTGTTTTGCTTCTAACCACTGCCTCCCATAATCCACCCTCCCTTCCCTTTATCATCCCCCCTTTCTCTTATCCTCTTACCCTCCTATTTCCCTACTGGGTAAATTATACTTGTCTTTTATGTGAGAAAATTTTCCCCATTCTACCTCTCCCTTCACTCTTCTCTCAGTGCATCCCTTTCTCTCTCTTTTGTTTTTATTTTTTTGCAGATCATTCCAACATAGTCAACTTACACCCATGCCCCCCATCTATGTAAACTCCTTTTAACTACCCTGATAATGATAAGGTTCTTAGGAGCTGCATACATCATTTTCCCATATAAGAATGCAAAAAGCTTAACTTTATTGAGTCTCTTATAATTACTCTTTCATATTTACCTTTTTATGCTTCTTTTGAGTCTTTTTTTTTGAATAACAAATTTTCTATTCGACTCTTGTCTTTTCATCAGGAATGCTCGAAAGTCCTCTGTTTCATTAAATATCTATTCCCCTTACCCCAAAAAAAAGATTACATTCAGTTTT
This sequence comes from Vombatus ursinus, assembly GCF_900497805.2. Classification (NCBI taxonomy): domain Eukaryota; kingdom Metazoa; phylum Chordata; class Mammalia; order Diprotodontia; family Vombatidae; genus Vombatus; species Vombatus ursinus. The sequence goes on along the minus strand of NW_020948983.1, from coordinate 33,373,358 downwards.
GCTGGTTATGTAATTCTTGATTGTAATCTTAGCTCCTTTGTCTTCTGGAATATAGTAGTCTAAGCCTTCCACTCCTATAATTTGGAAGCCACTAAATCTTGTGTGATTTTGACTGTGGATCCACACTATTTGGATTGTTTCTTTCTGACTCCTTATTTTTCTCTTTAGCCCTTGAATTTGGCTATAATATTCCTGGGAGTTTTCATTTCAGGATCCCTTTCAGGAGGTGTTTGGTGGATCCTTTCAATTTCTATTTTACCCTCTGAATTTAAGACATTGGGGCAGTTTCTTTGATCATTTCTTGAAAGATGATGTCTAGGCTCTTTTTTTGACTATGATTTTTTGGGTAGTCCAATAATTCTTAAATTATCTACCCTTGATCTATTATTCAGGTCAATTGTTTTTCCAATGAGATTTTTCACACTTTTTAATTTCTTTATTCTTTTGACTTTATTGTTTCTTGATGTCTCATGGAATCATTAGCTTCCACTTGCCCAATTATAATTTTTAAGGAGTTACTTTCTTCATCAAGATTTAGTACCTCTTTTTCCATTTGGCCTATTCTGCTTTTAAAGGAGATTTTTTTTTCTTCAGTGAATTTATGTGCCTCTTTTATCATTGGGGCAATTCTGTTTTTTTTTTTTTAAAGTGATATTTTCTTCAGTTTTTTTTGGTTCCTCCTTTACCAATTCTCTTTTCATAATTTTCTTTCCTCACTCTAGTTTCTTTTCCCAAGTTTTTCTCTACCACTCTTATCTCTTTCTTTAACTCTTCCAAAAATTATTATTGGACTTCAGTCTAATTAGCATGTTTCTTTGAGGCTTTTTATGGTAGCTGTTTTCACATTGTTGGCTTCTTCTGAGTTCATGTCTTGGTCTTTTCTGCCACCATAGTAGTTTTTTATCGTCAAATTTTTTTTTGTTTATTCATTTTTTTCAGATTGTCTTTTGGCTTTGAACTTTATGTTAAAGTTGAACTCTTCTCATCTTTGGGTGTGGAAGCACCGTCACAAATTTTGGGCTTTTATGTGCTGCTGTTTTCAGAGCTATTTCTGGGGGTCTGCAAGTTTTGGGCTTCCAAGGTGATGCGGTCCTGGGAGAAGTATGGTCACTGCTCTCTTGGTCTCCACTCTAGCCTTTACCAAGGAAGAGCCTCTGGTCCCCTGCAGCTGCATGGATTAGTGTTCTTCTCTGTTTTGGTACTGTGACCAGGGCCCTTGTTCCCTTGTGACAGACCACAATGCTTTTCTTCTTCCTGGAACTATGACCCAGAACTGTGTATGGATCATAGAGTTGCCAGTCTGTACCAATATTACCCAGTGCCAGCAAAAGGTCCCTTACAATCTCTTTCTGAGCAGTTGTTTGATCCCCTCGTGGTCTCTGGGCCGTAAGCTCCAGAAGGAAGCTGCTGCTGCTGCTACTATTGCTCCTGCTGTGTGTGTGTGTGTGTGTGTGTGTGTGTGTGTGTATGCTCTGGACAAACCTCCACCCAGGTGTTACAAACTTCTCCTGCCTACCTTTTAGTTTTCTTAAGCCAAAAAAAAATCTCACCCTGACTTTTTGTTGGTTCTGCTGCCCCAAAATTTGATTTCAGGTGTTATTTTAAAGTTGTTTGGAGGGGAATGTTGGGAGAGTTCAACTGGATCACTGCTCCTAGTCTGCCATTTTGGCTCCCCTACCTAAAAGGCCTTTTTTGATTCCTTAAATTGTTAGTCTCTACCCACCCCCCCCTTCAAAATTATTTTGAATTTATTTTGTACATAGTTTGTATTCACTTATCTGTGCAAGTATTGTTTTCCCTCAGCGGAATAAAAAGTCCTTGAGAACAAGGACTGTCAAAATTTTTGTCTTTATATCCCTAGCACCTAGGACAGTTCCTGGTGCATAACTGGTATTTAATAAATGCTTATTGAACTGAAGACTTCAGGTAAGGAGCTAGATCTCTTGCCCTTTCTAGTGAGTAAAGGATTCAGATAATATGGGAATTAAACTCAGTGCTTCTGGGTCCCATTTCCTAGAGATTCTATTCTGATTGCCTTAATATCCATATCTGTAATGAGGGGTACAGTGGAACAGCACCCTTTGTTGGTGTTAAGCATAATTTTGGAAATTCTACTGATAGATTGGGGCAAGTTAACTCAAGTTAGATACACACTCACCAGTTACTATCTGTTCCCTGGAAACTTCCAGCCCATAATTTACTGTCTTCCAAAAGCTAGAACAGCACTCACCAGAAACAAACACAGTCTTGGGTCAGGACCTGTAAGCTGGTAAATTATGTTAACAAGGGAAAGAACCAGTCTGAATTGCCAGTGGCCATATCAGCCAGCATAGCTTGCTATGGGACACTTGCACTTCATACCCCTACACATGATAGGGATAAACTCATGAGAATGGATTCCCTTGGGTATAACTGCTTCATTTTCTTGCCAGAACGTAGAGGCAAAGCCCTGTGCACTCAGAAGGATTATGATTTTTCAGCAAAAGAATATAGTGTAGTTCATTCAAGGTGAGAATGTTACAAACCAGGTTCTTATGGGCTGTGCTGGAGGCAGCAAGAAGTCAGAAGCTGAGAACAGAGAAAGAGATATGGGAGGGAGGAGATCTGAGTTTATATTTCATGTGTTCATTTCTTTGGGTGCCCTTATATATGCAGTTGGGGGAATTCAATTCTCCTGCCAGGAAAGAAGTTTCAGGTGAAAGAATCATTCAGGTAGTTTTCCATTACCAACTCTGAGTGTGTGCATGTGTGTGTATATACACATATATGTATATGCTCAATGTACTGAAAACACCAGGGATCTGTGGAAAGTAGCAACATTTGCTAAGAAGACAAAACCCAAGAGGGATGAGAAAGGGACAGTGGTTGATTTCCTTAATAGCCTGTGGATGACCTTTAATTTTTAACACTTTGGGAAGGTTGGGAGATGGAGGAGGAACAGGAGAGATGCATTATTGTGTTATGGGAAGAATATTTGACTAAAAAGACTGAAAACTTAGGTTCTGGTCTTGCCTTTTGTTACAGCTGTGTGGAAAATCACCTAACTTCTTTTATTCTAAACTTCATCATCTGTAAAATGGGGATAATAATACTTCTACTAAGACTCTCATGACTTGTTGTGAGATAATGTATATAAAATGCCTTGTAACCATAAAGCACTATATAAATGTTCATAATTACTAAGATGTCTTACTAATAATGTCTAATTTTCCTTGGAGGCTGATAAGTTGGAACTCCTCCTTGTAGTGAATTTTGTATTGAACTTTGAGGTACATTTGATGTTTTCATTGCCTTTTCTTGGAAAACCTTAATTATGCAGAGATGGAGCAAACTTCTGTAGTTCATCTAGGTGCAAGTGTGGCTGGACCAGAACCACTGAGTTTAGAATTTCCCTTTATGGTCCTTCTTCCATGCCCTTATGGTTTTGATTGTACATGCACAATGTTCTGGATACAGGGGGAGGTCCATCCATTCATCAGGCCCTTACCTAAAGACACTTGTTTTCAGTATCACTCCATGTGTTCAGAGGAAGCTCTTCAGAGAGATACTTTCAATGGTTGGAAGCAAGACATAATTGTATCTTAAGGATATTGAGAGCCCCTCATCTGGTTTGTGGGTTCCCAGTTAGAATTGCTATCTAATTCACACACCTATCTTCATGTCCATAAGTACATTGTTGGCACTTGGACTCTACCTTCTGATCTTTATTTGACTAGGGGGAAAAGACAAATGAGAGGCCAGGAACTTTAGAAAAGGTTTTAATAGGCTTAGAGCAGTTTCCATGCATCCTTCTGTTTCTAATCGGAGGGCCATATGCTGATAAGGACAGCTTGTCCTCAGGTTGCAGATTATAGGCAGGACCAGATTTCATAATTAGTACTTGGATGAAAATTTTCCTTGGGGATTTGGTTAAAAGGCAGCTCCTTCAATAAATAATCTTCTAGGTCAAGAATTGACCCAAGAAAATGCTTATTACATCCTTAAGCTTCTGAAACCTGAATGATGATGAGTCTATGGATCCTACTCATCAGCTCCAGTAATAACTTGTTGCCCTACATTCCCCACACCAGTATGTCCTCATTTTTCTTTAATACTAGAATTATTAGTTGGGAGAGGTAACAGACGGTATAGGTCTCCTTTTTTTTCCTAGAGAATAATGATCACAGGATTATGAAATTTTGAAATGGAAAGGATCTTGAAAATTCTATTTCAATCCCTGCCCCATCTCACAAATGAGGAAACTGAGGTCTAGAATGGTTTAGTGATTTGCATAAAGTTATGTGTCAGAAATAGCAGAACTAGGATTCTAACTCAGTTCTGATTTCAAAATTCAGTGTTTTTCCTATATCTATATAAAGAAACAAAATCTTGCTTTCCTTTTCATGTTGATTATAAAACAAAACACTATATTTTTGAGAGGGAAGAGGGAAGTCTTTAAAAGACTTAATTGAAAACTTTTTGTAGTTAATATAGTTAGCAAACTTGGGACATGCTGGATACTAAGATGTTAGCAGGGCTTTTACAGGACTCTTAGAATTGTGTTACACTTTTCTGGCTCCAGGATATCTCTTCCTCCATTCTTCCAATCTTCCCTAAAAGAATTTCTTATATGACTGGGGACACCTTAAATTCCATAATCAAAATTATTTAACTTACTACCACTTCCTTTGTCTCCATATTTACAAGGTTTAATAGTGCTAGGATGAAATGTTATCCTTTACCATGAAGAGCTCCCATTTCACATGTTACCTTTAATCTGAAAAATCCCTTAAATGTGAAACTTAAATTTTGGTAAAGCCAAATGATATTCTACTTAGCCAATTCTGTAAATTCTAAACTGTAAAAATGAGGGATGCTTGAATCCCGGGTTTGATCCTGCACTCTGCCACTAATATCCTCATATAAAAAATTGTGAGAGCAAATTTTACTCCTTCATTATGTAGGGGGAGTGTTGAATGAGCTCATCTTTTACCTCTGAGGACCCTTCTAACTCTGACTCTGTGATTCTATGATCCTACACAGGGTTTTCAAACCTGAAATTGTAACTAAATATCCTTGCCATTTTTAGCCTTTTATGTCTTGTCTATCTCTACACACAGTCACCCTTTCTGTCCTCTCACAGGGTGGCTTATTGTTTCTGTTGTGAGGGCGGGGAGCAGATTATCTTCAATGTTCTGATGCATGTTAGGCTCTAACGCACAGAGATTTGCCTGGCACTCTCAATGTTGCCCTTGGCACATTCTTACTCCACTCCTATGGTAGTGGATGGCAAAGCTCTTAGAATCTTATCAGTCAGAGACATCCCAGAGGAACTATTTCTCATTCAAATGCTGTTGGTACCAGTAGGAAATGGATGCAGAATATATTGTTGGCACACTTTGAACCTTCCTATCTGCAATTCACACTATCCCATGCTGGCTCACTTAGAAGGTTGTACTATTGTCACTGTGAAGCCTTTAGGGAAAGAGCTATTGACTTGTTTGCAGTGACAACCTTAGATCTGCACGTCTCTCTTCAAGAATTATCTCTTCTTTTGTAACTTCTTAGAGCCAGTAAAATGAGCCATCTCCATGTCACTCTTGTAGGACAGCTAAAGAGAGGTCTGTCCTAACTGCATGTTGGAAAGCTAGTCTTTCCATTGCCTCAAGTTTTGACATTAAGATCATTCCCCCATTCCTCTCCAGACTATTAATCCTTTTCCAGCCCAGCCCTTGGAGCCATCATCTGGGGAAGCAAACCTTGGGAAGTTGTGACCTGGCAATTGCTTCTTTGGGCTCTATGGCTGTAGCTACTGAGGACTCACAGAAGAATGTACTTACCATCAAAGTCCTTGCAAGGTGCTGCCAAATGGTTCAGCATCAGAAACTGATGTCATCATATCTGTGCAAATGACATTAAAGAAGCATTACCATCTGTTTTATCACATACCTTAAGAACAGCACCTCGTCCACTGATTTGTAACAGGATCCTTCTATATATGTGGTTTCCTCCATTAGAGTGTGAGCTTCTTGAGAGCAGGGAATCTCTTACTTTTCTATTTGTATCATCTCTGTAATATCTCAGTACTTTGTAGAAAGTAAGTGCTTAATAATGCTTTTCCATTCATGCATTGACTAGAAACTCTGCAACCTACATTTTTTTTGTTTAACCTTCACTCAAAACTTGGTGTCTTGTTGAACCTAAGGGAGCCCAGGAAAGATACTAGATCACAGGATCCAGTAGATACACTTGGGATTGGTAGAACTGTCAGCAGCAGAAGGCAGTGAAGCATTACCTGTGGCCAGTCCATCCTAGCTATGATGGAGAAACCGCTGAGGTTAGGGTCTCCATGGAATGGAGACTGAGAACAAATGTGGTTCATCAAGCAAGACTGGGGTGGGAGTGAATGTGGAAATGGGATCCTTGTTGAGGAACTAAAGGAGTAGGTCCCAGAGAAAATAATGTGGAATCACAAATCAAGATATAGTGTCTCAGTTGATGAGCCAAGGAAGTAGGCCAAGAAAATAATCAAGTTATAAGACAATGTATACCCGTTTTAGGTATAGGTAGGAAATCAGAGTACACCTGATCATAGGCAATTAGATTAATAGGTACCTGAAAGCATGAGGGCCTTTTGATGACCTCCCATGGCTATTGCAGCACTGACCCTAGTGATCCTTATGTGACCCCTTATTCATGATGTCATGCCATAGTCATATGTTACCTATATCCTACACCACCTTGTGTCTCTACTTGGGTAATCATTTTCCTGAAATAGAACTAGGAAGAGTTCAGATATCTGTGATTTGGAGCTAGTCTTATTGCTCTTTTTTTGTTAGCAAATCTCTGCTAGGCAACAAAGGGACTCAAGGACCCAGATTACCATTCTACCTATCTCTCCTGTTTTCACTGGGTCCTAGTGTCCAATTAGTATTCTCTAGTTCCTTGCTTGGTCAGAGATACACTTATTAATTCATCTTTCACTCTCCTAAGCAAAACCATTGAGATTCTCCCTATGAATTCATTTTCTTGATCTTTAATCTTATTAGAACATAAAACTAGGGTACATCCTTCCGTGGTCCCTTCATCACCGCTCCCAGGCTAACTGACCAACACTAGGCCTGAAGCTATGCCCTGAAACTCTTGTATAGCTCATGAAATTCCAAGCACCTGCCTTCTTCTTCAGTCTGACTGACACTGATGCCTCTTCTTTTCTTCATCTCTGCCCCAAATGCATTCCAAGATACTGAAACCTGACTTGGGCTTCACATTGTTCAATAGGCTGGTTATTTTAAGCACAACTTTTTTTCTAGATGGTATAAGCTAAGTGAAGGAGGTCATTCATCATCCAAGCTTCCCAGTCTTGCCTTTCTTATGTTCAGGCAAGCCTTCATGCAATAATAACTTGCATTTATGTAATCCTTTACAATTTGTAAAATATTTTCCATACAGCAAGTCTGTGACATAGGTAGTTCAAGTATTTTTATCTCTATTTTATAGATGATGAAACTGAGCCTTAGAGAAATGGAGTGAGTTCCAACATAAAAATCTCCTCTATACCATACCCTAGTAGTGATCATCTGTTCTCTGCTTTAAGAGCTCCAGGGAAGCCTATTCCTCCAAAGGTAGCCTATTCCACTTTGGTTTGATAAGAGTCATTATTTGTAGCTTTCCATCACATCTCTAAGTAAAAGCTAGGGATTGATGGGGCCATCCATACACCTTATAGCACCTAAAACTTCTTGTTGATGTGTGTGTAAACACCTACTAATTATCTAGATTGGGTTACTTATTCAAACCTTCTCTTACTCTGGTAGATCTAGGTCCCCAGGCAAGGACAATCATCACGCAGTTGCATTCAATTTCTTTAAGGTCCCAAGGTCCTAAAAGTAGCCCTGGGAAGTGTGTGTGTGTGTGTGTGTGTGTGTGTGTGTGTGTGTTTATGATACAATTCTTTTACCACTTTAGTTCATGAGCCACCAGAGGTGAATTTCCATTTACACAAACCAGCAACTCACAATAATGATTCAAAATCTTAAATATAACCATGTACTTAGTAGTGAGGCAAACAAAATGATAAATCATTCCATGGGCACTTACGTGTTAGCGCAAGTGTGGGAATAGTAAATTTTACCCACTATCTGTTAGGGAGAGTTGGAACACATTTACAGGAACCTGACAGGGAAGCATATAAGGAAGGAAAATGTTCTTGGGTGACCCACAACCTTGCAATGCTGACTTGTCATTAGTCCCTTCAAGAATAACTGCACTTCTGATAACTGCTTATCTGCTGGTCTCCTCTGCTTCCCAGCTGGGCAAATCCTCTTTTCTCTACTCCAACTGTTGTAGTATTTACAAGCTCTTTTAACTTCCAATCATCCTTAAAGGAGATGGGGTGGTTTGGAAAAGTTTCGCGCTATTAATTTGGATAGAAATTCCTTTTAAGCTAGAGAACTACAAAGATTATCAGTCTGGCTATCGTTGGGCACTCAGACTGACCCAATCAGCTCTTCATTCACTGGAATGTGTTGTCCAATCGGAACAGAACTCACAGCAAACAACTCAGTTAGACTTTCTGAGTAAGGCAAACCAAGTTTAGCCAGCTTTTCACCCACTAGGAGTCTATGTTTTCCAATTAAGTTTTAGTATAAACAAAGCAATTGTAAAATCCTTTTCCCCTTTCTGATTTTCCTTTCAAACTAGAGGAGAGTAGCAAAGGGCTGCAGGCACATCTGAAACACTTCATCTCTCACAAACTCTAGGAGCCACTCACCAACCAATCAGGAATCAAGGAGTCGACATCTTCTGTCAGTTGGAGGATTCATGATTTTTAGTTTCCAAACAGCTCAGATAAAGCTGTTTTACTTCTCCTGCTTTCCACTTAATTTCCAATCATCAGGTTCTTCAGTATTCAGGCTTAGGCTCAGACTCCTCCACCTTACTAGTCTCTACCTTGAATGGCTTAAATCAGAACCTCCTGACACTCAGAGATTCACTTTTCACTTAAAAGGTAGTAATTGAACAGATTTCCCTTGTGAAATCAACAGATCTTATTTAATCATACATTGGTATCCAAATAGTTATATGATTTCTTACACTTTTAATTTTGCTGTCTTTGGTTTTAAAGCAACTATATGCAAATAAGTTGAAGTCCGATAATGCCCTATAGCACTAAGTTCTGAATTTTAAAGGCTTAATAATGATAACAATAAATAACATATTTATGATAATAGTATAGTATAGTAATAATTCATAGTAAGCTATGTGCTGCAAGGAAAATATTTTACAATTTTACAATTACAATTTATAGTAAGCTAAGTGCTTTATAATTATTACCTCCACTTGATCCGTACAACAAACCTGGGAGGTAGGTGCTATTATCATTCTCATTTTACAGATGAAGAAACTGAGGCAAACAGGGGGAAAGTGACTTTGCTTAGGGTCACACAGCTCATCAATGTCTGAGGCTAAATTATTTTTACAAGCTTTTATAAAGAGAAGCAGCGATCCCTAAAAGCCTTTATGGGGTCATCAAGAACAAGTGGGAAGCTGAGGGTTCAGTGAAAAGAGTCTTTAATGAAGAGGACCCTGATGAGATCCTGGCTCTGTCTCTTCCTTCCCATGTTTCCTTCAGCAAGTTGCTTAAACCCTCTAGGCATCAATTTCCTAATATATAAAATGAAGGTTTTCAGTTAGTGGCTTATAAGGTCCTGCATATTTTAAAATCTATTATCCTATGCATCAGATCAGACTAATATAATTTTCTTTCTTTTTTTTTTTGCTAGATCAAGGCAATGGAATGTATACATTTCTTCTGAAATTCAGCAATCCATTTGACATTTTCTCATACCATCCCTGTGGATAAGATGGAGAGATAGGCTAGGTTGTAGAACAGTTAAGTCTCTAGTGGTCTGTTAGTAGGCTCTTCCCTTGGCCCTACTGTGTTAAACAATTTTATTATTAATATCTATGAAGGCATGGGCAGCTAGGTGGCAGAGTAGATAGAGTGCTGGGCCTGGAGTCAAGAAGATTCCTCTTCCTAAATTCAAATCTGGTCTCAGATACTTACTAGCTGTGTGACCCTGGGTAAGTCATTCAAACCTGTTTGCCTCAGTTTACTCAACTGTAAAATGAATTGGGGAAGGAAATGACAAACTACTCTAATATCTTTGCCAAGAAAACCCTAAAGGGGTCACAAGGAGTTGGACATGGCTAAAAAAGGAGTAAACAAACATATGTACAAATGAAGGCATAGATACCATGTTTATCAAATTGGCAAATGACATGAACCAGACATGTCCAGCTTTATCTTCTTTGCTACTGGAGCATTTTGTTGGGTGACTGCTCTAAGCTGTTATTTCTAGAAAAACAGTGTATTAATCATAGTGAACCTTGGAGGTCTCCTCTGGATTGAGCCAGTAATTATAGCTCTTTCAGTCATGGTCTTTCAGCAACAAGTCTGCTTTAACAGTAAGTCTCCAACACATGAGGGCTGACTCCTTTTAAAGATGTCATATATGATGACAGCTTTGTTACCATTGATGTGTTGTTGGTCATAGCAAAGAGCAGTGTCCTTGTGTCTTCATATTGAAATACATTTCTCACACGTGGAGCTTCAGTTCTTTCCTGAGCCACAAGAGGGATTAATTAGGATTTATTAAGTACTTGGGCAGCTAGCTAGCTGGTGTAGTGAATAGAGTGTCAGGCCTGAAGTCAGGGATGATCATCTTTCTGAGTTGAAATCTGGCCACAGACACTTACTAGCTGTGTGACCCTGGGCAACTCATTTAACCCATTTATCTCAGTTTCCTCATCTGTAAAATGAGCTGGAGAAGGAAATGGCAAACCACTTCAGTATCTTTGCCAAGAAAGCCCCAAATGGGGACACAAAGAGTTGGTCATAAATAAACAACAATTAAATACTTACTTTTAGGCAGGTGCTGTGATAACACTGGGTATACAAAGGCAAGAGTACAATACTCTAACTTCATGGAAGTTATATTCTGATGAGACAATAAGATGTATGTGAATAAGTACATATACACACACATATATACATACATATACACATGTATACATATACATAGATACATATGTGTATCTATGTATATGTGTGTATAAATATATATGTATACGTATATATACACATATATGGTACAAAATGAACGAAAGGTAGTTTGGGCACTATGTGATACAGTGGCTGGAACACTGGACTGAAAGTCAGGGAGACCTGAGTTCAAATTATAGTGTCTCATACTTATTAGCTGTGACTTTGGGCAAATCACTTATCTCTATGTGCTTCAGCAATTCCCTAACACAGAGTCATGGATTGTTGTCAGTCATATGCTGTTGATAACAGCGAATCCCAGATTTTTAAAGCCCTCAAATTCTTTTATGTATGAAAATGATTTGAAAGTTTCAGTCAGTTGACCAGAGGAGCCACCTCATTGCAGCTCCCTCCTCATTTGTAATTGTGTTTCAAAAACAGCCATAAAAATGTATGCCTTGAGGACTGCTGCTTTCTTTTAATACATTTTACTATTAATAATGATAACAATTAGAATTAGCTTACTTTATCAATGAGATATTTGATTAGTTCAAAACTGGCTAAGGAGACTTCAATATAAATATTTAAATAAAATGAACTCTTTCCATCAACCCAAGATGTCAAAATTCGACTGAGTAGCCAGTGTCTCTTTCTTTTCTGCAACATCCTAATCTCATTTTTTTCATAGTTCCTTCTGGCTTCTCCTTTTCCCCTTGGAATCATCTCAGCAGTGTCTGTGGAAGTAAGATAGCTTTATGTGTATAGCTAAATTATATGCTTTGTAGGGCAGGCATCATATCTGAGGGTGCATTTATATTTGTCAAATAATGTATCACCTTAACTCTCTATCTCTTTTCAAATCCCATCTGAAAATCTTTCTCTCTTCTTCCCAATGTCTTGTTCCCTTTGCTATTATTTAATTCTGCAAATGGCACAGGGATACATTCTACATGGAAAATGTCATGCAAATAAAGTTGTATTCCACCTGATGTATGTTTAATTTCTCTGGTGTATTAGGATGTAGGATACTATAGCATACATCAAGTACATGGGCACATATAGTGAGTAGAGAGGTTCAATAATTGGTGAATGTGAAACTTGCATTACATATGCTCTAGCTTTATAAGATTTGATTGCCAAAACTGTGTTCAGTAAAACTAAATTCTACATTAGATGGGGATGTAAATGCATTTGAACACATCCAAGAGATGTATTCGTGATCGCTGATACTGAATTCAATGGCAGCTAAGGAATGAGGAGTATTAGGTTCCATCCCATTCCATTATTTTGGTGTGCACATCTTTGCAAACCAACTATCTTCTTCATCTGTTGAACTCTTATTCATCCTTTAAAGTCCAATTCAAATGCTCCCCTTCCACAAAGCCTCCCTGGATCCTACCTCTTATAACCTTGCTCTTTTTATGCCTCATAATGTTTTGTTTTTCAGCTCTTTAATGAACTTTTCTTGAAATATCGTGTATTACAGTTGTGTGTGTGTCTGCATCCTATCCTGTTATCAGACTGCCTGCAAGTTTCATGAGGATAGGGAATTAGCTAGACTTTTTATCTCTGTCAATCTTCAGAAGCAGCATAGTACACACAGTGTACATGCTTAATAAGTGTTTGTCATAAGAACGAATGAATAAGCTCTGTGGAGTCCTAGTAAAAGGTAAATGTCCCTGGTTCCATTTTATGAAATATCATGTTGTTCTTGCATTCAAGGGTGGTTCCTTCTCCTTTCCCTCTTCCAATACGGTAGTTTGAAATTTCAAGAGATATATGCACTGAAGTGTAGATAATACTGCACAATAATGGCCATGTCACCACTACTTCCTGAGAAGTAGATCTAGTTAGAGCTTCTGGCCTAAAGAAGCAGCTAAGCCATCCAAAGTGTCTGCATTCTCCATATAAAGCATCCTTTCTCCAAAACCATTTCCTGCTGTTATTGTCTCCCACTAGCAGCAAAGATATTAACTAAACCTGATTGGCAGTGATTTATTGTATGTCCTGGATGTTTTCTGGAGGTAAGAGGAGATTGGGCAGTTAGGTGGTGCAAGAGATAGAGGCTGGTCCTGGAGTAAGGAAGACCTAAGTTCAAATCTGTCCTTAGGTATGTGACACTGGGCAAGTCACCTAACTTTTTTTTGGCCTCAATTTCCTCATCTGTGAAATGGGGATAATAATAGTACCTGCCTCCCAGGGTTGTTGTGAGGATCAAATAAGACAATAGTTGTAAAACACCTGGCATATAATGAGTGCTATATAAATGTTAGCTATTATTATTATTTCCAGCTTTTTGAGAGACCTACTGCTGGAGGCAAAGAGCTTTGCAATTGACAGAGGAGCCAGTGGGACTATTTAAAATTTTCCTTTTCAATTAACAAGTGTGTATTTTCTCTCCTCTTCCCTCCCTTCTCATATAAGGAAAAAAAAAGGAAAATAAAACTTTTGTAACAAGCGCAGTCAAGCAAAATAAACACATTGTCCTTATGCAAAAATATATGTCTCACTCTGCATTTTGAATCAATCACTTCTGTCAGGAACTGGGTAACATCTGGATGGAAGTGAATGGGACTAGTTAAAGCTAATAGTAACCTTGGTGGCACTATGATAGAGAAAGAGTCGGTCCCCAAGAAGACCCAGGTACAAGTCATGCTTCTGACACCACTTATGTAATTCTGGGCAAATAATTTAACCCCTCAGTGCTCTCGGTAACTTTTTAAGACTTTAGCTTTTAGAGAAGGTGTTGGCCTATAATGATAGAGGATGTTCCCTACTAGAGCTCCTAAATCATGTACCCATTTTGATCACATCTTGGTATATGGTATAAGATCTTGGTCTATGCCTCGTTTTTGCCATACTATTTTCCAGTTTTCCTAGCAGTTTTGTCGAATAGTGAGTTCTTATCCTAGAAGCTGGGGTCTTTGGTTTATCGAACATTGTGTACCTAACCTATTCCACTGATCCACTACTCTATTTCTTAGTGAGTACCAAGTAGTTTTGATGATTACTGCTTTATAACACAATTTAAGATCTGGTATGGCTAAGCCACCTTCCTTGCATTTCTTTTCATTAATTCCCTTGATATTCTGGACCTTTTGTTCTTTCAAATGAATTTTGTAATTATTTTTTCTAGCTCTATCAAACAATTTTTTTGGTAATTTGGTGTGGTGCTGAATAAATAAATTAATTTAGGTAGAATTGTCATTTTTATTATATTAGCTCGGCATACCCATGAGCAACTGATATTTTTCCAATTATTTAAATCTGACTTACCTGTGTGAAAAGTGTTTTGTGATTTGTTCATATAGTTCCTGGGTTTGTCTTGGCAGGTAGACTCCCAAATATTTTATGTTGTCTACAGCTACTTTAAATGGAATTTCTCTTTCTATCTCTTGCTGCTAAGCTTTGTTAGTAATATATAGAAATGTGGGTTTATTTTATATTTTGCAGCTTTGCTAAAGTTGTTAATTATTTTAACTGGTTTTTTAGTTGATTGTCTGCATATCATCTGTAAAGAGTGATAGCTTTGATTCTTCATTGCCTATTCTAATTCCTTCAATTTATTTTCCTTCTTATTGCTAAAGCTAACATTTCTAGAATAATACTGTATAACAGTGATGATAATGGACATCCTTGTTTCACCCCTGATCTTATTGGAAATGCTTCTATCTTATCTTCATCACATATAATGCTTGCTGATGGTTTTAGATAAATGCTACTTATCATTTTAAGGAAAACTCCTTTTATTCCTATGCTCTCTAATGTTTTTAATAGGAATGGGTGTTGTATTTTGCCAAAACTGCCAGAACTTCTTATCCCAGGAGAATTTTAAGTCCAGTCCTTATCCCTTTAATATAATTATACTGCTTGGAACATTGAGGGGCCAAAAATAATTCTGCAAGGAGTTATAGGCTTGAGCAGCACTAATCTGGACTTGAGACACCTGTGGGAGGTATGCCAAGGCCTACAGAGACTTCGTTGACTTCAATGTATGAGATTAGAGCTTCAGGACCTGAGTAGGCCTTTTTTGGACTTCCTACACTTTAAACTGTACTTGGTCTTCAGTCTTTAAATGGTGAATATCTTCCACTGAAGGGCTTACATCTCCTATGAGAAGAGGAAGTCTTGCATGCCTCAAACTATTCACAGTCCACTTAAAGCATTATACTTACAGACTTTAGCTGTTCTTTCACAGGAGATAGGATGCTTTCCCTTCTTACCATCATCTCTTTGAATCCCTAGCTTATTCAGAGTTCTGGTCAAGAGCCATTTCTTATATGAGACTACAACTATTATTTTTAGCCTTTTTATCCTTCCCCTCCAAAAATTACTTCATTGTATTTACTTATCTGTGTATATGCTCTTTCCCTCCAGTATTATATAATCTCCTTGAGGACAGGAATTATTTTTATTTTTGTCTTTGTACTACTGCATCCTCTTGCCCCCTTCTCTCACTGCCTAGTGTGGTACCTGACATACATAGTAAACAAGCTTAATAAATGTTTGGTGAATGGCTATAAGTAGATCACATTTTGCTTTCAGTTTGTTTGATGGGGACAGAAATCCAAAGATTCCTTTGTTGCTCACCCTGAACCTTTGGAATCATAATTGTCAAGATCATTTCTAGGTGCTCCAACCATTCTTCCAATACAAAAATCCTCTCTTCAATAACTCTGAATGTTCTCTTGAAAGAAGAGCTGTGGGAAGAGTTATGTATATGTATGTATGTGTATGTATGTGTGTATGTGTTTGAACCCCAACTGCAAATGGACCTTCGGGTGTTTTGGGGATAAGGGTTCCTCTTCCCACGCTGTCTTACCTCTCCCATGCCTTTCATAATAACTTGCAGTTCTCAGCACTGAAACTTGCCTCAGCAGCAAATTTTGAAATTCCTGAAATCATGATCAGCTGTTTTTATCTATGCTTTGGGTCTGGATATTAGCATTCCTAGACACAGTTTATGATCACTGGTAGTAGAGACGATAGATAGATAGATAGATAGATAGATAGATAGATAGATAGATAGATAGATAGATAGATAGGGCATTTATTAAGTACTTACTGTGTGCTAGGCACTGTGCTACAGATACAAGCAAAAAAAGACAGTTCCTACCCTTAAGGAGCTTACATTCTAATGGGAAAGACAACACTTAAAAGGAAGCTGGGAGGCTGGGGGCAGGCAAGATTGATATTCTTCATTGTTGATCATTGTTGGTTTAAGTTGGCTTCAACTCTTTCTATGCCATACATATCATAAGTATTTGAACCCAGGTGTTCCTTCATATTCCACTTATTAAGTATCCTACTGAGCCAAATAACGATTATAAAAATTAAAAAGGAGAATTATATCTCAGGGCAGTCTGCTATTGATTATGGATATCTGTTTAATCAGAAACACAGGATCAAGCCAGGCTTATAACTCTTAGGGATACGAGAGCAGAGGGCTTGCTTTGACTGTTCAAGAACACATCTTTTCAAAGACCTAGACCCACTTCATAAGAGGCACTGAAGGCTGAGGTAGAATTAATAAGCTTCACAAGACTTCACTTTCATAAGAAAGCTTCAAAATCAGTTAGAAGGCAGGAGCATGTGGTATCAAGAGTACTGGACTCTGAGTCCAGAGAATTAAGTTCTAGTCCTGGCCCTGACATTAGCTACATACTATGACCTTACATAGAAGATTTCATCTCTGTGGTCCTTAATTTCTTATCCCACTTCCATGTCATTACACTGAAGGTCCCCCAAGAATAGAATGTGCTCCCTCCTCTACTCCACCTCTTGGATTCTATAGCATCCTTCAAATCAAGAGTTTAGATACCACCTCCTACAGGAGGCCTTCCTAGATTTCTCAACACTGCCTGCCCCCTCCCACTCTTGGTAGTCAAAGCCCCTTTCTTCTTGAAATTACTTATTTTCTGTTTACATATTGTATCTCTATGAACCTTCTGCACCTCCCTCCATTCCCACCCCAGTAGAATGTTTCTTGAGAGTAAGGGCAGCTTCATTTTAGTCATTGTATTCCCAGTGCCTAGTTCAGTGCCTTGAACACAGAAAGTGGGTGCTTAATAAAAACACATAGAATTGAATTGAAATGATTGGCCTAGATGATCTTTAAATTCCCTTTCAGCTCATAGTCCTTTGATTTACAAAATGAGGGGGCTGGCATAAATGATCTTGGAGATCCTTGTAGGCTCTGAGGTGCTTTGGTTGATGATTCTACGGTAAGAGCAGTGATTCAGCATGGCCAGCAGGGCTGGGAGGAGAAAAGAAGGAGAGGTTGGAGAAGAACAGGAAATAGTTGTTGCTACATTAAAAAACATCTTTTCCCTCCTCCCACAGCAGCTGTTTACCTAGAAAACAAGATTTGAGTTTTCCCAGCACAACAGTGCTATGAAAGTACAATTACCTGCTGTGACAGGCCTATCTTTTATTTCCCCGTGAGCCAGATAGAGGCAGTGAGCTTTTTTGTCTGAGCGATGACCTCGCCCAAGTGATTCAAGTTCTGAAAATCAACTGGGCAGGAGGAAGGAAAGACAAGGCCTATGGTTAGGCTGGTGTCTTGTCAGATGGATGCAAGCTGGGCAGCAATAAAAAGCCATTTTCTTTCTTCTTTTAGCCATGGAGCGGCCATAGATTGAATTCTCGGAGCTGGACTGAATTCTCCCTAGAGTAGGGAGTCAACCTTTTTGGTGTCATGGACCCCTTTGGCAGTGTGGCAAAGCCTATGGACCACTTCTGAAAGTAACGTTTTTAAATGCATGAAATAAAATGCATTGGATCACAGAGGAAACCAATTATATTGAAATAATTATGAAAAAAAAAAGTTTTAAAAAGTTCACTGTTGCCAGGTTAGGAACCCCTGCCTAAGAGTTCATCTAACCTCATCTTTTCATTTTACAGTTGAGGAAACTGAGGCCCAGAGAGGTGGCCCGAGGTCATACAGCATGATAGTTATGGAACTCAGGCAAAACCCCAAGTCCTCTGAATACCAGTCTAGTCTCAGGCTTCCTATCTCTGAAGCCAGGGATCAGGAGAGAAAGCCTGGGAAGTTCCTGGGAAGTTTCTGTAGGCCTATCTTTCTTGCCTGGGGTAGGGGAGGGGTTAGTCTCACTCAGCCAGTAAGAGTTTGGGCTTGACCTTTCCTTGTGATTAAAATTCTGCCCTGATGAAGTCATAGAAGTAAATTGAGCTTCCTGTTGGTGTGGGTTTATTATTATTTTTTCCACCCTCACTCTACTGGGAACAAAATTCTCAGCTGGGGATAGTTTCTGGAGAGGGAATGTTTTCCCCAGTCCCCAACTGTTTCTATTTGGGGATCAGGGTATTGAGGTGTACTTGGGGAGGGCATATTCTCTTCTAAGTGTTGCTTTCTGCTCATTCCATGAAAAGCAGTAGAGTACGATAGAAAAAGAGCACAGGCTGAGGAATTGAAAGCTGAGTTTAAATATTAGTTCTGCTGGTGTAGCAGAATGTAATGGTGCCATGGACTTGGAGTCAGAAGACCTGGCTGGAGCCCCAAGTCAGGCTTCTAACACTTAACCAGTTGTGTGACCTTGAACAAGCAACTTGGCCTCTCTGGCTGAGCCTCAGTTTCCTCATCTGAAAAATGGGATAATCATACTTGCACTGACTGTCATATACAATTGATGTGAAGCATTTTGCAAATTCTAGAGGGCTTTATAAATGTGAGCTGTTGTTATTGTGTGACCTAAGGCTGGTTCTGTGGCCTTTCAGTGTTTCAGCTTACGCTCCTCCAGTCCTCTTCATTAAAATATGGTGGGGTTCAATATGGTCATCCAGCTGAAGCACCTTGACATCACTGAAAGAAAAGCATGATAGAAGCCCAAGCTACTCTTCTACTCAGCTCTCACTCTTCCCTTTTGGCTCCAGAGAATCCAATTGAATATTATGATTTAATAGCTTTATGTCTTTAGTACATAGTATATTTCCTTGTACATTTTTTTTAGTGGATCTGTGATTTCATTCATATCAGTAACTCCTGGTGAGGAAAATGTCTGCACAGTTGTAGTTGAGCACCTGCTCAGCAATTTAGAGTTGCTGGAGCCCTGAGGTGTTCATTGACTTGCCCAAGGTCAAACAGCCAGTATACATCAGAGGCAGGACCTCAACCCAGGTCTTCCTGACTTTGAGGTCAGTTTTCTATTTGCAGTATCATATTACCTCTCAGTCTTTGTGTTACTGGTCTTAAATTAAAAGAAAAGGACACCCTTCCCTCCCCCCAAAAATTCATAATTGAAGTAATCAAAGCTATTTTTTAAGTCAGGGGATTTCTTGTGCATAATACTGATTAAAAATTTTTTTAGAAACAACTTTACAAACATTCTTTTACTTGAAACTCACAACAACTGTGAACAGTAGGTACTATAGGTATTATTATCCCTTTTTTCTGCCAATGAGGAAACTGAAGACCAGGGAAGGAAAATGTGCCCAAGGTCACATGGGTAGTTGTAGAAAACAAAGCCCCAGCTTCTCTTGGGCCAATGTACTTTTCTGCTGAAGCCCCGGAGAGGGGAGAAAACACTTCCTTCACTCCATTCCTGATTAGCCACTCCAAACAAGACTATCTCTGTTTCCAACAGAGAATCACAACTCCCTGCAGCTTTCACAGCTTGGGAAAATGCCCCATTAGGAGGTTCACTTTAGGCCACAAGCCGGGCTGCACTGTTTCTTCTTGTGTACTTTTTTAAAATTTTGTAGTGACCCCACTATTAAGAAGAAAGAGAAGGTCCATGAGACTAGATGAGAGGAAAGATATCCTCCCTTTTCTTCAGTACTGAAAAAAAGAAATAAGGCTTTTCTTGTGGTCCTAGAATAGGTAAGCTCTTCACACTTAACGTGATGGAGAATTGGGCACCAGTACAATTCGTATGGCAAAAGTTCTGAATCTACTTGGGGAGAAACACAACTCCAGACAAAAACCAAGCACTGAACTGAATTTCCTGCAAAATCAATAATGAAACTGAGGGTTAGCAAATAGATAGCCCAAGTGCTATATTGATACCCATTAAACTCAAAAAGATCCAAAGGAAAAGAGGCATCTATTACATTGGGAAGACCCTCTGTGGAAGATCCACAGTAGGACACAGACAAGAATTGCACAGGTTGAGAAGATAAGGGTGAGTTGTAGTCTTTTTCTTTTTTTTTTTTTTTTTTTAGGTGAGGCAGTTGGGATTAAGTGACTTGCCCAGGGTCACACATAGCTAGTGAGTGTCAAGTGTCTGAGGCTGGATTTAAACTCAGGTCCTCCTGACTCCAAGGCCGGAGCTCTATCCACTGTACCACCTAGCTGCCCCATGGATTATAGTCTGAATCAGGGGTGGGGATCCTGCAGCCTCAAGGTCATATGTGGCCCTCTAGGTCCTCAAGTACTATCCTTTGACAGAATCGAAACTTTACAGAGCAAATCCCCTTAATAAAAGATTCTAAACCATTAGAAGAATGAATGAATGAATGAATGAATGAATGAATGAATGAATGAATGATGGTGAACAGTAAAGCATTTATTGGGTGCTGGCTGTGAGTGAGGTACTTTGCTAAGTGCTATGGACACAAACACAAGAAAGCAAAATGTTTCCTACTGTCAAGGGACTTACATTCTAATGGAGGAAGATAAGAAGAACATAGGAATTAGAAAGCAGGTTTGGTGGGGGTATGCCTGAGGTATCATGGTTTAGAAATGATGAACAGAAAATTACTGTGGAGGCTTAGTTCCAGGCATGACAAGGCAAAAATCACCCATTAGTGCCTAGGGTGGTTCCACGAGCAGAATATAAGGTTCTGATGGATGAAGGAATGAAATTATGGTGTCACTGAAGTATAAAGCCAGATAATACTCCCTGATTGTATTTTTTCCTAAAAGGAAGATCATCCAGGGAGCCAGAAGAAGAACTGTATTGAGTTACATATTTTCTGTATGTAGTATTCATCTTTATTAACTCATTCAAAGAAGCAGAAAGGCAGAATGGTGTAAGAGAATTAAGGAGAAAAACAATGCTACTGGTCTAGAAGTCAGGAAGTACCTAGGATTGAATTCTGCCTACACAGACTCCTTGGAGGTAGGAATTGTTTAATTTTCTTATCTTTATAGCCTCACATCTTATACAATGCCTTGTAAAAATTTGGCATTTAATGAATGCTTGCTGAATGAATGAATTCCTACTTGTGGTATGATTATGGAATAATCTCAGTTTCTGCATCTGTGAAATGGAGATAAAATATCTGTAGCATTTCACATGACAGGTGTAAGGATTGAATGAGAAAATATATACAAAATGCTATATAAAGGTCAACTATTAATTAAATTTTAAACATGATTGCTTTTTAAACATCTATTTTTATTCTGAATTTAACACCAGCAAATAAAATAGGCATTTCCATGCATGTAATAGAACAGAAAAAGAGAAATGTGTGTAAAATTGTAATTTTCTTTTCTTTTTAGGTATTTGATAAGTTTAACTTGTAGCTTTCAAAGTTGTCCTGCTTGTCTGTGTTTCTGTCTGTCTGTTTTCTTTTCTCTATTTAAAAAAGATACTTCAGTGACCCTTTCATTCCTTCCTTCCTACCTTTCTCTCCCTCTCTTTCTCTCTTTCTCTCTCTCTCTTGTCTTTCTATCTCTGGTTGTCTACCCCCCTCCCATTGAGAAAGAAAAAAACGAAAAGAAAATCTAAACCTTTGTGACAACTACACATAGTCAAACAAAACAAATCCTTACATTAGCTATATCTAAAAAGATTTTCTTTGCGTGTGTGTCTTAAAGCCATAACCTCTCTGTCAAGAGAAGAGTAGCATACTTAATCATCAATCCTCTGGAATTGTAGTCATTGCATTGATTAGAGTTCTCAAGTCTTTCAAAGTTGGCTTTCTTTATAATACGTTGTCATGTCTAAATTGTTCTCTTCTGCTCACTCCACTTATCAATTTGTGCAGGTCTTTCCTAGATTCCTCTGAAACCATACATTTTGTAATTTTCTATGATGCCCTATATTTCCCATTATATTAATGTACTATAGTTTGTTTATCCGTTCATTGATAGGAACCTTCTTAGTTTCCAGTTCTTTGCTATTATAAAATGAGCTACTACATGTGTTTTTGTACATATGAATCATTTTGCTCTTTCTTTCATCTTTTGGGGTATAGCATAGACTAATAGAGGTATTGCTGTGTCGAAGAATATGCACAGTTTGATGATTTTTTTTCGGGGGGGGTATAGTTCCAAATTGCTTTCCCGAATGGCTGGACTAATTTACATTTGTACAAAAAGTGAATTAATGTGCATGTTTTCTCCTAATGCTCTCTAACAATTGGTATTATAATTTTTTGTCAGCTTTGCCAATGTGATGGATGTGAGGTGGAACCATTTATTGCTATGGTTTAACAATTTGTTAACAATCAATTGCACTAATTATTAATGATTTTGAGTTTTTTCATGTGTGTCAAAAATTTGGATTTCTTCCTTTGAAAAGTTCTTGTTCATATCTTTTGACCATTTGTATCTGTTGGGAGATGGCTCTTGTTTGATAGCTTTTGTTTTTATATCACCTTCATTTCAAAATAAATCCCTTTTTCTCCATCCAGTGAAGCATCCATTGTAAGAAAGAATAAAAATACAAAAAAAAAAGAAAGAAAAAAAGCAGGTTAGAAAATCTAACCAAATTTCAGCTGAGTCTGACAGTATATGCAGTGTTCCACAGCCAAGCCCCTTAACTCTACAAAGGAAAGAGAAATTTATTTTCTCATCAGTTTGCAGAGGGAACATTTGGTTGTAATAATTGTACACAGTGTTCAGCTTTGAAGGTTTTTGGTCTTTCTATATTGCTATAGTCATAATAGATATTGCTTTCTGTGGTATGTTTACTTCACTCTTTATCAGTTCATAGAATTCTTCCCATGGTTCTTTGAATTCTTTGCATTCATTTTTATTGCAAAGTAATGTCCCATAGAATTTATGTGCCATAATTCATTTATCCATTCTCCAATCAATGGGTGTCTATTCCCCCCCCCCCATTTCTTTGTTATCTGAAAAGGGCTAGTATGAATGTATTGCTATACATGGGACTTTTCTGTCTTTGAACTCCCTGAGATAAATGCACAGCTGTGGAGTATCTGGTTCAAACGTTATGGGGATTATAATTTTAAAGCATATTTCTAAGTTGCTTTTTGCAATATTTAGAGCAATTCATAGCTCTAACAATGTTATATTAAAGTAACTATCTTTCTATGGTCACTCCAACATTGAAAAGTCAACTGTTAAGGTGCTCTGCTAGGTGCTAGGGACACAACAATAAAAAGTGACAATTACTGCAGGGGGATCTGTTATTCATAGAGAAATATAGTAAAATACAGAGTGTGATGAGGTAAAGGATAGATTCAGAAATAATTCTCTAGGAAAAACTGAATAGGGTAAGAATACTTTCATTTGGGAGGATTGAAAAGGTTCATAAAAGATATAGCCCCTCAGCTGAACTTAAAAGGAAGAGAAGAATTTTAATAGGTCACATTGGAGAAGGGGGGGCGCAGATTCCAAGCATAGAGGATAGCCTATAATACTACACAAGGGTGGGCGATGACAGGTCAAGAATGAGGAAAAGTTAATAATTCAGTTTGACTGGAATATAACCAGGAAGGTAAGTTGGAGTAAGATTGTGGAGGCTCTTAAATCCCAGGCTAAGGAGTCTGAATTACATTTTATAGGCAAAAGACATTGAAAATTTTTGAGCTGGGGTGTAATATGATCAGACCTGTGTGTTAGGAAGAACATTTTAAAAGATGTGTGGATAAGGGATGGGAAAGGGGAAAGACTACAGTATCTTGTTAAGAAAAGGGGAATTTTGGTTAATTAAATGATCTGCTCAATAGTATTATATGTACTTAAATGGTTTAACAATTTTCAAAGAAAATGTATAATATCATAATTACATCAACATTAAAAATTTTTGTCTTTATGAATACCAGCTGTCACTGATAGTGCTATAGATTCAAGGGACTTCCAGGCAATAGGATCTTTTGATTAAAAGGTACAAGTCTATGATTTCAGATGTTGTATATCAGTATAGAATGCAGTTTGTATATGACAGAATATAAGTCCTAGGAAGTTGCATGAGATATGGCTTGTTCAGAGTGGGTAGTGTAGTGGCTAGAATGCCAGACTTGGACGCAGGAAGACCTAAGTTTGAATCTTATCTCAGACACTTACTAGCTTTGTGCCCTTGGACGAGTCACTGAACGTCTCTCAGCCTCAGTTTCCTCAACTGGAAAATGAGGGCTTTCAGGGCTGTTGTGGAGACCAAATGAAAAAATATATGTAAAGCAGTTCACAAATCTTAGAGTGCTATATAAATGCACTATTGTTATTGTTGTTGTATATCAAAATTATGATTTGAATGTAGTAAGCTAGTTATTTCTAGTAATCTATTTACTATTTTTCACTAGCTCTCTTTTGATGACTAGCATACCTAATAATATAAAGATCATTTTATTTATTTTGCTCTTTCTCTCTCTTGCCTTTTCTCTCTACCTTCCTCCCTCCTCCACTGTCTTAGACTCCTGGGCAATTTCTACTCACCCCATAAAGTTAGAATGGATCTCAACAAATTATCTAGTTCAAACCATGCCATGAAGCATGAAAAAAGATTAGAGGTACACAATGGGATGGAGGAAGGTGTGCTTTAGCAAACTCTCAAGCAAGTGGTTACAGAGCTCCAAAAAATCATTTATTCTCATATATGACAAATGTATTTTCCATTGTAACAGAAGAAGAAACAGGTTTGGAGGGAGGAAGTGATTTCCCTACAGTTACTAAGTGAGTTAGTAATAGAATGCGAAGTCAAATTTGGGTTTGCTTACCAATGGGCAGCAAGTACTACCTCCTGACTGACTCAGCATTTCATGTCATTTTACTGTAGACTCTACTAGACCTCACATCCACCCATTGCCAAAAGGAAAGATCTTGCCCTCTAAGAACTTATCTTTATCATTTTTGTTGTTTAATGATTATTCCAGTTATAGGCCCTCAATAATCCTTCATAGGGCAGGAATCCAGTAAGCCCTTCTTTTTGCCTGCTCTTTGGAACTTCAGGTGCTTATCTTTAGTTCAGCTTTTGGCATTTCTACTCTCAAGTCTCCACCTTGCTTGAGGAAGGAATTCATAGCAGGGTCATTTTTTAGGCTTCCTGGTTTGGCTATTAAAAATGGCATTGGCCCTATCTAAAGTCACTGATCCAGAATGAGGAGGAGGAAGAGTAAGATGTGACTTGAGTCAACAAAAAATGACTGAAAATTCCAATGGCTAAGGGCTGGTCAGCAAGAGCTTCAGGCTTCTGTCCTTGGTCCTGTCCCTGAACTTGCTTTGTGGCCATGGGCAAAGACATGTTACCTCACATTTTCCACACTAACCAGGATGCAAAATACATACAGTAGCTAATTGTTCCAAAGGAGATTGGTGATTAGTGTCATTGTGCCTTTGAAAATGCTGAGAACTACCATGAGCTTTTCTCAGGAAAAAAAAATACTATTCAAGAACACTCCACACATGAACCATGACTCTATTCAAAACTAAAACTAAAAATGATGGTGTCATTGACTTTCAGTAACCTAAGTTTACCAAAATGAGATTGTGTGCCTTGTAGAGATAGAAATTGAATATCTGTTTCTGCCTTATTTGAACCCAATGAAGAAAGTGTTGATAATTCAACATAAGCATCAAGTGTTTTCCATTTAAAATCTCTAACCACAGACTTGAATTCTCAGCTGTCTATTTTGTTCAATATATGTGTATATATATTTATATGTGTGTGTATGTATATGTATACAGAAACAGATCAGAGAGAAGCTCCAAACTTTATAGCATTGTCCCCCAGATCAGATTCTTCAAATTGAGTAATTATGTAAATCTGCAGAAGGTCTAACTTAACATCCATCCAGGGGTTCCTCCTGGAACAATTGGTCACTCAGTGCCCACCTGACCCTGAGGATGTGGTTGACTCATAAACAATACAGATGTTCCTCTTAAGTAGAACTGATCTTTGTTGGGGAGAGAAGGTTTGTGATAATGAAAATATTCTTTCACTTCTGGAAAATGCCTTTTTCAGCATTGTATATTTGAGACTTATTAAAGTATGGAACTTTTTGCTAGCAAGACCGTGACCAGAAAGAGAACTCTATCTATCAATTAGTTTCAAGGCATTGGAAGGTAGAATAAGCACATGCCAACCCTCATTTTTGAGTGCTTGCTTAAGAATCCTCTTTGACCCAGACACCAAAACACTTCAAGTGCTTAGTAAAATCTCCAAGTCATTAATTCACCTATATTATAGCTTTGGCATGGTACCGTGGAAAGAAAGAACTCTGGCTATGAAGAAAGAGGAACTTGTGCCTCTGAATCTTACTACCTGTGTAGCCTTGGCCAGGTTATCCCATCTCCTGAAAGCTGTTTCTTCATCAGTAAATTGAGGGGATTGGGCAGCTAGGTGGAGCAGTAGATAGAGTACTGGGCCTGGAGGCAGGAAGGCCTGAGTTTGAATCTGGCCTCGGATACTTACTAGCTGTGTGACCCTGGGCGAGTCATTTAACCTTGTTTGCTCCAGTTTCCTCAACTGAAAAATCAGCTGGAGAAGGAAATGGCAACCCACTCCAGTATCTTTACCGAGAAAACTCCAAATGGGGTCACAATGACTGAAATGACTGAACAACAAATTGAGAGGGTTGGAACATATGACATTGGAGGATGGAAATCTATGACTATGAGATTCCATTCTGGCTTTACTCTTGACTGGCACAAGAATGCCAAAGGATAGGGAAAATGATTTCCCCTGTAGTTAGAGTTACAGTATCATAGCTTTAAAACTCGAAGGGAGATGCCTCAGAGGTCATCTGATCCAACCCCCTTATTTTAAAGATGAGGTGGAGATTCTTGGAGGTGAAAGGACTTGCCTAGGACCACAGGTGGTAAGTGGCAGAAAGGATGGATTCATATCCAAGCCTTTCAAATTTATTGCTTTTCCTATTGTGTCACTTTATTGTCTCATTGGCCATGGTCATTTAGATCCAACATATGCCCTAATATGAGGAATAAGGAAAACCTGGGATACATATATATATATGTGTATACATATATAATATATGTATGTATGTATGTATGTATAGGTATATGAGTAGAGAACAGGATGCAAAGACCTTTATAGTAGGGGTTCTTACCTGAGATCCAGGAACTTGTTTTAGAGGCAGCTAGGTAGTATGGTGAATAGAGCACTGGACTTGGAGTCAGGAAGACCTAAGTTCAAATCTGACCTCAGATACTTACAAGCTGTGTGACTCTAGGGAAGTCACTTAACTTCTGTGTGCCTCAGTTCCTTCATTTGTAAAATGGAGATTATAATAGCACCTACTTCCTAGGACTGTTGTGAGGGTCAAATGAGACAATATTTGTAAAGCACTTTGCAAATCTTAAGGTACTATATAAATACAAGCTATTGTTACATTTTTTATAAATGCATTTCAGTATAATTGGTTTCCCTTGTAATCCTATGTATTTAATTTTATTTTTATGCATTTAAAAACATTATTCTGAGGAATCCATAGACTTAATCAGACTGACAAAGCGATTTGTGGCATAAAAAAAGGTTAAAGATCCCTTCTTAAGGAGGTATTTAGTACAGAATTTGTCCCATATCCTGTCTGGTAATGGAGGCATGAAGTAATTACCTCAAGTTTGAAAATAGAGAACACTGCATCAAAATGATTATGGGATAATTGATTTTCATAATAATATATCTTGTTTAAGGGATGCATAAACCATTTGGTAGGTACCCCACTCCTAGGAGGCTTTCAAACAAAGACTAAATGAATGACCACTTATTCAGTGTGCTGTAAGAAAGATTCAGGAATGAGGACTACTGAGATTCTTTCCATCTCTGAGTTAGTTCTGTGAGTCTGTGGTATGGCTTCATTTATCTGCATCCTTACCCTGTTTTATAGATGAACATAGGGTACAATAGTAGTCAATCATGGTTTTGAAGTTGAAAACAGAATTCCAACATTCAACTTACTAGACAAGAGCTACCAGTGAAATCTCATTGCCCACTAGGTTGTGCTAGAGTACAAATATAATGTCTGTGTTAGACGTATGATCTGTTTTCCCTACCAATTGTCTCTTAAAGTAATTTTCCTCTTCTCTGGAAGTAGAAATGAGTTACCAGAGATATCATAATGGTCACTGGGTTTTTAGTACAGTGATAGGGGTATTTTAAAGTTCTCCTTGGTGATGTAGAAGCAATTGTCTTTCATTTTTTGGGCTTCACATTGCACTTCCTACTTTTAAGTGCTTACCATTTTCATCTAGCGTTACAGTTATCTATGTAAATTACTCTCCTGTAAGTTAATCCCCCAAATCTGAATTGCATTAGGACCTACATTTTGTCTAATTTATCTTTATCATCTCTAAGAGTTACCACAGTGTTCCTTACATAGTAGGTGCTTTATTGACGTTTGTTGAATTTAGGTGTGTGCCTGTAAGCACTAAAGGAGGTTTTGGGTTAGTCATTGATTATTGGTCATTATCTGATGTACCAAGACTTGGAGTACAAATATTCTTAACATTAACTATTCAGTTTTGAAGTACCAAATCTTCGATCTCTAAGTTAATTTCTGTGATCTAGGTATGACTAGTTTATTTGATCATGGGTATACACACACACATTTAGAGTTATAAAGGACTTTAAAGATCATCTAAGGTTCTGTTCCCTCGGTTTATAGATGAGGAAAATGACGATGAGAAAGGTTGTGACTTGTACAAGATCACGAAGGTAGCTGAGTTAGGATTCAAACCCAAGGCTTCTGACTCTAAATCTAGGGCTCTTTCCACTGTACTGTGGCAAACTCTTGTTTCATCTTCTTTCTTAGACTATAAAAAGGGGCAGGTGAGCATGATCATGAATCACAGTTTATATCTCTTGTGTATTATTAAATCATTGGATTTCACTGTTCTATTTTAGATTACACTATGACAAGAGTAACTAATATTTTTCAAGTGACTTTAGGCATTGAGTATCTAACATGTGGACACAGGACAGATGTAGATTGTGTCACTCTAAAGTTTGCCTTGTCTGAGATTTTTAATAAAAAAATTAAAAATCTATTTAGCTAGTACACATGGACTAGTTGGATGGTAGTTTGTGCTACCTTCCTGCTGCTCCCATTACATAGCTGATTATCACCAAATATTGCACTAAAAGACTTGCATTAATTAGCAATTATACCTGAAGCTGAATACAAATAATAATGCAATTATATTTATGTGGGGGTTGTGCAATATGGATTTCTGATCATGGGCTCCTCTTCCTGATTTTATGTGACCTTTGAAATAAGGATGAAAGAAAAAAATGCTAATGAAATAAGTAAAGGAAAAATGTTATCCAGAAAAAGACATATTTTGTACTAGTGAATAATGTAAACATCACCAGTATTTAATATAATTAATGACCTGTTAGCTTAATTTTCTACTTTCATTGTTATTGATATATTTTGTTTTCATATAATGTCCATTTACAGATTATTGTA
The DNA here is from genome assembly GCF_900497805.2 of Vombatus ursinus. Lineage (NCBI taxonomy): Eukaryota > Metazoa > Chordata > Mammalia > Diprotodontia > Vombatidae > Vombatus > Vombatus ursinus. The sequence goes on along the minus strand of NW_020948983.1, from coordinate 33,343,756 downwards.
CTTCAAGAGAGGTCTCTTTTAACAAAAACAAAACAAAACAAAACAAAACTAATAACAGTGACCTATATGACAATGGTTGAGTCAGGTTCTTTCCTTTGGTCTGATCCATTCAGTTTTTGATCTCTGATACAGACAGATCATATTCCCATCTAGTAGTTTTCAGGTAGCCATGCTGACTACTTCCCATCTTTCCTTCTTCTGGCATTCCCTTCTCCAACATGGCCCAAGAAATCCTTTCACAGTATTTTTGATGTTGCTTAAATATCTATCACTGTCTTCCTCCTCCTCCTCCTCCTCCTCATCATCATCATCACCATCACCATCATCATCATCATCATTATCATCATCATCATCAATAGCAACAACAACAACATTTTTTTGGGAACATGGACTCTCACCCTATTCTACTTTATAGGGATAAGAAAAATAGCACCAAGTAATAGGGCTATTGTGAGGATCAAAGGAGAAAACATGTAAAGGGTTCTGTAAACCTAAAGTGCTATATAAATGCTAGCTATTATTATTTTCATTATGTTCAACTTCTTTAAAATGCCTGTCTGAAAGTCATCTTTCAATTTCCGTTTCCCTCAATTTTTTCTCCCCAAGGTCAGGACTCATTCTTGATTATAGTTTTAGAGTAATCAGGGGTGGCATGTGGAGAACAGCTTTCTATAAATTGTTTACTTCTTTTCCCTTGACTTCATTCCAAATTAAAAACATCAATGATGACAACAACAGTAAAAATCCTACCATTACATACCCATTTCTCTGCCGTATTACACAGGTACTTTCAAATTTCTTATAACAATGACAAATTACTTTCATCCTGAGAAGTTATAAAATAGTTCTTCTCTCAACCTTTACCTTTTGAATTTTTTTTCAGGAATCATGTCACATTTTTCCTGGGTGTTCTCAGTATCTTTTTAAAAAATGATATTTTCCCCCCTATGGTTATATTTGTCATGTGATATGCCAGATAATCTCATCACACTCTCTGCTCCTTCTTCCCCTAGCAATTAAATCCAAAGAATAACAAATGTAAGAATAGTAAAGAACCAGCAGTATAGGAAGGTGGATTTTGAAGAGCAAAAATAATATTCCAGACTTATCTACTGTATGTTTGTGCTAACAAAAGACTGTTTTTGCAAGAACTGCATGACCCGGCACACCCTGTTGGCATTCAACAAATCATCATCAACAACAACATTGTAATTACACTTCAATAACAAAGGCAGCAAGAACTTGCATCTTAAATAACCTAAAGTTGGCCTCTCCTGAGTCACTCCAGCAAATGCTAGCAGGTGCAGAGATTCAAAAGCTAATCACCAACATCTCAATGCAGGTACCTAGTTTTTTGTCACCTACCCTAGAAATCATAAATAATTTGCAAGAAATCCTGCCATGAGAGAAGTGATGGGGCTCACTTGAGAAGAGGCTTCTTTTAGTTAAATATCAATTCAGAATCGTAATGAGGGTGGGTGCATAAAGCCTGTTCCAATGTAGGAAATTTAGAAAGTGCTCCCAGCACTGTCTCAGGAATGCTTTCTTCTGTACTTGCTGCTACCCACTTATTGCCAGTGGGGAAAAGGGAAACTTCTTCCTATTTCAGTGACGAACAAAACATCATGGTGCCCCTTTGCCCTAATGACCACATCTCAGATAAGCCTACTCCTGCCCTACCTCTGTCATTTGTCTCAGGTGTAATACTTACTAACGATGGTTCTGGAACTATTCATTATTCATAAAACTAAGGGCAGGTAGGCAGTGCAATGGATAGAGTGCCTGGCCTGAAGTCAGGAAGATTCATTTTCCCCGAGTTCATATCTGGTCTCAGACACTTATTAGCTATGTGACCCTGGGCAAGTCACTTAACCCTGCTTGCCTCAGCTCCTCATCTGTAAAATGAACAGGAGAAGGAAATGACAAACTACTCCAGTATCTTTGCCAAGAAAACTCCAAATGGGGTCATGAAGAGTTGGACTCTGCTGAAAATACTGAACAACAACAACAACAATAATAACAACAACAGGCAAAAGGGCTTCTATGGTATCTCAAAAGTCTTAGTGGAGTTGAAAGCTTTAACAACTTATGTAGGTGGTCATAGATTTAGAGACGGAAGGTACCTTAAACTACTCCTGCTTACTCTATGCCCTGTACTCATGTCCATGGAACATGAAAGTTAGTGTGACCATAAAGGGGAGAGGTGTCTAGTTCATTCATGAAAAGGTAGGTTACCTTTTCAGACCCTGAGTGTGCAGGAATCTCCTGCTTGTGGAATTGTGGGTGGGTCGGCATAAATTGTTACACTCCTTTTTTGGTTCACTCTCCATGGGTTACAGAATGTGGGCAGAGAGCGGAAAGACATGGGCTTTGGTTGCAAGAAAGCCAGTGAGGCTGAAGAGGTGAATTTGATGCCCATGCTTATTATCCACCCACAGTCCCAGTGTTGAGTAATCAACAAGTATTTATTGAACTCCTGTTATGTCCTCCGCACTATGCTGGGAACTGTGTGGGGAAACAATGGAAAGATAAAATATGGTCCTTGCTCGTAAGGAGTTTAAAATCAATCTAGTTGGGAGGCCAATACTAACACAGAGGAAAAAATTAGGGACGAAGCAAGGCATTATAGATTCAAGTGTTATGTAAGCAAGATTTTAGATGGATTTGTCAGGAGATACCTGGTGACTTTCTTCTAAACCCCCAGTTTTCTAGACAGCACGCTAGAGTGCTGACAGTCTGGTGGGGGTAGGTTGGGGGAAGGCTCACTTTCTAAAATGTTTGCCCATACAATGTACTGTCTCTGGAAAGATTTGGCAGATCAAAGTTTAAAAAGCCTGTATTCAGCAGAACCAAAAGAAAGCACAAATGTTTTAGCATCTAGGCTTAGAAGATTTTTTTTTAAGACATCACCCACTATAATCTCCTTATTTTACAGATGAGGAAAGTAAGGTACCACAAAATTAAGTGACTTGTCCAGAGCCACACAGTTAGTTAAGTCATAGCCAGGATTCAAACCCAGGTTCTCTGAATCCAAATCTAGTGTTCTTTCTACTGAACCACATGACCTACATTCTCTTAGGATAATAATGGGCATAACCTTCAGTAGAGACATGGGGAAAATAGGAGGTATTCTAGGTCTTAGAAAGTGCTAAAGGGGGCAGCTAGGTGGTGCAGTGGATAGAGCACTGGCCCTGAAGTCAGGAGGACCTGAGTTCAAATCCAGCCTCAGACCAAACACTTGACACTTACTAGCAGTGTGACCCTGGGCAAGTCACTTAACCCCACTTGCCTAAAAACAAAACAAAAAACAAACAAACAAAAAGAAAATGCTAAGGCTCAAGGAGGGGTTTGGGCAGAATTCCATAAGACTTATGAGGAAGGACTAATCACTTTTTGCTGAGATGGCTTCATGGAGGAAAACACATTGGAGAAAGATTTCAATGAGCAGAGATATACAGGGACTGCATTGCAAGTATGAAGAGTAGCCTGAACAAGTGTATGGAGGAAGGGGAGAGAGGAATGAGATGGAGAGGGAATGGAGAGAAAATTTTAGAAATAGTGTAAATATCTGGTAGGACTAGTGTTGGAAAAGGAGAATTTTTCTCAGTTTCTTCTAACCATTCCTTTGACTGAGAAATATACATTTCAGGGGCAGCTAGATGGCACAGTGGATAGAGTGCAGGCCCTGGAGTCTGGAGGACCTGAGTTCAGATACTTACTAGCTGTGTGACCCTAGGCAAGTCACTTAAACCTGTTTGCCTCAGTTTCTTCATCTGTAAAATGAGATAGAGGAACAAATGGCAAAGCTACTCCAGGATATTTTCCAAGAAAAGCCTAAATGGGGTCACAGAGAGTTAGACATGACTAATCAACAACAAAAAGAAAGAAAGAAACATACATTCCACAGAAGGAATGCTTACAGTTCAAAGGGACTTCCCATTTCTACAGCATCTTCCGGGTTGGTAGCCAGAATGGATATTGTCCAACAACTCCCTCACAACCAGTTTAGAACCTAATGGATAGGACTTGATTGGCTCTGGCAGCATGTCAGAGGTTAATATTTGATACTCTTTGGCTTCCTTAAAGCCTCCAGTTTGATAGATGATCTTTTGGTTCCAGTAGTGCCAGAGCCCCAGTGCTGCATAATGAAGTCCTTGTACAAATAGCATTAAATTCATTATCATATTAAAAAAAAAAACTTGGTCTATTAAAAGGGGTATTTTCATAAAAATCCCAATTCAGAAAAGTTAAAGACAGAGAACATTTAAACTTAAAAAAGGGCAATTTATCTTGTAGAAGGAGGTCAGAAAAGCATAGCCCATCATACCTAATCATGGGACACAATTTTTTAATGTGAGCTTTCCCTCCAAGAAATCTGTTCTTGATCCCTCTGTGCACCTATTTGTGGACAGAGTTCACCACTCATAGAAAACTTTATCCCTGCAACATGATATTGACCATTTTCTGACATTGTCTGGGAGGGGCCGACATACTGAGTGAAGAAAAAGAGGCCCCATTCTAATAACAGTAATGGACTATTGGACTTTTGAAAAAAGTGGACAGGGAGAATATCAAATTGGCACTAGAGGAAAGGTGAATGAAGTTTTGCCTTCATGTTGAAGCTTTTAATTTCTCCTGTATAAATTTCTGTGCAAATTTCTCTGCTTAAAGCACTTGACTCATGGCTCTGAAATGGTATCATCAGCAGGACTTAAGAATATTGTTGTTTTTATGGCCAGGTGGTATCTATTTTCATAACCAGATTAACTGTTCCCCAGACCTTCATTATTGCTTTATGAAGAGGATGATACCAGAGTAATTATCCATGATCAATTAAAATATTGGCATTGGTATTTGGCCATTGTGATTATAAAAAAAATCAAAATGGGCTATCTGATGTTGTATAAAGAGAGTCTTGGTTTCATTTCTATAGTGAGCAAGATAATGCTGAACTAAAATACTAGATCAATCAAACAATAGGCGTTTGTTAAGTGCTAACTACCTACTAGATGCTGGGCATATAAAGATAAAAATGAAGCAATCTCTGTCCTCAAGGAATGTAAATTGTAGCAGAGAGCAATATGTACACATAGTTGTATCCAAAATAAATATAATATTCTTTTTGAGGGGAGGGCACAAGAACCTTCATGTAGAAGATAAGCTGAGTGAGTCTTCAAGGAAACTAGTGATCTTAAGAGGTGTAGGTTAGGAGGGAGTAAACTCTAGGCATAGAGGATAACCTAGAATAAGATGGAATGATATTGACAATGGCAATGGTCAGTAGAAGTTCCTGATGCTTCCTGGAGTAATGTAGCATCTGTGGGATTTGCAGTAACATGTTGGGCTGCTTACATGAGATGGGACCAATAGTTATTAACTGTACATGTGAAATAAACTACAGTGCCACATGTTGCCAGCATTCATTGACATTTTGAGTTTGTTCACAGATATTGGACTGGGGTATGAGTGCCTTTTATATGATTATTAATTTTTGTAATATGTTTCCTATCTCTGCTTGTCTGTTGTTTAATAGCAGGTAAGTGCATTTAACCTAAAAGTGAGAAAAATTGTGATATTTTCAAAGGAAATTGTTAGTAGGGATATTATCCATATTGCTGCTAAAGTGTTGTTACTATCAACCTCAAAGATAGTTTCCTCAATTGGTGCATAGGTTTCAAATGTATTTATAATGATTTCTAATAAAGGTGGTGATCCAAGATTCAATGACATGGAGTCAAAGATAGATTCATAAGAAGTTGTATATAAGCACAACTCATTAACACTTGAAAAGTTAGAAATACACAAAAGAACCCCCTACTCTCCCCCAATAAACAAGCAAATACAACCTAGAGAATTAAAAGCCAAGAATCTCTTTGTGGATTCAAATGTAAAACTTTTTATTCATTCCTATTAAATTCATTGTATTACATTTAACTCATTGTCTTAGGCTGTCAAGATCTTTTTGGATACTGACTCTATAATTCAATTCATTAGCTATCCCTCTCAGCTTCTTGTCATCTGAAAGTTTGACAAGTATAACATCTGTGCTTTCAAGCAAGTCTTTGGGAAAAATGGCGAACAGCACATGTACAAGGACAGCTCCTGGGGGCACTTTCCACCAAGTTGACACCTATTAATTAGTGGTCCTTGGGTCAAATTATTCAATTTGTTCAAAAGTTAGCCTTTCTTACTATCATCTTACCCTTACTTCTTCATCTTATGCACAGAGATTGCACAAGACTGTCAAATGATTTGCTGAAATCTAAGCATATTATGTATATAGTATTACATTGATTTCTCATTCTAGTTATGATGTCAAAAATGGAAGTGAGGTTAGTCTGGCATAACCTGTTCTTGTTGAATCCATGCTGGGTTTTCATGATCCTTGCTTCCATTTCTAAATATGTCTACTCTATCACATTTATAATGTTAAAATTTATACTGAAGCCAACTTCACTGGCCAAAAACTTACAAACCCTGACTCCTTTCCTTTTTCAAAAAAAATTGGGACATTTACCTTTCTTAAGTGCTATAGCACCTCCTCAATTCTCTAAGATCTTTGAAAGAATAAACTGAATCTCCTGTCTCAATCAATCCACAAAGGACCATAGATTCAGATCTGAAAGGAACTTTCAGGTTACGTTTAACCCATTTATTTTTACAGACAAGGAAACTGAAGCATAGAGAGGTTAAGTGACTTGCCAAAAGACACAGAGATACAAAGTCAATTCAGTTGGATTTTGTTCAATAAGTAATTTTTAAGGATAGTTTCATAAGCAAGGAGCTAGGTATGTAAAAATGCAAAGGGAGAAAGTCCCTGCCTTCAAAGATCTTACAATCTAATAGAATTAAGACATGTCCCTAAATAACTGGTCTGGCAAAATGAGCATGAAATAGTACAATAAACATGAACCAAATAAATTAATGGTGAAACGGGTGACCATCCCAACTTAGGGCTTCTTGGTGGAGGGTATCCTGATGCCTCTTGATTGTTCTTTCTTGATGGATTATGGCAAATAAGTAACCCTTATACTCAAAAAAGGCAGATATCATCTTTAGACCCCTGAGTGTTGAAAAATGGATAAACCAATCCCACAGCATCTCCCTTTTGCTCTTCACAAACAGAATCAGGATCAGCAGGATCCAGATGCCCAGACATCTGTTTGCTTGTGAGTAATCAGAAAGTTGTTTTCCAATGGGGAGAAAGGAAGAGTTTTAGAGGCTTTAAACAGGAGTCTTGAGCAAAGATTGTATTGCCAATCTTTTTAGTTCCTGGAAGAGTGCCCTGGAAATTAGGAAAGATCTGCCTGATGTTCACTTTATGAGCTATGTGATACTACACAATTGCAGAAACTCTTCTTCAGGATTAAAAATATTACTTGATTGGCTATTTACCAAATACCCAAGGCCTGCATCTTTAAATAGACTCTGTTGTTTCCAATACCCCATTCCCCTTTTTGACCTGTTCTTCATGTAGCTCTCTTCATTCATTTAAATACTCATAGGATGGGAAGAATATAGAGCACCTTGATCTGAAGATGATCAGAAGAGCCTCTGGTGGTTCTTCAGGGAATTATATTTCTGCATTTCTTCCTTTTCCCCTAATCTTACCACTCATCTTGCTTAAAGAGTTTTTGGAGCCCTCTAGTCACCTGCTGATGGGAAGAGCTATTTTTGTGAAAGATAAGATGTGGAAGTGAGCAGCAATGGTAAAGTTGAGAAATGAATTATTTGAAGGAGAATAAATCAATGATACCACAGTTCCATTAAAGTATCAAAAATACTAAGAAAACCAGACTAACAGTATCAAAAATGAAAAGGGTGAATTCACCATCAATGAAGAGGAAATCAAAGCAATTATTAGGAACTATTTTGCCCAATTGTATGCCAGTACATCTGACAACCTAAGTGAAATGGATGAATATTTACAAAAATATAAATTGCCCAGATTAACAGAATAGAAAAAATAATATTTAACTAACCCCATTAAAAAAAAACAAAAAACAAATTGAAAAGCTATCAATGAACTCCCTAAGAAAAAATCCCCAGAGCCAGATGGGTTCACAAGTGAATTCTACCAAACATTTACAGAAAATTTAATTCCAATATTGCATAAACTATTTGGAAAAACAGGCAAAGAAGGAGCCCTAACAAATTCTTTTTATGACACAAATGTAGTACTTATGCCTAAACCAGAAAGAGCAAAAATAGAGAAAGAAAACTATAGATCAATTTCCCTAATGAATATTGATGCAAAATTTTAAATAAAATACCAGCAGGGCTATGACAGCAATATCACAAGAATCATACGCTATGACCAGGTGGTATTTATACCAGGAATACAGTCTGGTTCAATATTAGGAAAATTGTCAGGATAATTGATCATATCCATAACAAAACCAAGAGGAATCATATGATTATCTAAATAGATGCACAAAATTGACAAAATACAGCACCTATTCCTATTAAAAACACTAGAAAACATAGGAATAAATGGAGCTTTCCTTAAAAACATAAGTAGTAAACTATCTAAAACCATCAGCAAATATTATCTGTAATGTGGATAAGCTAAAAAGCCTTCTTAATAAGATCAGGGGTAAAGCAAAGATGCCCATTATTATCACTATTATTCAATATTGTACCACTAATGTTAGCTGTAGCTGTGAGAGGAAAAAGAAATGGAAGGAATTAGAATAGGCAGTGAAGAAGAAAAACTATTAGTCTTTGTAGATGATACAATATTATATTTTGAGAATCCTAGAAAATCAACTAAAAATTAGTTGAAGTAATTAACAATGTTTGAAAAGTTGCAGGATATAAAATAACCCAACATAAATCATTAGTATTTCTATTATTACCAGCAAAGCACAGCAGCAAGAGATAGAAGGAGGAATTGAATTTAAAAATAACTGTAGACAAAACAAAATACTTGGGTGTTTACCTGCCAAGACAAACCCAGGAACTATATGAACACAATTACAAAATACTTTTCACACAACTAATGTCAGATCTAAACAATTAGAAAAATATCAACTGCTTATGGGTAGGCCAAGCCAATATAATAAAAATGACAATTCTACCTAAATTAATTTACTTATTCACTGCCATACCAATCAAACAACCAAAAACTACTGTATAGAACTAGAAGAAAATAATTACAAAAAATCATCTGGAAGAACAAAAGGTCAAGAATATCAAGGGAATTAATGAAAAAAAATGGCTAGCTAGAAAAACCCAACAACAGTATGGCAGAAAATAGCTATAAACCAACATCTTATATCCAAGATATAAGGTAAAAATGATTTAGACATAAAGGGTGACACCATAAGCACATTAGGAGAACAAGGAATAGTTTCCTTTTTAGATCTATGGAAAGGGAAAATTTTTGACCAAACAAGAGATAAAGAGTATTACAGATGTAAAAAAGATAATTTTGATTATATAAACTTAAAAAGTTTTTGTACAAAGAAAACCAATGCAACCAAAATAAGAAGGAAAACAGAAAGCTGAGAAAGAATTTTATAGTAAGTATCTCTAATAAAGGCCTCATTTCTAAAATATATAGAGAATTGATTCAAATCTATAAGAATACAAGTCATTCTCTAATTGATAAATAGTCAAAAGATTTGAACAGGCAGTTCTCAGCTGAAGAACTCAAAGCTATCTATAGTCATATGAAAAAATGTTCTAAATCACTATTGATTAGAGAAATGCAAATTAAATCATCTCTGAGGTACCACCTCACACCTATCAGATTGGCTAATAGGACAGAAAAGGAAAATAATAAATGTTGGAGAAGATGCGGGAAAATTGGTTCACTAATGCATTGTTGGTGGAGTTGTGAACCAATCCAGTCATTCTGGAGAACAATTTGGAACTATGCCCAAACTGCAACCTAACTATGCATACCCTTTGATCCAGCAATACCACTACTAGTTCTATATCCCAAAGAGGGTTTTTTAAAAAGGGAAAAGAACCTATTTGTACAAAAAATATTAATAGTAGCTTTTTTTTTCCAGTGGCAACCAATTAGAAAGTGAAGGGATACTTATCATTACGGAAAGCCTGAACAAGTTGTGGCATATGAATGTAATGGAACATTATTGTGCTATAAGAAATAACGAGCATCAGGATTTCAGAAAATCTTGGAAAGACTTACATGAACTGATGCAAAGTGAAGTAAGCAGAACTAGGAGAGCATTGTACACAGTAACAGCAACATTGTGCGAGGATTAATTTTGATAGATTAGCTCTTCTCAGCAATACGATGATCCAAGACAATTCCAAAGGACTCATGATAAAAAATGCCATCCACATCCAGAGAAAGCAGATAGGCAGATTGAAACATAGTATTTTTGCTTTATTTTTTTGTGTGCTTTTTTTGGGGGGGGGGGTCTATTTCTTCTTTCACAACATGAGTAATATGGAAATATGTTTTACATAATTGTACAAATTGCTTAACATTTCAGTGAAGGAGGAGGTAAGGAAGGGAGGGAGAAAATTTGGAACTCAAAATTTTATAAAAATTGAATGTTAAAAATTGTCTTTACATATTATTGGAAAAATAAAATATTATATAAAATATAGTATTGAAGATACATACACAAGAACCATATTTCAAGATGGATTCCTAGGGAAAAATATTTTTAGCTGTTATGAAAACTGAATATATGTGTGTGTGTTTATACACATATGTGTGTGTATATGCATATGTATAGTCACAGTTTTCATAACAGCTATACATGTATAAATATATACACATACATTTTTATATGATGAAAAGTTCCCAGTTAAGAAATAGTTAATGTTAACTTAACCAAGCTGATAACTGAATGAAATTGACTAGACATTTGGTCTAGAAATCCAGGACTGCCCTTACATGCCCTACATAGATAGGTACTATCTATGTAGTGTGATTTGAGAAAAATCTCTGGATGAAAAAATATCTTTTCTTCTAAAGCATGTCATTGATTTCTTGTTTTCTGCTTTTACAGGTTTATTCCTTTGAGCTAAAGATTTTTGTTCAAAATGTAAATGTCTTGGGGGACAGAACACACTAAACAATTAAACATACACATATATTCTTAGATTCTTTCCACTGTGATAATTTGACTCTTAAACAAAATCAATAAACATTTATTAAGCACGTATTATGTGTCAGACAGGGTAGATTGGTGGCACAGTGGATAGGGTGTTGGACCTGGAGTCAGAAAGAATCATCTTCATGAGTTCAAATCTGGTGTCAGACATTTACTAGCGGTATGACCTTGGGTGAGTCACTTAACCTTGTTTGCCTCAGTTTCCTCATCTGTAAAGTGATCTGGAGAAGAAAATGGCAAAGCGCTCCAGTATCTTTGCCAAGAAAACCCCAAATGGGGTCATGAAGTGTTGGACATGACTGAAAAATTACTAAAACATATGTCTCAGACATTATGCTAAGTGCTAGGGAAACAGAGAAAGACAAAAACAGCCCCTGACCTCAAGGAGCTTACAGCCTAATGGGAGAAACTACATGCAAATTATTTAAAAAAATATTTAAGACATTTACAAGATTAATTAGATGTAATCTCACAGGAAAGGCACTAAGATTAAGGAAGATTAGGAAAAGTTTCTTGCAGAAGGTCACATTTTAGCTGAGAATTGAAGAAATTCAGGGAAACTAGGGCTGATTAGGAAAGTTCTTTACTCGTTCATAGGGAATGCTTGTTTTCTGCTTGTTTTTGTTTCCTTTTGTCTCTTGCTGGGTATGCCTTTAGCAGGCAAATGAACACTAGCATGTCTTCCCCTATTTTCCATCTGACCTTGCATGATGATAGCATGATATCAGGTATAATGACTTTATCTTTTCCCTATATGGTGTCAACTAAAAGTAGTAAAACTGGCCAGGGCCGTATTTTTTTTTCCTGGCCAAGCTATTAATTCCTGCAACTTGGCCTTTTCAAGATATTTCCCCCCCATTGCAACTTGCCTAAGTATGACAGAACCATTGTAAGAGTCTTATCTTTTTTTTTGTAATCATTTTGCACTCATTAGCTCTAGATTCTTGATTTTCTCTATTTCTGATTTTCAGTTCTACTTATTTGTAGAAATTAAAACACCCATGTTTTGAGCTTGGTGCTTTTTGGTGGTCCTCTTTTCTAGAACATATTTTTTGTTTACTTCTGCTTCCCAGAACCCTTAACTTCCTTCAAAGCATAACTCCTACATGAGGTCTTTCTTGATCTGCCTAGTTTGTGCTTTCTGCCTTGTGAAATGATTTGGTAGTTATACTTACTTGTGGGTATGTGTTATCCCTCACAAAACAGATTCTTGAGGGCAGATCTTCAATGAATTAAAAATGAAGAAGAAAACATTTATTAAGCTCTTATTATATGCCAAGCACTGTGCTATAAGCCCTGAGGATACAGTGGCATGATGGCTAGTAAGGAGGTGGCCTGCCTAAGAGTGAAGCAAAGCATGGTGAAGCTGGGTCTCTCTAGGTAATAGGTGACAAAATGGAGACATTTGGTTTTTATCTCTATAACCCTAATATCTAGAATAGTGTCATGTGCATAGTAAGTGCTAAATAAACATTTGTTGGATTGAATTGAATTACTTTTGAGATTGTTCTGAATTTTGGATAAACAAAATTCTCCATACAAAAAGAAGAATGAATTTGCAAATTTACTATATTTCTAAACTTCTTCTAGAAACTAGAAGACTATTTTGTGAACTCAATTTTAGTCCAGTAATATTGTAGAAATAAAGTGCATATTTCTTTGAATCTACATAACTATTCTATTTTTACTACTACTTCTATATTTGCTTTTTTCACAATTACTTATTTGATTACATATTCATTTTAAAGGGGGACACAGGTTCAATAATATGATTTGGGGGACTATAAGTAGTCCCAAAAGACTAATGAAGTGATGAACTTAAGATCCTTGTTGAAGGAGACAAACCAAGAGATTTCTAGGCTACAAATTCCATTGTTGATCCTTAATTTTCACTTAAGCTACACAGAACATTTCAAAGAGACTGGTCCAGAAAATGAGGAAACTACTGTCTGGGCAGAGATGGCTTGAGGAAGACTTCGGTGTCCAAGGAATCACATAAGGATACTGGAAACCCAGGATAAAGACAAATGCCATTAGGTGGAAGCAAAGAAATGGAAGACAGAATGCAAAATACCAAAGGCAAGCTATTTTTGCCTGTGATCAGTCTTGAAAAAATCAGTTGTTAATATATCACTAAAAAAATAAAAAGATTTGACAGAAAATTGGTTGATGCAGTGACCACAACAGGATACAGCCTTAGCCTCTATATCAAGAAGGCTTTTAATTCCTCAAGTTTCCTCTGAGTTGGTGGATTCATGATACAGTGAGAAACATCTCTGGGCAGATGCAGTAGAGCAGCAATTCACTTTTTAGACACCAGGCTTGAAACTTGGGAGGCAGGCACCTGGTAATGTTATTTACTTACTCAATTCAGAACCCATTCAGGGAAACATTTGGCATTCCTCATTGTAATCCTTTAATTCAAACCTGCAAATTTTTATGCTGTGAGTTTGATTTATCAACTGTGGTTTGGATATGGTGAACAACCTTTCTTCGGATAGAAATGAAATGACCAACTTTACAATTCTAAAAAAATCTACGAAATACCCAAAGGCCTTCCAGGGATACAATAATACCAATTACTAATTGCTGTCATTTTTATTTCCACAATTTAAAAAAAAAAACTGCTTACTGATGAGATAGGCATTGTATAGAACAGAAAATCAGATCATGTCCCTGCCTCAGGAGATTTGTTCTCAGACTCTTTACAAGAATGTTCTTTTTTCTAATATTTTACTTCTTGGCTTAGGAACATTTTTTTCATATTGGAAACATTGAATACTAAGCAGGAAAGCCTATCTCAGGAGCAATTTTGATAACTTGTATTTCAGGGAAGTAGAAACATAGGGTGAGGGCAAAGGCAGGTGTGTTGACCTGGCACAGAGATTAGAATCAGCAAAAATTTGACCTGGCTGCAATAGCTGTAAGAAATAAGCAACTAGAACTCAATAGCTTTGGGTTTGAACTTGAAACACAGAGATACACACAGAGTAAACATAAAGGCCTGGAGCAGTATCTATTATGCTTTAATTAAAATTAAAAAAAAAATCAGGGATGGTAGTCATGATCTCAGGCAAAGCTAAAGCAAAAATGGATTTAATTGAAAGAGATGGGCAGGGCAACTCCATTTTGCTAAAAGGTACTACAGACAATGAAGTAATATCAACACTAAACATTTATGCACCAAATGGGATAGGATCCAAATGCTTAAAGGAAAGGTTTGAGTTGCAGGAGGAATTAGACAATAAAACTATATTAGTGGGGGACCTCAAATTTCCCCTCTCAGAACTAGATAAATCTAATAAAAAAATAAAGAAGAAAAAAGTTAGGAGAGTAATAGAGTTTTAGAAAAGTTAGATATGATAGGCCTCTGGAGAAAACTGAATGGGAATAAAAAGGAGTATGCCTTTTTCTCAGATGTACATGGCATATTCATAAAAATTGACCATATATTAAGGCATAAAAACCTTACTATCAAATGCAGATCATAATGCAATAAAAATTACATTCAATAAAGGGCCATGGAAATAGATTAAACATTAATTGGAAGCTAAATAATCTAATCCTAAAGAATAAGTGGGTCAAAGAACAAATCATAGAAATAGTAAATAATTTCACTAAAGAAAATAACAATGAGACAAGATATCAAAATTTATGGGATGCAGCCAAAGTAGTACATAGGGAAATTTCATATCTGTAAACTCTTGCATCAATAAAATAGAGAAAGAGCAGATCAATGAATTGGGTATGCAACTAAAAAAAACCTAGAAAAAGAATAAATTAAAAACCCTCCATTAAACACCAAATGGAAATCCTGAAAATCAAAGAAGAGATTCATCAAATTAAAGTAAGATCAGTGAACTAATAATAAAACCAGGAACTGGTTTTATGAAAAAAAAACTAATAAAACAGATAAGCCATTGGTTAATTTGATTAAAAAAAAAGAAGTTTTGGATTTGAGTTGAAACACTGGTATAGTGATGTGTTTTAGAGCATTTGCTTAATTCCTTTTGGGCTCAGAAAATTACAGGGGAGGCTGTCCTGAGACACTCTCTAATCTAACCATTACCCTGTAGGTCAAATACCATCTCAACTACTACAGATGTATGAAAATCTATACTAATGAACACAATAATAAAGTCCAGTAATGGAAATGTCTTAATTTCTCCCCAGAGCCTATTTTAATGGTTATGGAAAGTTTTTCTTTATTTCCAAAAAGCTGTATCCCTCATGTTGCTGTTTGAGCTCTGATTCTCTTAGATTTCCAACTCTGCTGAATTAGAGAATAGACCGGTCACTACCTTTGGTATAATTCAATTCAACTTTGATTGATTATCTAATGTTCTGCAGTGCTAGATAGGCACTTGGTTAAATACTATGAGGCAATGGGGACAAGGAAAACAAAGGTGAACTAGAAACAGTACCTCACTCAGTCTCCCAAATCCCCACCAAGGAGCTAATAATTTAGTAGGACAGATTTCACATATATATATATATAAAATACATATATGCATATGTATAAAATTAACATAATCCAAATATGTGCATACATGGATTACATTAATTTTAATATCATTTAATTATATTAGCTAGTAACATTTAATAATAAATGATAACATTAATTTTATTTTTTGAGACTGGGCCTCCCTTTCTCTCCTAGACTGGAATTGTAGTGACCCACTCAACGACTCTATCCCACTGCTGTATGGCATGGGATCTTTGACCTCCATTTCCAACCTGTGCTGATTCAGCAGTCTGAATGGTGTTCCCCTGCTCTCAGTGATTTGCCATTGGTACCAGACTTAGTGTAGACACCTGATTGGCTTAGCACACTTCAAGCTCAGAACTTCTAAGGTCAACTGATCTTCCATCCTCAGCTTCTTTAGGAAGCTATATTACAGAAGTGTGCCAACATGTCTGGTTGAGATCTAGATCTGGGAAGAAATTTAAAGTCCATCTTGTTCAACTTTCTTATTTCACAGATGAGGAAAATGAGGCCCAGAGAGGCTGAATATCTTGTTAAATACGTTTGATCTTGATCTCGAATTATATGATTTTTGTTGGTTTGTTTGCTTGTCTTAGTGTTTACAAAGGGATACTTACTGAGAAGATGCAGCAAGAACAGAAGTATGACATTTTCCCCCAATACTTGGGGTCACATGCTGGCCTATACCATCACCTCCATCACTGAGGAGAGGGGGCTAAAACTTAAAACATTTTCTACGTAGTATTTGCCCTACTAAGTTCACTTCTAAATGTGGCATAGCTGATAGATGCATGAGTTTAGTCTCTGCTATTGTTAGGCTTGGCTGGACAGGTTGATAGAGATTTTGCCCCCTCAAATCTGACTTTTCACAGACCTTCACATGGACTCTACTCCTGGAATTCTGGTACCTCATTCTTCTGACCTTTTGAAGCTCACAGAGACCATAACCATCTTTAATCTCCTTCACCTAATAGGAAGATAAAACCAAAGCAAAAAGGGAAAGAGGAGAGGCCATTGTTCATAGGCCACATTTTAGCCTTAGATAGGGAGAGTCTCTCTTTTTATATCATTGTCTTTTCACCAGTCAGGCAGATAGGAAAGAACCAGATTTGATAGATAACATTTCAAAAGGTCAAGGTGTAGAGAGAGAACAGTGTAGGCAGACAGAGTAACAGGAACAAAGCTAAGGAGATCTTCTTTTGACCTTAGACAAGAGGAAGAGTATGTCTTGAGTCAGGAAGGAGGGAAGAGCATCTGGGTGAGGTGAAGAGTAAGAAAATCTAAGGATGGCTTTAAACTTTTCAGTAGAGATAAGGTCAGGGTTGGAGGCATGAGGACAAAAAAGTTTGCAACGAGCATTGTGGGGAATGTGCTGCAGGTTAACTGGACATGAATAGAATTATTTTCCCTAAGCAACACTGAGAATTCAGTCAACTGGTATAATTGTGTTGGATTGAAAGACAGAGAATTTGGATTTGAATTCCTTATTTGCCACTTTCTACCTGTGTGTCTTGTAGGAAGTTACTTAACTTCTCTGGGCCTCAATTTCCTGATCTGTAAAGTGGGAGGTTGAACTAGTTGACCTCTAAGGATCCTTCTAACTCTAAGTCCCTGGTTTTTTGATTCTAATGGCTAGTGGGGGCAATAAGCACAATGATGTCTTTTTTTCTAGCAATATTTGGTAGCTTAGGAGTAAAAGGAGAGAAAAGGGACTCCTTAAAGTGAGGTTTACTCAGGATGGGGATTGACAAGAAGGATTCAGTTGAAGGTCTAGCAGTTAAGGCAATCTGAAGTCTTAGTAAGAGCATTAAAAAAATAGTTGATCCTGTAGGCCAAGGGAGGCAAGTGAAGCCATAATTCTATTGGACTAGATCACGGGTGGGCCTTGAGGCCACATGTGGTCCTCTAGGTCCTCAAGTGTGGCCCTTCAACTAAATCCAAACCGCAAGTCACACTTGAGGACCTAGAGGGCCACATGTGGCCTTGAGGCTGCAGATTCCTCACCCTGGACTAGAGTTTGAAAGACTGAAAGCAATCTTGGAGGTGAATAGCAGTTTTAGGTGAGGCTAGTTATATTAATTAAACTTCTGTCTGTCTTGTTATTCCTGGCCCACTACACTCCATCTCTCAGCTCTGAGCATTTCCCTATCTCCCTTGTCTGGGTGGTTTCCCTCCTCATCTCTACCCCTTGTACTTCCTTCAAGTCTCAGCTTATCTCACTTTCTACAAGGAGACCTTCCTCTTCATCCCTAATCTTAGTGCCTTTCCTCTGAGACCATCTTCAATTTATCCTGTTTATATATTGTTTGTACATAGTCATTTGCATATTGTTTCCCCCATTAGAATATGAACTCCTTGAGGTCATGGATTTTTTTTTCTTTTTAGTCATTCTTTGTATTCCCAGCAGTTAGCACAGTGTCAGGCACATAGTAGGTGCTAATAATGTTTGTTTACTTGATTCTTTCCTTTTTGTTTCATAGATTACTGTAAACATGAGCTGCTAAAGTGGCTTCTCTAAATTTTGTCAAAATATTTGACAAGTTTCTCTCATTTGGGTGAGAGAGAGAGAGAGAGTGAAAGAGAGAGAAACACAGAGTGAGAGAGAGTGAGAATGAGAGAGATGAGAGAGATGAGAGATGAAATAAGAGAGAATGAGAGAGAGAAAGAGAGAGAGAAAGAGAGAGATGGAGGCTAGAGATGGAGGCTTGAAAATGATTTCATGTCTGGACTCAAAGTATAGCCATTGATGCTTCAAGGTTAACTTGGCAGTGGAATTCTCCAGGATTTTTGTGCCATGCTATTGAACATCTTGATCAGGGACTTAGATGCAGACATAGATAGCAAGTTTATCCAATTTTCAGGTAATCTAAAGCTATGAATTATAACAAATGCACTGGATAACAGGATGGGGATCCAAAAACATTTCTTGAAATATAAAATTATTGTGGAATCTAGTAAGACATATTTAGTAAGGATAAAAGTAAAGTCTTATACTTAAGTTAAAAAAGATCAGTTTTTCAAGTGTAATCAAGTATCTCAAGTGGGACACATGTCTAGACAGAATTGTGTCTGAAAAAGATCTGGGAGTTTTAGTGGAATGAGTTGGGGTGAATATGATTCAGAAGTATGATATGGTAGCGGAAAACATGACAAATGCAATCTTTGGTTATATTAAAAATGCATGGTGTCCACAACCAGGGAAGTGACAGTTTCATTATCTTCTGCCCTGACCAATAAATCAAATCAAGTCAACAAACATTTCTTAAGCACCTACTATGTGCCAGGCACTATGCTAAGCACTGAGGAAACAAAGAAAAGCAAAAACTGACATCAACAAGCCCCTGACATCAAGGAACTCACAAATCTAATAGCGAGGAGACAGCATATTAGCAACTATGTCCAGGTAAGATGTATACAGAGTAAATTGGATATCTCAGTAGGAAGGCAATAGCATTAAAGGGGACTAGGAAAGGCTTCTTGCAGAAAGTAAAATTTTAGGTGTGACTTGAAGGAATCTATGGAAACCAGAAGGTGGAAATAAGGAGGCTCAGAATGCCAGGCATTGGGGACAGCTAGTGAAAATGCATGGATTTGGGAGATGAAGTGTTTTCTTGTGAAATAGCAAGGAGACTGGTGTTGTTGGGTCATAGAGTAAAGTGAAAGGATTCTGGAAAGGTAGGAAGGGACCATGTTATGAAGGCTTCAAGTCCAATAAAATGATAAGTTGTAGAGTGCAGAGTTTATCTTTATTGGCAAAGGGTGTTCCTTACCTGTAGTTGCTCACACCACACCTGGAATATTATATTTAGTTGTGGGCATCGCATATTAGGAAGAAGAATAAGTTGGAAAAAAGTCTGGAAGAGAATGACCAGAAAAGTGAAAAGCCTTGAGATTGTGCCATATAAGGCACCTTAAACTGTTTGAAGGAACTGGGGATGCTTGGTCTGCAGAATTGAAGATGCAGGGTAAACATTAAAGAGATTTTAGTCAGGAAGTCCAGAGTTCAAATTTGGCCTCAGACTCTTACCAGTGTGACCCTGAGCAAGTCACTTAACCTGTGTTTCCATTTCCTCATCTGTAAAATGGGGATAATAAAAGCACTGATCTCCTCGGGTGGTTGTAAAGATAAAATAAAATATTTGAAAAGCATTTTGCAATAGAGTGCTATGTAAATGCTAGCTAGTCTTATTTTTTATTATTTGTTCAAAAGCCTATCACATGGAAGAGATAGCCAGTGAAAAATGGGTTAGGTTTGTTCTGTTTGGTCTTAATACACAAAAATAGGGGCAATGAGTAGAAATTGCAGAGAGAAATATTTTAGCTCAACAAAGAAGAAACATTTCTTTCAGTTAGAACTATCCAAGAATGGAATGGGCTAGTTGGGGAAGGTAGTGGATTCTTCTTCACAAGAGATCTTCAAATGAAGGCTGGATGGACACTTGGTATTATTGTAGACAGGACTTTCGTTCAGGTGCCAGTTGGACAATCTGGCCTTGGGGTGCTCTTCCAACTCTGAGATTTGGGTGATTGTGTTATTCTGAGAGGGACTGGAAGAAATAGGAGGGAGAGTAGTTGTTGAAGAGGGAAATTTTCAAGAACTAAGAGGCAGGATGGTTCTGAGTGATAAACCAGAATTCCTGTGGGTTCACTCTCACTGCTAAAAGATTCAATGTTTTTAATTTAACCCATGAGAGCTCAGGTCAACCCTTCATGCAATGCTATTGAAATTTAGGTCTGGCGATAGTTTTCTTGGGACACTGACTTTGCCTAGTGTGACTTCAAGATCTTTTGTGATTTCACAAGGCCAAGGATCTGGGAAGAAAGGCCACTTTCAGGACAAGGTCACCAACCTCAGCCAGCTGGCAGAGGTGCAGGCCCTTCTCCAAGACTATCTTAGTAGTTGGAGTGTTGAGGAATAGCAACTCCTGCAATTGTGTCCTTCCCAGGCATTTCCTTAGGATCAGATAGCATTTGGCCATGGGAAAATTTTGCTCTCTTCTAGATAATAAAATGATTTTATTGGAATATGGGGGAAAAAGAATCAGTAATATATATGCTTAATTCTCCCATCTATGTATCTTATATGGGGGATGGTGGGAAAAAGGCCTTACTTTCTTCTCCCTAGATCTCACACCACCCCAACCTCACACAGGATTAGACTAGCAAATTCTGGCCACTCTACTCATATGCCTCCTGCTAGTCTAGAGCTGAGGCTGGATAAATATACTACCAGGCATGCTCTCAAGTGCAAAACTGGTTCTAGTCTGTTGCTGGCTGTGTTTTCCGATGGCAGTTCTGTGGTAGGGTGGAGGGTTGTGCCTGCTGGCCAAGGTGACCACAGACTTTCTCGGGGTGGGTGCAGAGAGAGCAATTCAGGATATGTATTGATGCTTAGCATATTGTTAGTCTTTATAGACTAGAAATTTGGGCTAAGTATACTTAAGATAGGTAACAGTGTGTTTTATATTCAGCGGCTCTTTAGCTCAAAATTCAGCTCAAAATTTTCGACGCTGAATGATACATTTATTCCACCAACTGCCTGCCCTTTTTTGAAAGCTTGGTGTATCCATTTTTTATAGGCAAGCCTTAAACAACAGGGGGATTACTCAGTGATTCATTTAAAGGGAACATTAAAAGAAAATTGAGGCGAAAAGCATCTTGCCTTCCTTAATTGCTCATTTATTATTGCTGTGGTTGAGATAACGGCTTTGTGTTATTCTCCTAAATAGTGTACAATATTTATTGGTAAATATAGCAGTGAATAAATTAATGTCAGTTGGGATTTGGTGGGGGAATTTTCTTCTCTATTGTTAGTTATTTATTCCTTCTTTCTTTATTTATTTTTAAAATATAGTGTATCGTGCCTGCATGGCTCTCTTGGCAGGAATCTCAACTCTAAGGCAGAAAATTGTGAATTTGAGGTCCAAGTATAGATTTCTTCTCTAGGTTTCTGCAGCATAGCCAAATGCTCTTTAAGGTTTTATCTACATCTGAATTCTGTGATCTGTGTCTTGTTTGTGAATTGTTTCCATTATAGGGAAATAATGAAAGGTCAGAGTCAGAGTGGTATAATAGGATAGAATACTGGATCAAAAGTCAGGAAGATCAGAATTTGAATCCATCCTTAGATGATTACTAGTTGTGTGGCCCTGGACAAGTCATTTAAGTTGATTCAGCTTCTGCATCTATAAAGTGGTGATTATCTATAATACCTCACAGGGTAATTATTTATATATACACATATATGTATATATATGTAAATATACATACATATATACATGTATGCATTATATATGTGTATATGTCGATAGGTTATTCTGTTGATGCTTCAATAAAATTTTTTTCAACAAAAATTCATTAATCCCCTACTGTAATCAAGGTGTTCTACTTGGTTCTGTGAATACAAAGATGAAGAATGAAATGGTTGCCTGTCCTCAAGATAATTAAAATCTAATTTTTTTGTTTTTTACAAATATACATAAAATTATATTACAAGGTAGAATGGGTTGGGGAAAGGGAAAGACACACAATATACCCCAAAATTCAGAATTTTCAAATGGATCCATGATCTAATAAATGTGGATATTCCTTCTAACAATGCCAATTGCATCCTATGTGACTCTCATCTATAGCCTCTCATAAGTTCACCACAATGAGTCTACCCAGCATTATAGAAGCCAGCATCAATTACTCTTGATTTTGTGAAGATACCAGTGGAGCTCAAAGGGAGATAATTTTGTTATCTCTCACTCTCAGCATGTGACTAATTCATCTTTTTTTATTCATGCATTTCTTTGATGATCTCCTTTACTCAGCTTATCCCTTTTAATTCCTTGTTTATAATGTATTATAACTGCCTCATGCCCACAATTCTCCTTTCTATTCTCCTTTGGGTGATCCTCAATTTCAATTATTTAGAGTTGGTAGTGTTTCCATCAGTCAGTCAATAAACGTTTATTAAATGCCTGCTATGTGCTAGGCATTATGCTAAGCACTGGGGATATACAAAGAAAGGCAAAAGACAGTTCCTGCCCTCAGGGAATTCACAATCTAATGCTAAAAGACAACTCAAAACAAAACTGAAAAACTGGAAGCAGGGTGCAGAAGGTACCTGTAATGAGGGCATATTGAAATCCTGAAGCCAGGTGGTATCCTGGGCCTCCTTCTTAAGTGGAGGATCCAGGAGGAGGTCTCAGATCTCTACCCTCTCCAATCAGAAGGGGGGGGGCAGGGTGAGGGAGTACTGAGGAGAAGTGAGTTTCAGAGTTGATTTAACCTTGCAGGAAGATGAGTTTCTATAAATAATGTTGAAGTCCAGGAGAGCAGCCAGGTGGTAAACAATGAGCCCCCGGGGCTCCCTTTTTAGATGGAGGATCTGGTATATCTATCCTCTACCCTCTACCCTCTTCAGTCGGAGGGAGGGAGGAACTCCAAGGATAGGGGTGTATTTCATTGATCCAATATTGAAGGAAGATGAGTTTCTGAAGACAATGATGAAGTCCAGGTGAACAGCCAGGTGACTCATGAGTCATAGCCACAGAGTAACATTATAAACTGTTGGTACTAAAAAGATATGCCTTTGTTTTAGATCATGGAAAGAACTTTTTCATTTCCTGAAGGCAATCCAACTCACTTCTTCCTCATATTTTGGGCTCATTTCATCATCCATTTGCAATATTCAAGATGTATGTCCTGATGGATAATTTCTATCTGCAAATCATAGTCTGGACAATAGACATTCTTCATCAACTTTAATTTTTCTTGGATGTATAGTTGGCCCAAGTTATTAGAGTGATTATGGATTATTATCAGAAGGTCAATGAAGAAAGTTGCCTCTCTTTTTAGATCTTTCAAAGCATCTTATATTATTTTGACATATTAGCGGGCAGATACCTTGTTGGAGAACAGAGCCTTTAAGACATTGTTTTGTTATACTGAATCAAGTACTTCTTTATAGGAAGGGAAGACTTCATGGGAGTGGGATGGGAGGGGGATTGAAGTAGAATTTTTGCTTCCCTGTGTACCCTCCATTATTCTTTCTTTCTTTGTCTTCTTTTTTCCCATTTCCCTCCTTTTTTTTCTCCTTTCCTTCACCTATTCTTTATTTTTTAAATTGTTTCTTTCTATTCTCTTCCACAAAATGATGAATGAGTAGTGGTGAGGGAGATGGTAACATATATGATCAGAGAGGGAGAGCCATTGCAGTTTTTTTGTTTTTCTCTAGCTTGAGCCCTTCCCATACCTCTAGGTCTATAAAACTGAAGTAGTGGCAATTTACTCAAGCAATACAGTAATCTTCATGCCCTGGCCTCCATTCCCAGCTTTTAGTGAAGTGGTTTGGAAGGGCCAAAGCATTGCATGTGTTGATGCTTGGATGTAAATCAGTGGTAGTTGGACAGAACGCTGCATTTCTGAGTATGGCACTTCTTGTTAAAATTCCATTCTGCTGTGATAGGCAGGTGCAGGCAAATGGCATGGTGGGATTGCTACTATTCAGCCAAAGTTCTCAATGCAGATGATGAAGTCAGGGAAACAAGATTTTCCAAAGGCCCAGGGCTCTTTGATAATCCAATTATAGCTTTTTTTTAGAGTAGGAATCAGAAAATAATAGTTCAAGTTTACATAGTACTTTGGGATTTGCAAATTTTCCCCCTCTTACAATAATTCCATGAAGTAGAGAATATTATTATGCCTATTTTACAGTTGAAAAGATCGAGGCTCAGGGAATTGAAGTGACTTGCCCAAGGTTAAATAGTATGCAAATTGGAAAGCAAACCAAAGGTTTCCTGTCTAGTGAACTCTCCTTTCCGTCGCATTGGTTCTCAAAGGTGAACTTTCTCAGTGACTGAGATGAAAGCATAGATACAAAATTTTCCAATTGGCATTAAGTTGAGAGAGATACCTAATACATTGAATAATGAAATAGAAATCCCAAAGGATGTTGACAGGCTGAAATGATAGGCTGAAGCTATCAAAATAGCATTTAACAGGGATAAATTTAAAGTCTTGGAGTTGAGTTCCAAAAAAAAAATCAATTGCACGTGTGTGGGGAAATGAAGATAGAAAATATGGGGGTTTTAGTGGACTACAAGTACAATGTATTAGCAATGTAACATGGTATGCAAAAAAAAAAAAGCTAATCTGATATTATATTGCAGTATTAAAAGTACAGCGTCCAGATAAAGATAGGTGATAGTCCCATTGTACTCTGCCCTGGTCCTTGAATATCTGGGATAGTATTTCTATTTCTGGGTACCAGATTTTGAAGGGATTCTGTCAATCTGGACAGCATCTAGAGGAATCCAGAAACTTTACATACAAGAATCAATTGAAAGAACTTAAGATGGTTAGTCAAGAGAAAAGGATACTTGGGAGATTGTTTTTTTTTTAAATATTTGAAGGATTTCCAAGTAGGATTATTCTATTAGGATCTTGAGGAAAGAACTAGGACCAAAGGTTAGAAATGGCAGAGAAGCAGGTTTCAGTGCAAAATTTGGAGGAAAAATTCTAGGAATGAAAGGCATTCAAAAGTGGAATGGTTTGTTTCAGGAAGTGGTGAGTTCCCTGTCACTGAAGGTCATCAGTCACGGGCTGAATGAAAGTTTGTCAAGAATGTTTTAGATGTGATAGTGATTTGAGCAAAGGATGGAGTTAATGGCCACTGAAAGCTTTTCAATTTCTTCAATTCTGCAATCTAATTATATTCCTCTATGAAGACACTACACTGAAACAGTCACTCACTGTTCCTGTGGGTCCTGAGCAACAAGCAGTGGAGAGCCAGGGATAAATGTGGCAAAATTGATCATGGACTCATTGGCTGAGGTAACAGAGCAGGTAGAACACAGAGTCCTGGAAAGCAGTACAGGTTAAAATCAATCTGCAGAATCCAAAGGGACAGTCCCTGGATATTGCCAGTGCCAAGGTCAATAGTGTTAGAAACAGGGAAGAACAACTAGGATATACTTACAAGTTCAGAAGTCTCAGATCACGGTCAGCAGGAGACATATTGGGAGGCAGCAAAGAGGAAGATAAAAAAGGAGATAGGAGAAGGCTGTGATGAATCTATGTATTACAGGCATGTAAGAAATTAGGTGATAGCTAACTGAGCTCTTTCAGTGACCTTGTCAAGTTGATTGGATAAGATATGTATTATCTTCACCCCTCCTTTAAGGGGAACTGTGCCCTGACTGGTTATGAGGCATGATTTTCTGGCAGGGGGCAGGGGATGACAAGAGATCTGTTCTTGCAAAAAGACCTCCCTCTGTCAGAATGCTTTCCTCTCTTTGACTCTACCTGTTGAAATTTTATACATCCTCCAAAGTCCTGTCAAATGCTACACCCTTCATGAATTCTCCTTTATTCTTGACCTTCCCTGCCTTACCTTATCTTGCTCTAACCCAGTATCTCCCTTCTTTGAACTTACATGTGACACAATGAAAATAATTTAAGATTTGAAGTCAGAGGACCTGGGTTCAAGTCCTAGCTTGGCCAGTTATGTATGTATGCAACTTTGTGTGAATCACTTAACCTTTCATGGGCCCATTTTCTACCTCTGTAACATAAGGAGGTTTTACTCTCTGATCTATGCACAACTTTCCAGTTTTAAATCTATGGACTATAAAAAAAACACTTTGCCTATGGCACATATCCTGTCTTGTATTTTAATTACTTATAAAGATATCCCATCTCTCCTATAGGACTGTCATAAACTCTCTAAGGGCAGAAATGTGTCTTATTCATCTTGTATTCTGATAGACCCTAGAACAATATTGAATGGATGAATGAGATGTATTTTTATTGCGAGGCAATATGCAGCCATCCTATTGTTATTTTAAAAAATTCCAGTTTTTGAAAAATCCAAATGGGCCTGAAAGAAAAGTAGGTGCAGGAGCTAGGAAAGGAGATAGCTCATATCCTTCAAATATTATTCCTTCAGTTAGAGCATGAATGTATCATATGTGCTTGTGTGAAGAGAATGAGTACTTCATAATTGGATTCATAGAACTCTAAAAACACAGTCCTCTACTGTCCTCATAATTCTTTGTTATGTATATGTTTTGCATGATTTCACATGTATAATTAATATCATCTTGCTTGCCTTCTCAATGGATGGGGAAGGGGCTGGAGGGAGAGAGGATTTGGGACTCAAAATTTTAAAAGAGTCAAAAGAAAATATTTAAAATATTTAAAATTTTTTAGAATGTAAAAAAATAAAAATAGTACAAAAATAATTCTTTGTTCTGTGATATTGAACCTATCAATGTAATGCTCAGATAGCATGCATGGTACTGTCCCCTTGCTTCCCCCTCCTTTTAAAGATTTCTTTACCAAAAACCCCTGGATTGGAAAAGTAAATAAAAGAATGGAATCTTCAGTCACAATAAACAGTGATTTTGTGTCCTGCGTTTAGATGCTGTAAAGCACATAGAAGGGGTGGGAAGGACAGTCCTTGTTCTCTTGAAACTAATAGACTAAACAACAAAAAATGACATTTATTAAGTACTTCTTATGTGCGAGGTACCATATTGGGAGAAACAGAGGTAAGAAAAATATAATGTGATCCTTGCCCTAATGAAGTTTAGAATCTGGTAAGGAACTGGCAATAAAGTAGGGAATGAAAAAACTAATGAAAAGGTATTTATTAGGCTTTGTTGTTGTTGTTCAGTCATTTTTCAGTTATGTTCCACTCTCTGTGACTCCATTTGGGGTTTTCTTGGCAAAAATACAGGAATGGTTTGACATTTCCTTCTCCAGATCATTTTTCTTCTCCAGATTTTACAAATGAGAAAATTGAGGCATATAGGATTAAATGACTTGACCAGATTCATACAGCTAGTAAGTATTTGAGACCAGATTTTAATTTAGAAAGATGAGACTTCCTAACTCCAGACCCAGCACTCTATCCACTATGCCACCTAGCTGGCCCTATTTATTAAGCTACAAATCTTAATAAATGTGCCAAGCACTATGCTAGGTAATGGAGATACAAATACCAAAGAGATACAATCCCTACCCTCACGGAGCATATATTCTAAAAAGAGAGATAGCATATGTAGGGAAGTGATGACCAGGAAATAGGGTTTTGGTTTGGGGGGTAAGGAGGATTGTGAATGGAGTCATAGGGTGGTAGATTGTTATGCCATTTCCAAAAACTAATGAGAAAGTTGATTTGATTACTACTCCCAGAGCAAGAGATGGAAAAGTGGGAACAGATGAATGTGCATGGTATGCATATGGTAACAGAACATATATAGCAAGATGTCCAAGGTGTATGGCTGTGAATGGGATATGAAACATGGTTTAGGGGCAACTAGATATATTGGGTTGGTGAGTATGCACTCAATTGAACCCCAGGGTAGAGTGATGAATGACTTGACTTCTCCAGGAAGTATGTGTGTATGTGGGGGGCAGAGGAAACATGATCTCTAGAAGTCTTGTCTGGAGCATGCTGTTGCATGTGGGGAGGTGTGGGGCAATGGGAGGGGAAATGGCAAGATGCCTCGGATAAATGGTTTTGGATGGGATGTAGGGAGATACAGTATCCATATATGAAACAATTTGAAAAGAAGTTAAAGTAGCATATTTTGCTAGATTATGTGGTACTCAGGAGACAGCTATAATAAATCAAAGGAGGGAAACTTAGTGGGGTAGGCCTAGTGAAGAGGAGGGTTTTAAGCTCAGCCTTAAGGAAGTGTCATAAGCTCTGGAGCAGTGTTGCCTTGAGATTGGACAGGATGACTTCTTGAGATGCTTTTCAGATGGAGGAGCTATTATCCTAATTAACCTCAGGGTATAGATAAGAATAGTGTGGTACTTTGATTTGTGGTACAGTGGAAAGATGATAGATGGGGAGTTTCCAGACATGCCACTGATGAGCTATGTGACCTTGGACAGGTAACTGAATCTCAGATGGCTCCTTTGTAAAATAAAGGGTTTGCAAGAGATGATCTCTAAGGTCCCTTCCTGATCAAACAGTTAATGATAAGACCTATAATAAAACATACAAACATCATTTTAAGCCTGGGTAGTCTGGCTTTTTTTATCAGGACATTTTAGGTGTTCTCTTTTCACTGTCATAGCCCTTGATTTGAAAAAAAAAAGTGTGCTGATAAATAATGGTGGTAAATGTGTTTTATATAGGTCTCCCAAAGTCACCTCTCCCTGTTCTATTTCTGCGTCCCATCAATGTTCCCTATAGAGCTCATTTTACTGCTGTATTTCCCAAAGCAAGCCCCCAGAGATGGTTTACTAAGTAACACTGGTCCTGAAGCATAAATACCTGCATGGCATCATGTTTGAAACTTCCAAGTGAGATATATGCAGTTGTTCATTTCGGCTTTCCTCACATAGTCCTACAACTTCTGGAAGCTTCCCCCTCTATAATTCAACCTAATGAAGCACACATCTATGTGTATTAGTAGAAAGAGCCCTAGACTTAGCTAGTCAGACTACTTTCCTAACAGATGAATTTTATATGCAGTAACATTTCAGAATTTTCAAAGCACTCTACATGTATTATTTCACTTGATCTGCACAATTTATACATAGACAGCAGAAGTATTATCATCACCATCTTAAAGATAAGGAAAACTGAATCTCACTCCTCTCTCCCACAACTTGCCAGAATTCCCAGAATTAGCTCATCAAGAACTTAACTCTTGACCCTCTGAGTCTAACTCTAATCTTCTTTCCATCAAACTATGGTGCCTTCCTTGAAGACCAAGATTCAGATTCTGGTTTGTCAATTGGTTAGCTATTGCTTTGAGGAAATCATTTAAATGCTTTGAGCACATGACTTCATGTGGTACATGGGTAAAGTAGAAAACTAGGACTGGAGTCAGGAAGACCTGAATATAAATGACCTTAGATACTTACTAGCTGTGTGATCCTGGGAAAATCTCTTAACCTCTCTGTTTCAGTTTCCTCTTCTGATAAATGAGAATAATAGTTCTTGTGCTATCTGCTTCATAGGGTTGTTGTGAAGATCAAACAAGAAGTTACGTATAATGTTGTAAGCCATGAGATGTTACATAAATGCCTGTCCATTCATTCAACACTCAGGTAACATTTAAGTGCCTATTGCCTGAAAAGTACTATCCCAGTCAAAGTTTATAGAAGGCCCTTGTCCTCATAGGGTGAACCATGGGTAAGGCACAGGTAATGATACAATATTGCCTGATGGATGAGAGGCGCAAAAGTGCTATTAGGGGGTTAGACAGTGAAATTATTTATTGATAAATGCAATCAAGAGGGGTAGCTTTTTTTCGTGGAAGAGCTTCCATTTTCTTTATGAGTTTAAAGACAGTGTAGCATTTTCTTCATGAAAGAAGTATCATTTTCTTTGGGATTTAGAAGGTGTGTATGAATTCAAGAGGCCTGAGGGAGGTCATCTAAGCATAGGAAACAGTTTAAATGAGGGCAAGGAAAAGCATAAAGGCACTATGAACACAAAAAGTGGTCCAAATTGACTGGAATGAAGACTATATGAAAGAGATTGATATGAAATAGTTTTAGATACCTGTGGTGGTACTAGATTGTAAAGGGTCTTGAATGCTAAAAAAAAAAAAGGTTTTTATTTCTTTTAATTTGTGGAGAATTTTTTAAAGCAGAGAAGTAACATTATTGGATCAATGCATAAGGGAGAATATTCTGGCAGCAGTATGTATTCAAGTAGAGAGGAAGGAGATTTGGGAAAACATATTCAGATGCAATTGCAATGGTCTAAGCAGGTGGTAATGAAGGCTTGTACCAAGTGTGGATGTAAGAGATGTTGAAGAAGTGGAATCCCCAGGATTTGGTAACAAGAATTTCGTAACAAGGTCATCCAAGAACAGGTAGCAGCAATGGAATCAATTGTTATTACTTAGACGCTTGTAAATCGCAAGTCTTACCTCCTCAAAGATGACTTCCTCTGTTCCAATTTCAGAGCTCTACTGATAGAGAATCAATTCTGAACATCCTTCAGGTTCTCACTGAGCTGCTTTCAGTTGGTAAGTATCTTCACTTTCTTATTTACTTTTCTCAGGTGAAGGTCATGGGTTGGGCAATGAGAACCTGGTACACAAAGAAATGTGCATAGCTTTGGTGATCTTCTCTGAGGTGCCATTGTGTCTGAAGCAGCCCTGCCAATATCATGTTAAGAAGGTTCTTAATGAAATGTTCATTTTGGTTTTTGTTTCTCATTCACTCACCTCCTATTGATCCAGTGATGGTCATTTGGTTCATCCTTTCCTAGATATGACTTAATTTATTGGTGGTTATCTTCTGAGATATACTGTATTCTTCTTACTCTAAACTCACTTCTGAAATACTTCCCAGATACTGTGTAAAAGTGGAAAAGTAAAGTTACTGAAAAGAAAAAATGGAAAGTAATGACAAAGTCAGTGAAACATTAAGGGGCAGTTGTCTTTTCATGCTGCTTAATTATTAGTAGCATAGTGGGAAGGGCAGCCCAGAGGCCTTTGAGTATCATTGAGGACAAACCTTCTCTGCCCACCTACCCCACCAGAATAAAAATAGTTTTAACTCACAGCTTGAGTGTTACAGTGGACTCCCGCTTAGCAGAGAAAAAACTGAACTACTCACTCCCAGATACAGTGGGAGGTGCCTTGGGAGGCAGCTTAGGTCTATGGGCAGAGAGACTACAGTGCAGCTGAATCAGTTGGGGCTGTTTCTAGGTCTCTAATTAACCTTTCTATTGCATTAATATCCTCTTTCTACTCCTCTGCATTCCTAATGTGTGCCAACTGTCTTTCTGTACTGTCCTAATACCACCATTCCAGTTCTTGGCACTTCCTTTACATACACAAAATGTTGGCAGTTGGGAAAAATAAGCTTATTTTTAAATGGATAACTGGGCACAGAAGTGTGGTGGTGCCACTGAGGTCTTGAAGGAAAGGTAGTTGAATAGAACTTTTGTGTCAGCAACCTCCATAACACTAAGACTTGAGTTACCCTGCAGAAGAGGTAAACTCTAGCAGCTATTATCTCCTGGATCCAATCAAAAATTCCTTGACTTTTAAAGCCCTTTATCACCCGACCTTTTTCTACCTTCCTTGTCTTCTTACACCTTATTTCCTTCTATATATTCTATAATCCAGCCATACTGAACTCCTTACTGTCCTTTGCACATTACTCCATCTCTTGACTGTGTACATTTTGATTGACTGTCCCCCATGCCTGGAATTCTCTTTTTCTTCGTTATCTGCTAGTTTCCTCATAATCTCATCTGAAGTCCTACCTTCTTCAAGAAACCTTTGCCAGTTCTCTTCAATCTCAGTGCCTTCCCCCTGAGATTATCTCTAGTTTATACTGTCTATATCTTGTTTGTATGTAGTTGTTCAACTTTTTATTTTTTCTTCCATTCTTAGCACTTAGTGTAGTACTTTAGGGTGCATAGTAGACACTTAATAAATGTTGATTGTTTGGCATTTAAAATTCTTCACATTTTGGCCCCTTCCTATCCTTCCAATCTTCTTATACATTATTTCCATCCTGATACTCAATATTCTAGCCATACATGTTGTTCATCATTCATCATGCTCCATTTCCAATTTCTATGCCTTTTCAATGGTTATTCCTCACTAGAAAGCCATCTCTCCTCACCTTGACCTTTCAGAATCCCTTGCTTCCTCTGTGAGCCAATTTAAACTTTACCTTCTGCTGGAAGCCTTTCCTGGTCCTCCCAGATCTTAGTGTCTTTTCTTCTAAGAAAAGCTACCTTCCATTTGTTTTGCATAGGTCTTACATATACCAATTTTAGTAATTGCTGTTTCTCCCATTGAAGGTAAGCTCCTTAAGGGCAGAGTTTATTTTGGCTTTTTCTTTTATCATGGTGCCTGACTCTTAACATGGTGCCTGGCACATAGGAAGTGTTTAACATGCTTGTTGATCAATTGAATGACTATCAATCACATATCCAGAGAGAATACTTGCTATCTTATTTGAGATTGCTCTTTAAGATGTTTTCCTATTAATATGTCTTTTGAGGAACACTTCTTTCTTTCCTCAATCAAGCAGAGGCTTATGGGATTGTTCTCATAACTAAAAAAATCCCAGGAATGCTATTTAAGACTTACTTGTTAGGTCCCATGATCTGCTATGGAGTACTTTTCAAAAGACAGGTGCATGAATCACTCAGGATGAGGAGGAAGGCATGGCGGTATCGAGTTGAAATGCGCACTATAGAAAGGAACAGTGTTGATATCACAAACTCAACAAAGTATAAAGTCTAGGAATTGATTTCATCTGCTCTAGTGAAAGGGCTATATTCTATTTACCCCCTCCATCATTATTGCCCATTGTATTCTGATGACCTCACAGAGGAAGGTTAGAGCAGATGACTTCTATAGTCTATTTCAACTAAAATTGAGATTGAGTCTCTTTCCCTAATTTCCTAACATAAACATTGAGTAGTTTAGGAACTGGAAAGGATCTGGCACTTCTAGTCTCTTTTAAAATAAACTGAGCAATTCCTTCTTGTGGCCCGTTTCCTGTTTTCTAAAATCATGATTAATGATTGTACTCTCATTCCCTTCCTTAGGTACAGATCGAAGGATCCACTACATGATTAGCAAGGGAGGCAGTGAAGCCCTCCTCCAGACCTTGGTGGACTCTGCTCGGACAGCTTCCCCAGATTACAACATCCTCTTGCCTCTTCTTCGGTTGCTGGTCAAGGTTGGCCAGAGAGGTACCAATAGCCCTTGAAGTCTGAGGCTAAATGGAATGAAACATATGTTTTTTTGTTTTTGTTTTTTTTGGTAATAAGGAAAGTGATACTGGGAACTTCAAATATTCAATGAACCTTTAATAGAACTTGGCCAATGGCATAGCCATTTTCATAATATTTATGGTAATAATCATGCAAGGATAGCTTTATTCTTTCATAGATCACACATACTAAAATCAGGGCATTCATATGGTTTTGCCTAGGTGGTTGGAGGAAGTTTTCTAGTGGAGTCCTTCATAGGGATGTCCTTGGCTCTCTGTTGTTTAGTAATGTTATTGCTGACTTATATAATGGCATAGATGACATACTTATATTTGCAGAAGACGAAGTTGAGAGGGAATAAAGAATATACTACGTGATGGTTTAGACCCCAAATGATCTTAACAAGTGAAAACAATGAACTAAAATTAGTGGAATGAAATTTAATAAGGATAAACACAAAATCATAAATGAGTCCAAAAAATCAACTGCTCAAGTATAAGATGGGAGAGATAGGGCTATATAATGATTTGCATGTAGGTCTGGAGTTTTAGTGAACTACACAATATAAAATGAAACAGGACTTGCCCTTAAATAGGGTATTCTGCTTGATGGAAATAACATATGCACAGATAAATGTAGTATCATTGAAGCTTCACAGGAGAGATGGCATTTGAGGTCAAACTCAAAAGAACCTATGTATTCTAAGAGGTAGATTGTATGAAGGAAAATAATATGAAACATGTCTGAGGCAAACAGGGTTAAGTGACTTGCCCTAGAGTCACACAACTAGGAAGTATCTCAGGCCAGATTTGAAATCAGGAAGATGAGTCCACTGCACCATCTAGCTGCACCCCCCACATATGTATGTGTATATATGTGTGTGTATCTCCTACTTTGCATAAGATATATCTCAACCATTCTTACCTCCACTGCTTAGAACACACAGGCCTGGAGTCAGAAACACCCACCTTCCTGATCAAATCTGGCCTCAGACACTTACTAGCTGTGTGATCCTGGACAAATCACTTAACTCTGTTTACCTCAGTTTCCTCATCTGTAAAATGAGCTTGGAGAAGGAAATGAAAAATCACTCTAGTATCTTTGCCAAGAAAACCCCAGATGGGGTCCCAAAGATTCAGATATGAGTGAAAAATCTACTGAACAACAACATATATGTGTGTATATACATATACATATATGTATAAACATGAATATATGTATGTATATGGAGAGAGGGAAGAGAAGAGAAGAGAAGAGAAGAGAAGAGAAGAGGAGAGAAGAGAAGAGATCCAAGGATTCAAGAGATCCGTTCTGAGGCAGAGGAGACAATGGGTCTAATGGTACAAATAGAAGGGTTGCATTTGACAAGAAGTCAAGAAGTAAGGGTTATTAATTCCTCAGAAGGGGAATCCACTTAGGAATCTGACAGTATGGTATCATTTTTATGATAGTTACATAATACTATTTTGGGCAGTAGTGACAAAATTGGTGGACAATACTAAAAAGAGTGTAATATATATGATCCCTAGTACTGCTGGGGTATGTAATACTCCAGTGGAGCCCTTAGTATAAATCACTTTATCTTTACATTTTCAGATAATGAAAATTTGACTTGTAATGCTTTCTATTTGTGCTACATGACTTGCTTAGAGTCAATGTCAGAAGCCACTCATGGATTAATTTCTTTTGTGTGTGCTTTTGTAGACAAAAAGTTTGGAAAGAAAGCTCTGGAATTGGAGGCACTTGATGTGACATTGATTCTGGCCAGAAAAAATCTGTCTCACAACCAGAATCTCATTCATTGTCTCTGGGCACTGCAGGTTTTTGCCTCTAGAGGTAAGTTGATTATTTATATTTAGCTCTTGGTCAAGGAAACTTTATGAAACAGATCTTGAAGAACTAGAAATCAAATCAGAACAGTATTTGTGTGTGTGTGTGTGTGTGTGTGTGTGTGTGTGTGTGTGTGAGAGAGAGAGAGAGAGAGAGAGAGAGAGAGA
>NW_020948983.1:33218512-33308454 GCF_900497805.2 Vombatus ursinus | reverse complement strand
GAGAGAGAGAGAGAGAGAGAGAGAGAGAGAGAAATAGAAGGAGGAGGTGGAGGAGGGTGTAGGGGGTCTAGGTGAAGCAAGGAGATAAGGAAAAAAGAGAGCTAGGAGAGAGTTGGGGGAGGAGGAGAATGAAGGGGGAAAAGGAGGGAGAGGATAAGTGGAAATAATTAATTGACTAGATTTATGACAGCTGCTTGTGAGGAGATGAGCTGTGATAGGCAAGAGCTTATATTTTGATCTTCACTTCAGCTTTGCAGAATCCTGAGTCTGGCCCTAAAGTGGGCCTTCAAAGTCTCAGCAAGCCTCAAGCATTTCCTTTCCTTTTCTCCCATAAAGCCTGTAGCTTAAAGCTCCTGGCTTCTAGTCCATGCTTGGGCTCTCCCCAGCTGGCTGATCCCTCTTAATGTCTCAGTTTCAGATTCCTCATCTATAAAGTGGGTAGAGTAAACATCCATAGTATCTACTTGAATGGTTTGTTGTGAGGATAAAATGAGATCATCAATGTAGAGTACTTTGCAAATTTTGGACTGGACATGGGATTTCATTGGTGTGAAGAATTCTTGATGAGGAAATTCCTTCTCCCAATTCAGGTCAGCACCTTCTCTGAAACTTAGGATATTGGAGAATTGCTTAGAGCTCTGAGAGGTCATATGATCACACAGTCAGTATGAGTCAAAGGCATGACTTCTTGGCTTCAGAGTCAGTCCTGTATCATCTATGCATCACTGCTTTCCCAACATGGCTGCAAGCAAAACTAATTACAAAGTACTTCCTTCTCTGACAAAGTACTTTTCATGGAGGAGTGGATGGAAGTGCCTGACAGCCTTCACATAGCAAAGAACAGGAGCTTAAAAACAAGTAAAACCCCAGGCCAGCTCTCTATCCATTATGCCAAGTTGCCTCTCACATTAGCTATGATGATGATGATATATAGAGCAACTCTGCAGTCAGAGAGTGACTTTGTTTAGTTGTTTCAGTCATGTCTGGCTCTTTGTGACCCCATTTGGGATTTTCTTGGCAAAGATACTGGAGTGGCTTGCCATTTTCTTCTCTGGATTATTTTACAGATGTGGAAACTAAGGTAAACAGGGTTAAGTGACTTGCCCAGGGTCATATAGCTAGTAAGTGTCTGGGGTGAGATTTGAACTCAGGTCTTCCTGGTTCCAGGTCTGGCACTCTGTATACTGCACCCCCTATGTGCCTTCACAAAGAGTGACTACAGCTACCATTTTGAGGTCTAAAAATTGGAAGTACTTTATGTAAATGTTCTGAGGAATAAAAATGAAATCAGTTAAGAAGCATCATAGCATAAGGATAGTCTTGGAGACTGATACATCTGGATTCAGGTCCTACCTCTGAAAAATTTATCTGTGTGACCATAGACAAATCACTTGACCTTTTTATGTCTCACATAATTCTCTAAGACTACAATTTAGGGGCATCTTGCATATCTGCATTGGTAGGTTGAGTTCTATATCAATGATATCACATGGCTAGATCAACAAAAGCATCAGTCAGATGACTTCCCACTCTTTCTGCAGCTCTGAGAAGACCAGTGATTTTGTTGTGGGTAAAAGGTATCTCAGTGACCATTTGACATCCATCTTGATATTGTAGCAATTGTTCCATAATATACTTTGGAAACATTTGTACAGTCTCCACAGAATATGACACCATCTGAGAATAACAGTTTGAGCAACCTGTACATCGCTGTCTCCTTAATGAATTGTCTGGTGTTGTAGAAGGCACCAGCAAGCTCTCCAAACATTCCCTGTCAGCAGGATGACTTGGCTACGGTCCTAATAAGGCTGCAGAAGCCAATGGGCCCTTTGGCAGCTCCCAAATGTCCAATGGGGTATGTTTATAGAGCTGCCAGAGGCCCAGCCTCAGGCAGCCATCCAGAGAGCCTGTTGGCTGCTGAACCAGTGTCAGTTTCTTATTCTTATTCTCTCTCTACTGGAGATTCTACACTTTGTCCTCTGCATCATAGCCAGTGAGAACAATGAAAGCCTGGTGTTTTACCCTGCCAACAATTCTACTAAGGGCCAAGAGTTTACCCAGGTCCCATTTCTTTCTCCCTTCTTCTGGATTAGAAGTGAGAGGATTGGACTATGACCATTCAGAGGATTTATTCTCCAGGCCTTGATGCCATATTTGTAGCCATCCATTCAGGCAAACTGAAAAAAAGAAGAAAAGAGTGCTGGGGATAACTGTTCTGCTCCCTTCAGCAGGAGGGAATAGATAATATCTTTGAAATTCTAGCAGAGAGTTGAAGGAACACTCAGATCATTCCCTCAGCTGTAACCGAGTCAAAGATGGAAGACATCTATGGTGGTTATGCAAAAAATGAAGACATATCTCCTGGGCAATAAATTGCTCTTGAGAATTAAAACAATCATTCTAAGCTCAGTTGAATTAGTCCATACTTATATCTAGAGAGTTGCCGCAGTGCAGAGCAGCCAACCTGACATGTTTGGCTAAAGGTTGTTTTAATTTTGTATAGCAGTTTAATTTTAATTTGTTGAAGCTTATATGGCCACTTGTTTACTAATATGGGAACCTTACTCTTGTACCTTGCCATTGAGAGGGTTCTTCTCTTGAGAGGCTTAAAACATCCATTCTCATTTCCATGAGTGGAAATTGTACTGACTGTGGAATCCGAGGACCTGGATTTGAATCCTGGCTTTGCTTTCTACTCCTGGATTATCTGAGATAAAACACTCCCCATTCTCTGAGCTCTCATCTGCAAAATGAAGGGGCTGGAGTAGATGGTCTCTAATATTTCTTTTACCAGTTTTAAATCCTTTGCTCCAGTGATTTCACTTGATCATTGTGGGGCCTTCCCTGAGGTATCACAATCCCAGCGGACCTTTTCTACAACTTTGGTCTTCTCTGAGTTTACAGGGAAAGGAGTAGAGGAGGAAAGGAGAGGGACCCAGAAACATTGGCATTTGTACATAGAAATACTAAAGAAATGATCAGAAAACCTGTCCCACCATGAAGTGAATTTCTGTGCAACAATTTTCTTGCATATTCTCCCTAGTAATAAAAAGGAGGTGTGTAATGGGGGAAGTCAGAAGTCAAAGTGCATTTGCCCCAGACTCAATAGATTATATGATGTTTGAGCCTCGCACTTCATCTTCTCTACTGTGTCACAGATGAGATCACTGGCAAAAAATCAGAAAGTAGTCTACCCCTTCCCAGGTCTTTGGGTTAATTTTCTAAAGTTAAGGACAGCTTGGCTCCTGCTCATCCCATAACTATTGTTACCTTATCTTTTTCACAGTCACGACTGCAGCAATGCTGGGCATTAATGGAGCAATGGAGCTGCTTTTCAAGGTTATCACCCCTTATTCTAGAAAATGCACCAGGATTATCAGGTACTGAGCAGGTAGCTACTTAGCCTACATAAAGCCATATCATGTCCTATTGTTACTGTTCAGTTGTTTCAGTCATGTAGCTTTTCCTGACTCCATTTGAGGTTTTCTTGACAAATGTACTGGAGTGGTTTGCCATTTCCTTCTCTAGCTTATTTTATAGATGAGGAAACTGAGGCAAACAGGGTTTGGTGACTTACCCAGGGTCACAGAGCTAGTGTCTAAGGCCAGATTTGAACTCAGGAAGAAGAGTTTTCCTGACTTCAGGCTGGGCACTTTATCCACTGCATCACCCAGCTGCCCTATCATGTCTAGGTGGATATATGTCCAAGATGGTGGTTAAATGGAGATACACCTAAATGGAGATACACATATGGGATTTCCAGTGTGGCTTAGAGATTCCTTTCTGTCCCCCTGAAAGTACATGGAAACATCATAATCCTGTCCTACTAAACTTTTAGACAGAAAAGACAACTGTAAAAAAGCCAGGCTAGTCCTAAGCTTCCAATTTATTCTTTTATTATTTTGTTCCAAAAGACAGTACAGAAATGGCTTGAAAAGATGCCAGGTCCCACAAGATCAGAAGCATAAGCCAGCCCAATTTCTGATATGTGATCTGGGTCATGTAATAGCCCATCATGGTTGTATGCTGGTAGGTAAGATGCCATTATAATGTAAAGATGGATTTCTCTGCCTATTCTTTCTGTTCCTGGTTTGCAAAAGCAGAGCAAGTCACAATGTTAAAAGAGAAGATGGCTGGGCACAGAAGCTTTACAGATACTCTGAGCCATTAGGATACATCATTCTTGGGAGGGACTCAGAGAGGACCTTGAAAGAATATTAAAAGAAATTCAGCCAATTTCCAAGATAGATGGAGTAGTTTGAAAAGTTGCATTTCCATACTCAAGCGTGTTATTTTCGATGTCCTTACATTAATCTTGGACCATATTCTACCTGATTAGTCTGCTCCTGAGCCACCACAGCTCTGCCAGTGCCTA
Source organism: Vombatus ursinus (assembly GCF_900497805.2). NCBI lineage: Eukaryota > Metazoa > Chordata > Mammalia > Diprotodontia > Vombatidae > Vombatus > Vombatus ursinus. The sequence continues at coordinate 33,304,079 of NW_020948983.1, read as the reverse complement.
TCCATCCTCACATAAAGCCCTTTGTGTTGTTTCCTAGGGCAAATAAGCCTGCATCACAAAACTAGACTGGGCTAAGATCCTCTACAGGAAAGGCAGCAGTGAGAATTGAATTTGGGAACAAAGCTTATCATAGTAATGGGAATATGGGAGAATAGGACCAGGGAACAGAAGGCATAGGGTTAGATGATGGGGCTGTTGAGCCTAAAGAAAGTTTCTTAGGGTTATGAACAGTATTACTGTGTTTTTAGATCACCCTGTAAAATCTGGGCTAGGTGGTCCTCTTATCGTAGCCTAATGAAACATTTCAGACCATACCTCCTTAGGGAAAAATGATTTATTACCTAGACCATCTAGTCCAAGATTTCAGTTTAACAGCCACAGTATACAGCAGCCAACCTGAGATGTTAGACATTGGTAAAAGGTCATTTAATTTTGTGTTGCAGTTTAATGTTTAATTAGATGAAACTTGTGTAACCATTTGTTCACTAATATGGGAGTCTTAGCCCTCTATCTAACTCTACCCTTTTCTTTGAAGCCTTAATATCCATCCCATCTAATTTTGTTGGTTGGATTAACATTAACAATCATTCACGTTTATATCACCTTTCAAGGTTTACAAAGCACTTTCATTACAACTCCATGAGATGGGGGGCATACCCATTTAACAGATGAGGAAATTGAAACTCAGAGATATTAAGTGACTTGCCCATAATCATATGGAAACTATCACTGCTAGGGGTGAACTATAATCCTGATTCCAAGTTCAGTTCTCTTCTGGATAAGTCCTGTAACAGGAATAGTCAGTCAATCAACAAGCATTTTTTAAGTACCTACTATATGCCAGGCACTATTGTATGCAACTCTATAGCTCAGAATTCTCAAAACCTTTGCAGTCTTCCAATATTTTTGGGTAGAGGCTAGGTCAATTGTATGAATAAGAAAATGGATGTACAATTCAATTCAATAGGTGTTTATTAATCCCCTGCTCTATGCAAGGCACCATGTTAGGTTCTGGATATGCACACACACACACACACACACACACGCACTCAAATAATTCCTGTTCTTCAGGAGCTGACATTCTACAGAGAAGAGCATAGTTTTCCAAAGTAAGTACTGTGACTGAATCCAAATTCTTAAAGCTTTGCCATTCACTTGTTGGATAGGTCTTTTGGGCCACAGAACAAGGGTTAGGGAAGAATCTGGAATTAGAGGTTTTTAGATCCCTGCTCCCCATGGCTCTCTTTCATATAAGCAAATCTAGACATTTCCCCCAGGTCTCCTTAAATGAATGGACATTGGGGCTTGTTTGAGAGACTATTACAGGGAGGAGAAGGGGATATAAAATTCCATTAGGTACTAAAAGCCTTCTCTAATGTCCTCTTCCAAATATAACAGCCTGAGCTCCAGTTATTCAGGACTGTCTCTCTCTTTTTTTTTTTTTGTGAGAGGATGCCAAGTGTTGTATCAAAGTGACTTTTCTGTGGAGATTAAAACTACCCCACTTCTCCAGCCTGAGACTAAAATTAGTTATGCAGCTGTTCTCCACCAAAGCACTGTCCCTAGCTCGTCTTCAGGGCAAGATTTACAATGGATGCACTGACTACACACCTTTAAACAGAGAAAGGGATACTAAGGCCCAGGATAGTACTCTCTGAGGCTGCATGCCAGGACAGCTTACTGATACCCTACATGCCGAACATACAGATTTCCTTTTCCCCACCCACATACCCACCTGCTTCCTCAACCTAATTACTCATGTAAGCAGATCCATGTCATAATGAATTGAGAAAGGGAGGGACCTCAGATGAAGTTGCCAAGGCAAAATAAAACCAAATTGATAACATCTGCACTTCAATAATGGGCCTTAAACACATGTGTCTGAGTGCAGTGCATGTGTACACACAAATCTACAGAGACAAACACATAGACACACACACAGAACGCACACAATCCCACCTCCCTAAGTATGAATGAAATGAAGAACATGACAAATATAAATTGGTTAAATAACAATAATACACCATATACTGGTAGTCTGTTATTCTTCCATGTCATATTCTTATGCTTCATTGTTTTATGGAGATGACCTGGGATTTTCAAAGTATCAACAGTACAACATAAATTCTGGAAAGCCCTATTGAATTTAAAGGCTTCAAATTTAAAAGGCTTCAAATACAGGAGCCATGTTAGGAGCATATTTCAATTTTCTAAGGACCAGTCCATAAATACTCATTACCAGGTTTTCCATGTGGTGAAGATTATTATTTTTTTTGTCTTTAGCCACTTTTGAAAACTATGCAATTGGTAAGGGAGGGCCTGTGAACTTTGCTGGTGGGGGAAGTCCTCATGATAAAGCCATAGATTTATGAAGTATTGAATTAAAGCACTTTTAGCTTTTCAAAGTATTTATATATATTTAAATCTCATTTTCTCTTAGTCTCCATCTGGAAAAAAAGTACCATCTGAGAGAGACCAAACCCAGTTTGTCCTAGTCTTCTCTTTTTTGTGACCCCTTGGTCAAAAGTCTGGAACATTTTATTCATGCCCAGTTTCTATTGGTACTTATCCTCATTAGGATACTCCAGATATGTCCCAGTAAAAGGTTTTCTTCACTTAATGTTGCTTTTGCTGCCACCCACTGAGGTTTAAGGGGGATAATGGTAGAGCTGGTGGTGTAGAGAAGATGGTATAATTTTTTTCTTTAAGTTTTCCCAAATGTTGAGAAAGTAAGATCCTTGCTGTTTAGGTTCTCCAGGTTCAAGCAAAACTGTTCTTTAGGTAGCCCACAGAATCCCCAAATGATAATATCCATAGTATCCTAGGGTCATAAAAGTCAAATTTGGAAGAAACCTTAAAAGTAGTCTATTTCAATGCCTTGATGTTACAGGTAAAAAACAGACAAACAAAAAAACCAAAACTGACTCCAGAGAAGGTAAGTACAAAGTCATAGAGGTAGTAAGTAGGAGGGCAAAGATTTGAACCTGGGTCCTCTGAATTCAAATTTCGTTTTCTTGCTGTGATACTACCTTTCTGTCCTTTGCTCATACATTTTCCCCCGGTGGCTCTTCTCAGGATTCCAGCTTGCCTTAACTTTTAAAATATCTTCTTCTTGCCTCTGATCATGACTAATTTTTCCTTCACTATTCCCATCTCCAATTTTCAGTATATTTCTGCTTCCTAATTTTTCCCTTCCTTTCCCACACCTGGGTTCAATTTGCTCTGATTCTTCCCAGTGAATTTCTGGCTCTATATGCCTTAACATTTTCAAACATATGTATGTATGTATATATATATATGCATGCACAACACATGTATATATATATGTATATGTACATGTGTCTACATATATACCTATATATTTATTTATATGGAACTACCTTCACCTTTTGCTTCCTTTTTTGTAGTTATTGTAATTATTTGTAAGAACTTTGTCAGTTGGTATGCTTCACCCTGTGCTGCCAGGCCCCCTCTGCCCCTATCCCCCCAGGTTATATTATAAAATGCTTTGGAACAAGGAGAGTGTTTCCTCTGGGTGATATGCTCAGCCCAGCATATAGAGAGGAGATAATGGTGCATCTGACACACGTCCAGATGACATTCAATTAATATCTGTTACACTGAAGGGCTGGCTGGTCCTGATAGAAGTCATAAAATTTGAACTAGATGGGAAACCGAGAGCTTGCAGCTTAGCATATATAGTCCGAGATAACTAGTGTTCTCTTTGATCAGACAGCTGTATTTGATAGTACAACAGATGTTTCTGCTGAAAGTGGGATCAAAGATATGACTCCTGACAGTTGCTCCATTTGCCTTCTAGTTCAGCTCCTGTTTAGGCTCTGCATTGGCTCTTCCTTTCACTGTGGATAAGCCTCTCTGTTTCTAGGAGTGTGCTTTGGAAGTTATGGGATCTCAGCATGGATGATTTAGAGAGCTGAGAATTGAGTTCTGAGGCCTGTCTACCATTGACTTGTTATGTGACCCAAGATCAGGTCCTTGCTCTCTTTTTACCTGTGTCTTGACCTCTCAAACCAAGGAGAATACTAGATATTCTCTGTATGCCTCTTAGGGCTGTTTGGGTGTGCTTGCTAGAATGAACATCAATCAGACTTTTTGAAGTCCTTAAAAAAAAAGCATGCAGTATCCTTCAGAAGATCATTACCGATGAGTCTTGGGGGGCTATTTTTAATCTTGCTGACCTCCCTTGCCTCATAAACATTTTATTTAATCAGACATAGATTGGACAGCCTCGCAGATGGACTGAATTCTGGCAGCTGCTGTGTATTTTAGACCCTGTTTTGTTGTGTATTTGTTATGATATTAGTTCCCCAGAAGAGCAACTTCCCATAGCCTGAGCATGGTCTGCTCATCTCTTGCCAGAACACCTGTATTCTCTGTGGAGCATGCCTCCCCATCCCAGGTGCTCAGGACTGTTCTGCTCTCACCTGCCTAGAGAATCACATCTCCGGTATTTTGGGCTCTTCCCAGGGTCCTCTGGCATTTCTAACAAGGCCTCACCCTGTGGTGTGCCCTGACTCATCCCTGGGAGGGTTGTCTGATACGGAGCTGGTGGGGATGGAAAGCTGTGTGCTCTGAAACAGTCATCTCAGCCACAAGAAATGAGTGATGTGCCAGGCCTTTTGCAAACCTCATTATTGACCACTATTCCCCCTCCTGTTCTTTAACCCAGTGGCTATCCATGAATAGAATAGTGTTAAGAGTATCATAATGACCTCTGTACTTCAAACATACTGAACTCTGGGCATTTGTGGAATTTGGGGATTGCCTTAACTCTTGGATGATGGAACAAGTGCTTGTCTGGCATTTCTTTATAAGCCTCCATCAAGGGTTGCTCAGGCCTGTGGGACCTTAGAAATCATATAGGCTGACTCCATTTTATAGATGAGGAAGCTGACACTCAGAGGGGTGAGATGATTTATGCAAGGACACACAGCTAGTTAATGGGGTAGATATAACCCAGTACTACCTTCCTTTGTATTTCATGTCTTCGTATTCTCTCGTGGAGTTAGTGATTATTTATTTCAATTAAGGATCTTTCAATGAAGTTTCTTTCAGTGAAGTCTGTGCTATTGGCAATAAGCAGTCATAACAATGGTCCTTCTGTGTCTAATCCATTCCTGCTCTATTACCTCTGCAAGTATTAGCCATACCCAGAGGAGTGAGGAATATTTCACGCAGACAGACCTAGTTCTCTCTGGTACACTGGAAGGAGAACTGGCTCTGGACTCAGAAGATGTTGTTGTTGTTCAGTCACTTTCAATCATGTCTGACTCTCTGGGGTTTTCTTGGCAAAAATACTGGAACTGTGTGCCATTTGCTTCTCCAATTGATTTTATAGCTGAGGAAACTGAGGCAAACAGGGTTAAGTGACTTGTTCAGGGTCACACATCTAGTAAGTGTCTGAAGCCAGATTTGAATTCAGGAAGATGAGGCTTCCTTACTCTAGACCCAGTACTCTATCTACTGTGCCACCTAGCTGCCCTCGGACTCAAAGGATTGGGGTTCAAATCTTGCTTCAGACACCCACTACCAGTGTGACCTTAGGCTAGTTAAATAACTTCCCTGGACATCAGTTTTGTCATCTGCAAAATGAGAGGATTTGATATATTGCTGATGTCCCTTTCAGCTCTAGTTCTACAGTCTCTTTATATTTCCTAAAAAAAACCGTGAATTTGGAATCAAAGGATCTGGGTGTGAATCCTTGTTCTGCCATTGTGTTACCATGGACAAATCAGTGAACTTCTCTGGGCCTCAATTTCCTTTTTTGTACAATGCAGTGATTTGATGAGATGGTTCCTAAGATCCATTTTAGTCCTAAATTTAGGATCTGGCTATTCCCTTTGCCACTGCCATAGTGTCATAGAATAATAGAGTCTTAAAATTGTCAGAGACCCTAGAGGTTTAGTCCAATATTTTCTTTTTCTTTCTTTTGTTTTGGCAATTGGGGTTAAGTGACTTGCCCACGGTCACACAGCTAGTAAGTGTCAAGTGTTTGGTCTGAGGCTGGATTTGAACTCACATCCTCCTGACTTCAGGGCCGGTGCTTTATCCACTGTGCCACCTAGCTGCCCCTAGTCTAACATTTTCACTGCTCAATGCATTGATGCATGAACACCACTTACAACATCTCTTGAATTGAACTGGTAAATCTCTTCTTGAACATCTCCAATGACTGGAAACTCACTCCCTCTTTAAGTGGCCCATTCTGTTTTCAGATACCTCTAAGTTTTAAGAACTTCTTTATTGCTTGAGCTAGAATCTTCCTCTTTGTAGTCTCCATGCTTTGGACATGGTTCCATAGTCTGCATGTACACAGGATGAGCCTAATTTTTCTTCTTTGTGATCAATTTATTTAACCATTCAGTCAATCAATGTGTTTTTAGCAAGTGCCTACTATACACCAGGCACTGTGTTAGATGCTGCCGATACAGGTCCAAAAAAAATGAAACAGTCTCTACTCACAAGGAGCTTACATTCTCTGTGTTTAATCATGCTTTGGAGTTCTTTCACCATCTAGTTACCTTCCTTTAAATATACTGCAATTTATCAAAGGCTTTTGGTCAAATAAGACAATATTTGTACAAAGTACATAACATAGTACCTGGCATATATCATACATTATATAAATGTTTATTCCCTTCCCTTCTCTCTCTTTTAAAAATCAGTTATACTTTTCTCAGGGAAGGTGAGCAATATCTTACCCAGCCCTCTTGAATTTTCAATCTCCTTTCTTCTCAAGGGATCACACCTTTGTTGTCATTGAGCTGCTAAGTTAACCCAATTGTGAGTACAGGCATGTTACCTGTCACTGCCAGGCATAGATACCCAGAGGGACCACCCCATGGCAGGTGTATTTGCTTTTCAAGTATATTCTTAGGAACAAAGTTTCTCTAAATTCAAAATTTATGATTCTGTGATATAAATTCTGAGAGCCTGTTCTCAAATTAACTGAATGTAAACACTAGGATGGTCAGTACTCAAAGTTCTTACTGTAACTAACTGGAATAACATTAGAAAGGCTTCATTTTTTTGATGTCATGGGAAAATGGCATAGGGAAAACTGAGTACCATATAAAGATCAACTAATATTACCACTTGGCACTTGTAGCTGTAAATTAGTACCACTTTAAGTTGATTAAGTGACTCCCAGATGAAAGTGGGTCAGAGGAAGCCAGGTTTTGTCCCTCAATGAGTTAAAGTGGCAGATTTAATGGAAGTAGTTCTATATTTCCAACTGAAGATCAATGAAATGAGGTTAAGATTAGGAAACTCTGTCAATGTTCTTTTATGAGGGACTGTGAAATTTGGGCTGTAATATTCGGGGGTCATTTTAAGATTCCCAGGCATAACTGACTTGGGATTCAAAGATAATCTCAAAAGTTGAGCTTAATTCAATTTGATAAACATTTAATTGCCAGTGATGTGCAAGGCGCTGGACTAGGTGTGAGAAATACAAAGTTAAAAAAAGAAAGAAAGAAAAAGAAATAGTTCATTCCCTCAAGTAGCTTACATTCTACCCACAGGATAAAAATGAATAAACATTTAGTACAAAAAAATTGAGAAAGCAACAACATAGTGGAGAAGAGGAAGATTGGATAGAGGAAAAGAAGTGCAATTCAGAATGCATTATAGGGGATATAGACCAGGAATTGAACCTTTAAGAAGATCCAAATTCTGAAAAGAGATGAGGAGGAATTATGTTCCAGGTAGAGAAAACAGTCTGTATGATAGCACAGAGAAAAACAGATGGACTGTTGAGTACAAGAAACAGCTAGTAATCTAGTAGTTTGCTATAGGACTAATACTAGTAGAGTGTATTAAAGGAAGGCGTATGAAATAAAACCTGGAAAGATAGGTTGGAGCCAAATTATGGCAGGCTTTAAATGTCATGTGCGTGGAGTTTGTATTTCATCCTAAAAGTGACAGAGAGACACTGAAGATTTTTGAGCCAGAGGGGTAATATGATCAAATATGTACCTCAGGGAGATGATTTTGGTAGCTGTGTTGAAGATGGAATGGGGAGGGTCAAGACTGAATGCCTTTGTCCCTTTGGAGGGCTGGAAGGCAGAACAAAAAGCTCCTTGCAAAGCCTCTGTATAAAATGACTCAAAAGCCCAACAAATTTCCTTTCCTATCAGCAGTGATGATACTGCACCATCATCAGTCCCTTTTAGTGTACCTTCCTCTCCCCACCCCCCATCTCCAGCTTTTTAAGCTTCATTTTCTGTGTTGTCTTCCCCAACTAGATTGTAAATTCCTGAGTGCAAGGATAGTTTTTCTTTTTCTGATTTGTAGCCCTAGAACTTAGCACAGTGCCTGACACGTAGTAGGTACTTAATAAATGTTTGTTGTATTTACTGTATAGCGATGATATTATTTAATAGGTTGTATGTTTGAGACAAACAATGATAAAAGGTCAAAATGGGTGGTAATTGTGTGAGCACAGATAAAGGATCAGATGTGAGGATAAAGGACCAGATATGAGAGAATTCATATAGGTAGAATTGATATGGGAGGCAAGAATCCTGAACCAGAGTGACTAGGAAGACTTTCTCAACAAAAATAGGGAATTTTTTAAGAGAAGCAGGATTAGCTTAGAAGATATAAGTTCTTCTTCAGACACCATCAATTCTAGATGGTTACAGGACATATAGGAAGAAATACCTAATAGGTATTGACAATGGGCAAGTTCAGTAGGAGTGAATATATAAATTGAGGCTCATCTGTATTGTGATAGTACTTGAAGCTAAGGTACCTGATGAAATCTTCAAGAGAGAATGAAGAAAGAGAAGAAAAAAAGTTGTTTGAGAATCACTGAGTTAAGAAGACAAGATAGATAGGTAATGGTCCAAGAAAGGGAAGAGTAATCAGATACATACAGAAGGATCAGGAGACAGTATCATGGAAACCAAGAGAGGAGAGAGTATCCAAAAAATGGGAGATGGGGAGTATCAAAAGTTGAAAAAAAAGTCAAGGAAGATTAAGACTGAGAAAAGTACATTGAATTTAGCAGCTAAGAGATAATTTCAATTCTTAAAACAGTTTCAGTTAAGTGGTGGAGTTGGAAGTCATATTGTAAGAAATTGTGAAATGAGTGAATGGAAGGTGGTAGTAGTGAGTGAGGAAACAGAGATGTTGGGTTTAAACAATTCTTTCTGAGTTTGGCAGTGAAAGGGAGAAGAGATGAATTAATATAACTTGAGGGAATGGCAGTGTCATGTAAGGGTTTTTTAAAGCTAGAATAGATCTTAACATGTTTGTAGACATCAGAAAAAAAGTCAGTAGCTAAGGAGAGTTTGCAAATAATAGGGGTAAGAGAAAATAGAATGGGCAAACATTTGGAGAAGATGAGATGGGATGGTATTGAAGGTACAAGCAGAGGGGTTGGCCTTGGGGAGGAGAAGGGCATCTCTTTTTCAGAGATAGGAGTAGAGGACAAGAGCTTGAATGAAGATATAGAGGACTTTGAGGGGAGAAGAGGGAGGTCATATTAGGTGGCTTCTATTTTAGCAGTAGAGTGGGAGGTATGAAAGAAGTGAAGCATTACAGCTGGCAGGGACATTGATCTTCAAATATAAGACCTTTATTTCACAGATCAGGAAAATGAAACCTGGGGAGTGACTTATCCATGGCTATGCAGCTAACTAGTCACAAAAGTGGGGCTAGAGCACAGATCGCCTGTCTTCCAAGTTCATTGACCTTTTTGCAATACCAGACTGTAGTTTGGAATTTTTTTAAAGGTTGAAATGTGGGTAAATGAGAGGGATTAAGTAAATAAAATACAAAGGACAGTGTAAGTAGAGCCACGGAGATTTGGGGAGGCAGAAAGCTGTCCTGGGCCCCTGTTTTATGTAGGTTGAAATGATTTGTTTCTGAAAATGGCCTGCCCTAATCATAGTAATCATCATCACACATAATAAAGCCCCATTTTATGTGACATGTTTCAGGCTAAATGAATCACAAAAAAATGCTTCTCAGAGTTAATACCAAAGCCCCCAAATTGTATGATGCTGTTATGAAGTTAAATAATATAGTGACAGAGTTATAATAATAAAGGGTTACAGGGAAAGAGGGAAATGATGAGGTGAAGGCAATGGAGAAAAGAGATGTTGCTGAAACAAGATCAAGAGTCAATGAGGCAGAAAAACCAGGAAGGCGGTTCTAGATGGCAGGAGCAGGCTGATGCTATACAAACACCATCTCCTTCCCCACTCCCACCCTGAGCCCTGCAGGCAGGAGGGCACACACTATACTGCCATCTTTTGTTAGCTTTATGCATTGCAGATCTAAATAATCTCAGAAAAGACGAAACTATGTTTTGAAAGAGGCAATATAAACAATCATCTTTACAAGTGCTAATAGGAAGCTCAGAGTTTAGAGGAATACATGTGAAAATGATTTGTAAACTATAAAAAGAGTGAGGATTGGTTTTTCTTTATTTTTTTTTCTTTGTATCTTAGTGTCTAGCACAGGGGTGGGGAGACCTGTGGCCTCAAGGCCACATGTGGCCCACTAGATTCACGAGTGCAGCCCTTTGACTGAATCCAAACTTCACAGTTTAGCACGTTGTCTAGTATATAGAAGGTGTTTAGCAAATGATTTTTGATTGATTATCATGCTCTTCCTCTTCATCATTATTATCATCTTCATATTTTAAGCATCTATGATTTTATAAATCTAGGGGTTTCTTCAACCTCCCTAATGTGATTGAAAAAAAAATAATTACTTAGAGACCTACCTTTTGATGACAAGACTCTCTAAGCTAGGCTAAGCTGGCCCTTTCATGTCAAGGTCACAGTTTGTGACTGTTGTTCAGTCATTCAGTCATATCCAACTCTACATAATCCCACAGACTTTTTGTTCATGGGGTATTCTTGGCAAAGATATTGGAGTGGTTTGCCCTTTTCTTCTCCAGGGTTTCCTCATTTTACAGATGAGGAAATGAGACAAATAGGGGTTAAGTGACTTGACCAGGGTCACGCAACTAGTTAGTGTCTGAGGCTAGATTTGAACTCAGATCTTCCTGACTCCAAGCCTGGTGTTCTATCCACTGTACCACCTAGCTGCCAGCAGTCTGTGATAGTACATGCTAATGACTGTATTCAGTCAACATATCCTTCAAAGCCCCTATACACCAAAATGAAACATTGGAGTAGGGCCTCAGTTTCTCCATCTATAGAATTAGAAATGTGGACTAGAAGGCCTCCAAGGACCCTTCTAGTTATAAATCTGTGATCCTAAGATCTTTGTATTTCTGTGCTAATTTGTAACTATTGATGATGATGGTAATGATGATGATAATAATTCTAGCCTTTCTGTGGCTTAGATGAATCCAGTATTGAATTCCAAGATCAAGGTACTGATTAGGACAAATCACCTAAATCGAATTCCTTTAGAATTTTCTTTATATCAGAATTGCTAGTATAAGCTGAAAGGCATTCATTGAAAAATTAGTTTATATGGGTCAGTGGCCCATCTCCAAAATGGAGATGTAAGTAAAATAAGGGACTGGTCAATGAGTCCAGCCCTTATGAGCTTGTGCAGAATGTTTGGTTGATGTTATCCCCATGTGGAATTTAGAACATACACAGACATTCTGTAACAGGTTCTTGTCTACTGACCACATGGTGATGAATAGTCTTTTTGATTGGCTATAGAATCAGCCCTGGAGTTCATTCAAAAAGCATGAGGCATCCTGGGCCTATCCTAAGGACTGGCTTTGTCCTGCTTGATGTGTTCAAGTGAGGAGACAAGGAGTACGTCTTTGGCAAGAGAGAGAGGATTCAGGCCCTTATATCCCCACCAGAGACACAATGATGTACCCTATGACCATATGACCCTATAGTAGCTTGTCACTTTTTTTTTTCTTCCCTTCACTTAAGTGAAAGATATCGGACATAGCTATAGCCTTATAAACTTCAAAAAGTCCCTAGAAGAAGCCATTAGTAACTCTAGGAGTAGAGTCCATGCTAGGTTTTACAGCCAGTCAATCTAACATTGAGAAGCACCCCTGAGGTGTTTGTGTATCTCTTCTCTAATACACTTGAACTCCTATTCTGGTATGTCTCCTTCTACTCCCCACCTTTAACTTTTAATGCTCAAGTTCCATTTAATCAACCAATCAATTAACTTCTATAAAGGGGTATTTACTTCAAAGACATGGCAAGAACCCACACATTTTCCTTGTCTTGATCCCTGGGAAGAGTGGGTTCAGACTTAATGTAGTTTCTACAGAGCATTGGTCACAACAAGTTGACATCCAAATGCAGCATAATTATTGGATGAGTTCTCATCTTAGTCACCATTGGACCGGGTCCTGAAGGTTAAGGCTTATTCCTTGGGGAATTGATGATCCAGTGGCTGATTATAAAAACCAGCGTGGACTCCAATCCTAGACCTCATGATGGCTCACTCTATTGACTTTTTGAAGCTTACAAAGTAGTAGCTGTCCCTAATCTTCTTTACCTAAAAGTAGGAAGAAGAGACATAAGGGTGACAGATTAAAAACATGTTCATGCATGTGTGAGCTATGTTATGGTGATCCTGGTAGGGTAGGGAGATAAAGGCCTGAGGTCTCTCCTTCCACCAATGGCTTTGTCCTTGTCTCTTCACTTGAACATGCTGGGCAGAAAAAGCTGGTCCACAGAAAAGAGCCAGGCTGACTTGTACCTTTTAAATGCAGTCCAGTTCTGGCTCTATGACCAGAGATTTCTTTTTTTTTTTTAAACCACATTATTAATGGAATAGAACTAGTTTTAAAACATCTACACATGCTACAAAGTACATGTGGGGACTGCATCAGCCAAGCACTTTTCACATGCTCATAAGGGCTGGGCTCATTGGCTAGTCCCTTGCTACATATGCATGAGTTTAAAGACTTGATAATTATTGGTTGATTTTTTAATAGAAAGAGACTTGGATTTCAATCTTAGATTTTCCATTTGTTGGCTATGTGAACCTGAGTATCTTAAAGTATCTGAGCCTGAATTTGCTAATATTTAAAATGGAAATAATAATTTCAGTACCTATCTCACAAGATTTTTTTTTACAATTATATGTGATAATATATTGACACATTTGGTAACTCCATGGTAATATGGAAATGTTAAATAATATTAAAAAGAAATTGTCTTTCCAGATGAAGGGCCTTTTATATTCCATGGAATGCTGGGTCAATTTTGGTTTCCTTCTGTTCTTGGGAATGGGCAGAAGTACTGTTTGGGAAATTTCTAAATGGTTTCTTGTGACTGATTTGTTAGTCCTCTGTAAATGGAGCAATTTACCAGTCTGAATTATTCCGGATTAGATGTTTCCTCTTCAGGGCCATTATCTGTAACCAAAATTGATTCTTAGAAAAGGAGGCTATCCTCATCAACCTGTATGGCTCCTCAAGAATATCAGCATCCCCTTTAATTAAAATTGTAAATTCTTACACACAAGCACAGATTCTGTGAAAACTAAGCAGTCAATTTACAAGCATTTTTTGTGTCACTTCTATGTCTTTCAATGTTCCAGGCACTTCATCAAACGGCTATAACACATGGATCCTGCCCAAAGGAGCTTACACAATAGTTAGAGAGACTGAGAGTGATTGCCAGGAGAGGGTGATCAATGACCATCCCAGAAACATCCAGAAGTTTTGATAAAGGAGTTGAGATTGTAGTTAGTTAGACCTTGAAGAACTGATAGAACTTAGAAGGAGGAGAAGAGAGATATTTCCAGATAAGAATTAAAACGGCAAGAATAAAGCTGAAAATGAGCTTGATTAGTTTAAGGGCCAATGAGGCCACCAGAATGATTGAACAAAAGGTGAGCATTTAGGATGATAATAAAAATAGTAATTAACATTTGTATCACATTTTAAGCTTTATAACACATTTTCTAGTTGTGATAATCAAAGGAGGTAATATATGTAAATTGCTTTGTGGACTTTGACAGACTATGTAAATGTCAACTGTCATTTTTTTAAGACATAAGTCAATTGAGTCTCAGAGAGGTTAAATTACTTGCTGATGGCCCATGACTGCTAATATCAGAATCTGGATTTGAACCTAGGTCTCCTAGGCTTTTTAAAAAAAAGTTACGTCATGCTCTTTCTCTAGAGGACTAGTGGGAAATAAGATTGAATAGGTTGAGTAGTGGCCCAATTTAAGAAATGAGGAAGTAGAGAAGAGAGGCAAAGTATTTTAAAACTTCTTTGACCTGTTACCTGCTTTCTTTTAGGGGCCTGTAAGCCTCAGGACTTGGCTTCTGTTCATAGAACTTATGGTTTTTGCTGTCTATGTATTTCTGATGTTTAAACTTTGACGAATAATTGAGCTCTTATTGAAGATAGAATCAAAATTTGCAGAAGTATTACCACCAAGATAAAAGTAAAGCCTAGAAAATTGCTGGCACTTGAAATGTTTGCTTGAGACCTCTATGACTTCAGTAAATGAAGGCATATTCTCAATTAAAAAAAAATAACACATGTTGTAGATGAAAGAATGCTGGACCTGAAGTCAAGAGACCAAGGTTTGAATTCCAGTTGTGATACTTTAGTAGCTGTAGGACTTTGGGCTTCACACCTAACTTCTCTCAATCTCATATTTCTTATTTATAAAATGATGATAATAATATATGCCTTATAAACTTGAAAATTCAATGAAATGATATTTATAAAGCATTTAGCACAGTCCTAGAAACATTGTAGGTACTCAAGGCTTATTTCCCCTCACTCTCCCTTTTCCGTCTTATAGAAGCTTAGTCATTAACTAGCTCTTTATGCTCATAATAAAGATTAGGAAGCTGTTCTCAAATTAGCTAGAAAAAAAACACAGTTTTTAATATTTGAAGATACCAGATAGAGATCATTCTCTCTGTGCAAATATAACTGAAATGACTATTACCTGAGTCAATGGTCCATTCCACATGGTTTATCTCTGCTGATCTTTGATTTGCAACTGTAGCTGTTCACAGGGTCTCTTGTTTAAGATCATTCCTTAAACTCAAAATCTTTTCTAATCTTTGCTCAAAAGGTATAATTTTCTTCTTGATTATTGCATATGTACTTAGTGCTTTTCTTTCCCTGCCTCCCTCCCCCATCACCTTCCCCACTTTGCTACTTTCTGAGTATTTCCCGTTGATTTATTAAGGGACTTGTTTAGCTTGCCTACGGTGATTAGTTCTTGGAAATCTCTGTGTGGTGACAATAGGTCTTCCTGTAAAAGACACCCAAAACTTCCCCTGCTCTTTTCCTATAATCTATCCTGAGATGTGATTGAAACACAAAAATCATCCCTCCCTTGAGGGCTCAGCTAACCAATTATGCGTATTTTTCAATAAGGAGAAGGTAATGGATAAGGTTTGGAGAAGGAAATGGCAAACCACTCCAGAATCTTTGCCAAGAAAACCCCATGGATGGTATTGACACGCTATGGTCCATGGTGTCACAAAGAATTGAACAGGACTGAACAACTGAACAACAACAACAACAAATGATGTTAACAAGCCTTACAGAATGTCAACAAAGAAATATGGGTCAAAAAGTCTACTCAGACAACTTAGGTGAAGATGATTTTTTTCCCTTTTTAATGAAGGCTGGGGGGGGGGCATCAATAATGGGATATTGTCCAGATTAGATGGTGCTAAGATAGAATTAGTATTCTAGGAAACTCTTGGCATTTTTAAATCTTGCTTCTCTACAACTCAGCCCTTGATAATGCTATCAGGGCTACCTGAACAATGTTTCTTCAATGCCAAGCTTAGGATAGTAGGTATAGAGAGTCAGATGGAAATGACCCTGATATCTTCCAAGAGTTTGTTGCTGTATCTTGGAAGCATGGAGAAATGCCTGGTATATAGGATAAGTGGCATCAGACTGCCAGTATAGTGGGGGAGATCAACAGTTTTGGTCAAGAAGTGGCCAGAAGTATTCCCTTACAAATCAGTCCTTGGACACATTTTCCCATCTGGTAGGCTATTCTGTTACAGAGATATTAAAGGCTGATTTTCTGTGCTTTTAAAGTTACTTTTATGTGCTTGTTCTCATCTTCCCCTTATCATGTAGAGAAAGGAGGTTTGCATTGGAAAGTTAAAGGGATTAGAAATGACAAAAACATTGTGGACATTGTGAAGGGAGGGGAATGCTGGCATGGTTCATGTACCCTGCTTTTTTTGTCTTTGTCTGGCTTCAGCTAAACTTTTAATGACCTAAGTGATAAGGCTTCTACTCTTTCCCTGAAGACACACTTTCATTGGGTAATAAATTGTTCTACAAGAGACTGTTTCCTGTTATTTGGCCTGGACTTTTCCATCCTTAATTTTACCCCTATTACTCCTACTTACATTCTCTTGGAACAATCTAAGCAGTTTCTCTCCTTCCTTGGCATCAGCTTCTAAGGTCTGTACGTAGTTAAGACAGCCGCACCTTTCCAGCCTAGTCATCATTTGGCTGGGCCACCTCATATTCAGATTTTTTAAAAAAGAATCTCTCCTCATAAATCAGTCATTCCAGTCCCTTAATCATCTCCTTCAGTCTTCTCTATGATCTTTCTAATTTGTCAAACTCTTTCTGGTGCAGTGGTCAGGATTTTTGAAAATGGGCTTGTGTTCATTAATAGAATGTAGTCTGTCTTTTGCTTTGTGGATTTTATAGTTGCTATGGGAGATAATGAGGGTAGCTGTGATGGGATTGGGGGGAGGGGAATCTCCAGCTGAACTGAGCTCAACAGAACATGGAGGGTGGGGCCCAGCTGTGCATGGCTGGATTTAAGAAGTCACATGGGAGTGTAGACAGCTATTGTACTGTATATAGAGCAACTATATTATCGCAAATTTAAACTCTTTGGTTGAAGTCCATATTCTGTCATTTAACTAGTATGGAACCCCCTTGGTTGCTAAACCTCAGAACTCAACTATTACTAGCCTTGTCCTCTGGACTTGACTGTGCTCCTGGCTTTGACCTTCCTTTTTGGACACTAATACTGCCTCTGGTCCTTTCTGCTTCTCATTTGGCTACTGACCATGACTTCTACTTCAGATGTTACTCCTACTTGACTCTTTCAAGTTCAAGACCTATGTCCCTGGATACTGACCTTTTCTTCCTCATATTACAACTCTTTCCAAACCCTTGACCTCTGGTATAATGATCTAGCTTAGACCTCTGCCTAGCTTGTCAGCTTGGGAAGGCTTGGGGCAGAACCAGGGAACCCCTGCTCTTTCTAGAGGCCTCTGCAGGGAACAGAACTCCAAGTTTGCATTAAGGCCTGTTGTTCTACTATTTTCTTTCCTGGATTAAGTGTCTTTCTTATTTTCCTTTCCACATTTATTCTCTGTCTGCATTCTGTATGTCTTAGCAACTTTGATTTTCTTGTACAGATGTATACTATTGTTGAGTTTTAGGGATTTAGGGATCCTGGGACCCCAAAATCACAACATATGGGTCCTGCCTGAATAAATTTGACCCAAGCCTTCTTTCAGTCAAAAGCAAGGTTTATTAGAACATCCACCATATTGGCCAGACTCTTGAGGAATCCGAACATTACTGAGCTATTGGCTAGATTATAAGAATCTGAGCATGTGGCTAAATTTTTAATAATCTGAGCAGTGGCCAGATTTTAAGAATCTGAGCCTTGGCTAGATTATAAGAATCTAAGCACCTTAATGGAAATAAGATGAATGTTATATACAGAAAGACTATGGGAAGGATCTAGGAGTGGCCAAGTAGTTTGGGGTGACTGTAGGAAGGGTCTAAGGAAGATCTGGATGGGAGTGGCCAGTAAGCTGGGGTGAACAGAACGCCTGGGACCTGGACCACTAGGCCAAGAGAGAATGGAGTCTAGATAGAATTAAGGGTAGGAAGTGTCTGGGGGCCATCTGGAGGTAATAGATAATGGAGAGCTAGGTAGTAGAACTGGGAGATTGGGTGTAGTTGATAATAAAAGAACAGTTGATAGGATTATAGCCTCAGGCAAATGCCAGAGATTTGGCCACGTGGGAAAGTCCAGGGTTGTTCCTTTTTGGGGTCCAGATCCCATCCTCATCACCATGAGCTCTAACTCTTAACCTTAATAGCATGTTAAAAAAAAAGAAGAGATGGGAGAGGAAGAGATAGGGTGGTACCAGTTTAGCCAAGATGAAAAAGAAGATGGTTAAGGAGTAGAAGTCTAGAAAGAATAGAGAAAAGGCACGGTTAATGTTAAAGGAGTAAGAGCATAGATCCCCACTCATCTATCCCTGTGGGTTTATAATCAAATGCACAAATGCTTGAATGAACTCTAATCTATCAATTAAGTAGGTCCCTCAAATGATCTAGATCACATCCCATCCACACCTGCCCAAAATGTACAACTCATTTCCATGTCCTCTTGTAAATTTGCTATCTGTAGCAAGTCCATCCAATACACTTTCCTCACTTTCTTCTGTCATTACAAGGATACCATTGTAGCTCACATCCATCATGTACTCTTCATTGTCCTCTATGTAATGCTTCTTTTTAATTCTTTGGAGCCAACTGTATTCCATATCTCCCAAGTATATAGTAACATCGGTATGGCACTAGTATTAAAAAGACAAGCCTTTGCTTTCATGGGAAGTTTGGAGTCTATAAGGAGCTTTCCAATTTCCAGAAGATGGTCTAGCCCACTTACCTCCTTTCATTCAACTTGTGTCCATCTTTTCTCCACAAAGTCCTCCTCTTATGTCTTACTGTGGTATTCAGGTGACACTGGGTCCTCAAAGATTACGCCACTACATCATAAACTCTGACTAGTTCTACCATGCTGGAAAGACTTCAGATATGGTCCCAGAAATAGACTGAATCTATTTTCTGAGGTAACTATGTAGAGACATATCACTAGTAGGCTGGCCACCTGATGATATGTGTGTGTGTGTGTGTGTCTGTGTGTGTGTATGTATATAGCATAATATATAATATGATATATCACTATGTATACATATTTGTATATATATGTACATATATATGTGTATATATATATGTATGTATCTATATCTGTCTATCTATGTATCATGAAGACCTATGCAATGGAGAAAAATGCAAAATTTTCCTTAGTCCTATGTGACTCTCTTCTTCTTCTGCAGTGATGGTGGCAAGAAGGTAGAAAAGGGGGCAGGGAATGCTAAGAATTATACAAACACCAATAACCTTTAATTTGATTATTGCTGTTCTAAATATGAGATTCTTGTCCTTGACAAACAAATGGACATATTGCTAGAGGAGTTGAAAACATGCTTGACATACCTGCTATATGCAAAACAAAGCATAAAAGGAAGTTACAGCTAAATGGAAGGATCACTTTATATCTATGATCCTATGATCCTGTGTACATAATGCCTATTTATCTATAAATATACATATAAATATACGTAGGCATATTTGTGTGTATTTGTGCACATGCTACTTATGGAAAACCAAACCAATATATGGAGGCAATGTGAACCAGTGGATAAAGGGCTGGCCTTAGAGTCAGGAAGACCTGGGTTCAAATCCCACTTCTGACACATGTTGACTAAATGGCCTTGAATGACTTACTTAACCTCTCAATGACCTTAGACAAGTCTCTAAATCATAGAGCAGGTAGCAGTCTGCTTTGGTAAAGTGTGTTTCCTCATCAGAAGTTCTCTAGACCAATGTTATATATTTATGTATGCACACACACACACACACACACACACACACACACACACACACTACATTGGATAAAGGCTGGGCTTCGAACTTTCTGGGTTTGTGATTCTAATAGCTTGACATACAACCCCTCAACCTCAGAAGAGTGTGTGGTCTAGCATAGGAAGAGCTATTCTGGAGCGATAAGTTTATACTATAACAATTCTCTCAAAGTCTTCCTTCAAATCTCACACTGAGTTGGAGTGGAGGTTGGTTGGTAGGGCATGGCTAGGCCCTGAAAAATCTATCCATACCTATGACCATTTCTCAGCTACTAGAGCAGCCTACCTTCTTTATAAGGCACCCATTCTTCTTCTGCCTAATAAGGTAAATTTTTTTGGTCGTCTTAGGTACAGAGAGGATCTGTGATAACTGTATGACTCTCTGGGCCTCTTCTAAAAGATGAAGAGGCTATATTTGATTGTTTCTAAGGTCCCTTCTAGTTCTAAGCTCTATGTCCTATAACTTGAATCCTTTCAAAGAATCATAGAATCCCACAGTTGGAAGGTATCTTAAAAGTCCTCTAGTCAAACCAGTACCTGGATAAGAGTCTTATCTACAATATCTCTGACAGCTCTTGTAGCAAAGGAGGGAATTCTAGACTTCTTAAGGCAGACCATTTTACTTTTAGATTACTCTAATTTTTGGAAAGTGTTTCTTTGTATTGATCCTAAATCTGCCTTCTTGAAACTCTCATCCAGCATTTTGAGTTCTTCCCTCTGAGGCTGATCAAAACAAATCAATTCCATCTTCTACATGACAGCTTTTTAGATACTTGAAGTTTAAGATGCCCTCACTTCCTTCAATCAAGTGTCCTATGGCATGATCTCAAGGCTTTTCGTTTTCCTGGTCATCTTCTCCTGGATACTCCCTAACTTATCAATAATCTTCTTAAAATGGGGTGCCCAGAACTAGATATAATATTCCACTTGTTATCTGTCCAAAGTGGGAGTATCAGTGGAAGTAGGAATTCCCTTGTTCTGGAAGATGTTGGTATTATGTCTCTTTTATTACAGCCTGTTTGCATTAGTTTTTTTGGCTACTGAAAAAATTTTTGACTCATTGAGCGTATAGAACTTGGAAACTCCCTGATCTTTTTTTTCAGATGAACTGATCTTTCTGCTGCCTCCATCCTATAATTGTGGAGCTGATCTTCTTAAACTCTGAGACTTTTACATTTATTCCCTAGTAAAACTAATTTTATTAGGTGTAGCCAAGGTTCTAGAACTTAGTAAGGTTCCAGACTGTGGAGAAATTTTTGATCCTGGCACTATCATGAAACATGTTAGGTAGTCATCATTAGGAATCTCATATGAGTACCAGTGCATCAAGCAAGCCATCAGTAAGCATTTATTAAGTGTATACAACAAGCTAAGGCTCCTGTCAAGCAATGGGGACACAAAGAAAATGTGAAAACAGCCTCTATTCTTAAGGAACTTGCATTCTAAGGGGAGAGACAACATAAGTGTGAAGGTTCATACAAAAAACATGAAAAGTAGATGCAACTGATTGATAAAAATATTAAATGTCATTGGGTCATTTAATGTAGCACAGATTGCTAGGGTACTACAATGGACACTTTCTTGTAAGCTGCCATTGAATTGTTTGTAAGCATGAGAAGAGTTTTGCTCTTCAGTCAATTTTCCATCCACCTAACTTACTATTGGGGTACTTAGGTGATGCAGCGGATAAAGTGCGAATCCTGGAGTCAGGAGGACCTGAGTTCAGACACTTCCTAGCTGTGTGACCTTGGGCAAATCATTTAACCCTGTTTGCCTCAGTTTTCTCATCTGGAAAATGAGCTGGGGAAGGAAATGGCAAACCACTCCAGTATCTTTGCTAAGAAAATCCCAAAAGGGATCACAACTGAAACAACTCAACAACAACAACAACAATAGTACTATTGTCTATCTTCTCTAGAGGACAGCATGAGAGGATTTGTTGGATTCATAAAGTCCAGATAAAGATGCTCAGGAAAATTTCTAGCAATGAATGTTCTATTTTGTTTTTCCCCAAATGAATTCACCACTTTTTGTTATCAGTTTTCAACAGTTAATATTAAAAGAATTGCTATTGCATTACCCATCTTAAATCTTCTCATAATGTTACGCATCACTAAAAGTCAATCTCAATGATGTTTTGACTTTCTGGTTTTTTTTTTTTTGGCCAAGGACCAAAGATGATGGAAATAATTTTGTTCTTTCTCCCACATTCCTCTCCTATTGTAGAAACTGTGATTTAATTGGGCTTTTTCCACCTTTGGCAACCTGTCCTTTCTGCATGGTTTGATTGGAACAAATCAGTTTGATGAATTCATGTGCAGGATTTTGGCAATACAGACCATCCCACCCTCCCAAGAAAAGTTTACAAAGTTTGTATTGTATTTATAAGTGAAATTATTTCTAGTAATTTATGTGACTTGAGTCTGATTTTGTTTATCAGCAAACACTCTGCAAATGTACATAAGTCACAACTGCAAAGCTATTTAATCTGTAAAACCATTTAATCCTATCAATGGGCTTGTTTAAGTAAGCATGGTTAAATCTGACAGAAACAAGAGTTTACACAACTGTCCTGCTCAACAGAGACAAGATAATGCTATGTACATCACAAAGGGTGTTCATTTGGGGATTAGATGCATTTTTACCAGAGATTCTTATGTAAATTAGAGTACCCACCTTTTTGCTATTCATAGACACACACATATCTAAAGGGTATGGGGTGTGTGTGTGTGTGTGTGTGTGTGTGTGTGTGTATGTGTGTAGTGAGTTCAATTGTTCAATTTAAATTTAAATTAAATTGGGATCATTGATTTGCATGTAGAAGGTACTTTAGAGGTCATCTAACCTAACTCTTTCATTTTATTGATAAAGAAATTGAGCCTTAGAGATGAAGTGACTTCCTCAAGATCAAACAGTTACAAATGGCAGAGTCTGGATTTGAACCTATGTCCTTTGACTTCAAGTATAGCCCTCTTTTCATGTAGTTAATACTTTGATAATCCAAATGAGTGAGGTTTTTTTGAGGGTAGCATGATATAATTTATTTTTTAGATTCTTATTTTAAGAATTTCATTTTTGCTATGACTTTTACTCTGGCTGACAGAAAATATAAGAGGAAAAAAGATCTGATGCTATTATATTGATGGATCAGAAATTAATAAAAATTGCATAATATTTTTCTGTTTTATTAGATTATAATCAAAGAACACTTTTCTTCTCAGTACTAGTCAATCACCTCCTTCTTGTTTTTGTTTTTGGGGTGTCCTTTCAGATAGGTAGGAGTGAGTTTTAAATTAACATACATTTTAGGAACAAAGGAAGGCCTTTGTGTTATTGTACTTTATATTTCTCCATGTATGTAAATATAACATGTATAAATACATGTACCTACATACATAGGCACCATGGAACAGAGGAAAAAGCAAGAGACTTTTGGAGGTGGAGTACCCTAGTTAAATCCCATCTCTCTTGCTTCCTTGCATGTGACCTTGACCAATCATTTAACCTCCCTGGTCCTCACTTTCCTCTCTGTAAAATGAAGGGGTTGATCTAAATGACCTCTGAGGTCCCTTCCAGTGCTAAAGCTATAATCTTATGATTTTTTTGGGGGGAGGGGAAGATTAGAAATGTGATTTCATTGGTATAAAGAAATCTCAGTAAGGAGACTCTCTCTCTTGATGTAGATCTGTGTTAACTCTGCTATTTACAGTCTTAGAGAGTTTCCTGGGTCATTGGGAGGTAACAGGACCTGCCCAGGATTATATAGCCAGTATGTGTCAGAGGTGGGTCTTGACTTAGGTCTTCTCAGCCTGTTTTGGCTAGCTCAGACTTCTGAGGCTTGCTCTCTATCCATTAAATAACACTGCCTTTCTCTGTTTATACATTCATACATACATACATATACATACATACAGTCCAGTCCCAGTTCCTTCAGTATGAAGAACTCTATATGAACCCATTGATACAAATTAGCAACATGTCCTTCATAACCTAGTCTCCTCCTTCCCTTCCAATTTTCTTATACCTTACTTTCTACCACATACTCTTTAATCCATAGACACTGGTTTCCTGGCTGTTCCATGAACAAGGTACTCTATCTCTTGGTTCAAGGCAATTTCTTTGGTTGTTCTCCATGCCTAGAACACTCTCCCACCTCATTTCCACCTCCTGACTTTCCTGGCTCCCTTCAGGTCCCAGCTAAGTCCTGTCTTCTATGGGAAGTCCCTCTCAACCCCTATTAATTCTAATATCTTCTCTGTCTTTTTTCCTTCCATACACACACACTCACACTCCATATATATGTGTGTATATATATATATATATATATATACATACATACATACATACACACACACACACACATATATATACACTTCATATATATTTATCTATATCTATATCTATATACATACACACATATACACACTTTGTCTTCCCCATTAGATTGTGAGCTCCTTGTGGGTAGGGGCTGTCTTTTGCCTTTTTGTATCCACCAGTCCTTGGCACAGTTCCTGTCATATAGTATGCACTTAATAAATCTTTATTGACTGACTGAGAAACCCTGGAGAGGTTGAAATATTAAATGTAAGTATAATTTTTACAAAACTGAATACATTCAACTGTTGGGCATCTTAGATTTCCATCTTCCTTTCAGTAGTAGCATTTATACAATATTTTGGTCCCTTCTATTTCAGGCTTCATAAAATGGGGAAAGTAGCTCATTTCCTACCTGGACTTTATTTCTGTGAGGTTCAATGATACAATACATGTAAAGTATTGAAAGCAGTTTGAAAAAAGGGGCTACTAAAGAACAAGGAATTACATTATTTGCTGGCTCTGAGCTATGCATACAGGCCCCTCCTGCTTACACTTTGTTGCTGACTTTGTCATGTTTGTATTCTGTCTGGGATAAGACACACATAAAAGGAATGAAACGCTCACTTTCTTGAATACTTTGACTGGAAGCAGAAAATCTCTTATGGCACAGCAGAATGAATTATCCTTCTAGGACCATTTTAGGCCTGTGATTTGGTGGATATGTGTGGTTTTATAAAATGCAAAGCTAAATGGTGATGAAAGTGATAAGGATTATAACAGCTAAAATTTATATATTATTTTAAATTTTATAAAATGTCTTAACAATTATGTCGATTGATCTGCACAATAACCCCTGTGCTATTCTTATTCTCATTTCCCAGGTGAGGAAACTGAGGCTCAATGTGGTCAAAATGAACAGTCTAGAGTCACATGGCTTGCAAAAAATTGGGTGGCATCTACTGTGTTCAGAGCATAGGAACACCTTTTGCATTTGAATTCTATTCCCACAAGTGGCAGACAAATGCATTCTACCCAGCCAGGCACTTTCCTTCATGCTGTGCTTGGTTTATCTCATATTAGTTACACATAGGAACCTTTTGGGCCACAGGGTGTCCCAGAACTACCCTGGATGTGTCTGTACATTCTCAACAATCCCAGAAGCAAACTGAGATGAACTTGCCTGTTGTTGGTGGTGAAGTCTGTGTGGTGTAACCATGACATTTTCAATTCTCACTCTTCCTCTCTGTGACCTTTAGGTATAGAGATTGGGTTCTTATGCTGTCATGCCAAGGCTGCCCTGGGTAATGAACCTGTTAAGAATCCCATTTGACCATGATCCTTCTAGCCCTTTAATCTGGATGTGACTGACAAGCTGTCACAGATGGCCTTAGCCATTCATGACACTTGACCCTGCAGTAGAAGCTGGAATGAACGGAAAATGTCTTTTAGGGATCTTATTTCCATCCACAGATACAATGCTTTCTAAACTGCCGGCTCCTTGAATTAACAAACCTCCCCACTGAAAATTATGATTGTGGTACACAGCCATCACCCCTGAGATGCCTGCTTGATGAGACAGAGGGAAGTGGTTCAGCATATATGCCTGAATCTTCCACAGCTTTCAGCCTTTGGCACCCTAAGTAATGCATCAAGGTCAGAGGGCTGAGAGGAGAAGCACTGGAGAATCTGAAATTATTTAAAATCTTGGGAAAATTGAATGTATTCAATCCCTAAGTACTCAAACCCTTTCCCAGCCCTCCCTGACTTTAAGAATCTTGAATTTCTCTCTTTTTTTTTGCTGGATTTTATACAGTGTTCTGACTTCTATGAAATTGATGGATCTGCTTTGGCAGCAGGTGGCCTAAACACAGCAGGGGACCTGATAAACTTTAATATTTTCCCACCCTACTTCTCCTGTGGGTGTTTCCCTGATCACATGGAAATCTGAGGTGTGAGATGGAGTTAGGAGGCAGAGAAAAACACAATTTACTTTCTTTCAACAGGAGGAACTGAAGGATGCTAATGTTTCCTCTCTGGTTGCCTTTTTCTCCTTATTTTTCTTCTTTTTTTCATAGCAGGACAAAGATTTTTAGCAAGCAGGGGTAATAGACTTGTGTGTGTGTGTGTGTGTGTGTGTGTGTGTGTGTGTGTATGTGTGTTCTATTAATGTTTTGGGCCTTTAAATCAGTCATTTTCCGCCTTTTTCTTCTAAAGGGACCCTCCCTTATAACAAAGAAAAATTATTAAGCAAAAAAAGCCCATACAGAAACCTTATCTGACAGTGATGCAATATTCTGACCTAATAGTCCTCTCTGCCATGGGGAAGGATGTAGGTTTTATTGTCTCTTCTCCAAACCCTGATTGAGTTTTTTCTTACTCAGAGTCCAACTTAATTTAAATGATCTTTTCATTTATATTGTAGTTGCCTGGCCTATTCCTCTAGCCTTCTAATTGGTTTCCCTTCAATTCTCACCTGACTTCAATCCTCCTCTACTCAACTGCTAAAGTCATTTTCTTCAAGGCTACCTCTGCCCATGTCAATTCTCTCTCCTTTTCCCCTTGCTCAGTAAAACCCAGTGACTCCCTATTGCCTCCAGGATCAAATAAAGTCCTCTTTTTGTTTTGAACCCCTTTACCATACCTCTTCCCACCTTTCCGGTCCTTTTACACTTTACTCCTCTGCCTTCCACACACTCTGTGCTCCAGTTACACAGGCCTATTTGCTGTTCCTCTGACATGACATTCCATGTCCCATCTCCATGACTTTGGCCTGACTGTGCTCTAGACCTACAATGCTCTCTTTCCTCAACTCTGCCTCTTAGAATCATTGGCTTTTTTTAAGAATCTGATCTAATTCCACCTTCTATAGGATACTTTCCTTCCCTTCTTCCCCAACTGCAAATGCTTTCCTCTCTGAGATACCTTCCACCTACTTTATATATCTTGAATATAGGTAGTTCATTGCATATCATTTCCCCCATTAGGAAGTGGGCTCCTTGAGGGCAGAGACTTTTATTTTATTTTATTTATTTATTTTTTTACCTTTGTTTATATCCCTATCATTTAGCCCAGTGCCTGGAGCAGAGTAAATGTTTAATAATGCTTTTTGAATAAACTGTCTGATACTCATATACCAGAGTTTTATTCCCCCCCCCCCCCCCCAGGCATTTTCCACCGCCTAGTCTTCAATTACATTCATACTCATATTTCCTGTCCTGTATCCCTACATCTGCTCACTATCTGTTCACCAAAGCAGAGAAGCTGACTAAGCCTTCTGGAAAAAAAACAAAGCTGTCCTATAAGATTTCTAGCTGTAGTTCATGGACCTGAGTGATATGAAAACAAATGCTTTATGTTCAAAGCAGATCCTCGTGAAACTGAAAACATCTACTGTATTTAGGCTTTAAGTTGGGATACAGAAAGAGATTTTAAAGGACCTTAGGCATATAATACACAAATAATAATTCATAATAATAGGTAGTGTTTATATAATATTTTGAGGTTTGTAAAGTGCTTTATAAGTATTATCTCATTTTATCCTGAAAACAACTCCAGAGAAAGGTGTTAATATCATCTCCATTTTGTAAATGAGGAAACAGAAGCAGACAGAGGCTAAATGACTTACCAAGGGGTCGCACTTACAAGGCAGGTGTCTGAGGCCATATTTGAACTCAGTATTTCCTGACTCGAGGGTTGGTTGCTATATCCACTGAACCACCTAGCTGCTAAACTGTATAACTTTAAAGCTGAAGATAAATCAATAAATTGACAAATATGTATTGAACATCTACAATGTACATCAGGTACCATAGGGTATCTAAGACAAAATAAGATATCATCCTTACCCTGAAGTAACTAAAAGAATTTATTTACAGGTAGAGCTTGTTGGGGGAGGGTGCTTTTCATTAGAGATTTCTGTTAATTTTGTAGTCAACAAAGGAAAAGGGGTTCTTCCTGACATTCTTTTGCTTTGGAGACCAAAATTTAAGCTTTGACCAGTGCTGAAAACCATTTAAGAAGGTCTCTTTGTCTTCAAAAAGCCATTACCATGATGCTCTCTCCTCCTTTTTCTTTCTAATACCACTAGAGTGGGAAGAGAAAGCACCTTATACAATGTTGATAGAGAACTAATTGTTCAGATGTATGGATTGAATGATTTTCTAATTACTTTTGCACCTTATGCCGCATGAGAATACTTTTCTCAGGCTCACTAGCCACTTTTTTCCCAATTTGTATTTTCTCCATCTCATTTTTTCTTTCTTTTTGGAAATATGATGTGTTTACCATCCTGCAGGGTTCAATCCAAATGAAACACTAATTGCAGTAGTCCTTGAGCTACTTAGCCCGAGAGGCTGTTGGGTTAAAATCTTGGTATTCAATTCAAGGGGCCTCATTGAAATTCAACTATGAAACTTAACAGCCATCATATGGGCTTGCCTGGACTCCTTCCTCTTGACCTAATTGATTCCCTATATCATCTCAACCGAATCTATTAAAAACCTTTTCTTCCTGTCTCAAGTCTCCTACATCTTTCTCTCTCCTCCCCTTAATGAGTCAGGAATTTGCCTCTTATTTTATTGAGAAAATGGAAGCCATTCAACGTGAACTTTCTCTTCTCTTCATTTCAAAACCTGTTGACATCACCTCATCTCCCACTCTCACCTTCTTTTTTCAAGTCTCTGATAAAGAGGTCACCCTTCTCCTTGCCTAGGTCAATCATTCTGTGTATGCACTTATTTCCATCTACTCCAATCTTATCGAGCGATTTGCATATTCATATTTTGCATAATCATCCTTCCCCCTTGAAGCTTCATCCTTGCCCTATCAACTGGTTTCTTCTCTACTGCCTTCACACATGCCTGAAACTTCACAATATTCCCCTTGGAAATCTTCAGTAGACTCTACCACTCCCTCACATTACTATTCTATAGCTCTCCTCCCTTCTCAGTCAAACTCCTTGGAAAACATTTCTACGGTTGCTGCTTCTAGTTCCTTTCCTCTCACTCATGCCTCAACCCTTTGTTATCTGTCTTCTCAGCTGAACCACTTCTTCTAAAGGTACCAAAAAATCTATTAATTGTTCAATTTCATGGTGCTTCCCCCCCCCCCAGTTCTCATCTTTTTTGAATTATCTGATTTATTAGATACAGGGGACCATGCTTTGCTTCTTAATATTCTTTCTGATTTTGATTTTCATGCTATTACTTGCTCCTGGTTCTCCTCCTACCTGTGTGAAAATTCCTTAATCTACATTGTTGGCTTGTCATCCATATGATGCCCCTCTAACTGTGAGTTTTCCCCAAGGTTAAGTCCTAGGCTCTATTCTCCCTTTAAATTCTCTCTTGGTAACCTCATCAGCTCCCACTGGTTTAACTAACATTTTTCTGCAAATGACTAACCTACCTGTACATCTAGCCTTAGTCTTTCTTTCCCTTGAAAGAGCATTCCATCCTATATATCTCAGAGACATCTCTAATATAAGTCCCAAATTTAATACATTATCTTCTCCCCCTAAACCTTTCCCTCTTCCAAACTTTCCTATTTCAGTCAATAGTGCTAACATCCTTCTAGTCTTTTAGGTTTGAAACCTTAATATTATTCTAGATTTGTTACTTCTTGCATTCCACATATCTTATCAGTTGCCAGATTTTTCTATTTCTACTTTTATAATCCCCCACCTTAGGGCTCACTCACCCAAATCACATTGCCACTGACTGGTTGGCTCCCTAGAAGGGTGGCTGTCAGTACTCACAGTGTTACCCTTTTAGTGGCTATACTCTTGAACACCAACCAACTAATAATCCACAACCAGTGTGCTCACCCTGAATAGTCAGTCAGTAGATTGTTAAATCCACAGCAAAGACATTTGCTCAAATAACATAGCAAGAACACAAATAATTTCCCCTAACATTAGGGGCACACTTCCTACAAACACACTGAGTCTAGAAGGAAGAATAAGTGGGTAGGAACTCAAAGGCCAGTGGTAGTGGGGCATGCATGTAGGTGGCACACATGGCCAAAGTAGCTTATACTCCAGACCTTGCACAGGTCGTGGGGTCTCCATGCGACTGGTGTTCAGCTGGGTTTGCCCCTCTTAGGAAGAGATGTTTTTGCTGGACAAGGCTTTCTGAGGCTGAGCTGGGCTGGGCTGGGCAGGTCACTCAGTGGCTAAATTGGTTGTTGGGCATACTGTTCTGTGACTGGATAGCTATTGCCAGACAGTGCTGGGCAGACTCCTGTGTTGCAAGGTGTGTCATGTTTATTGGACAGATTGATCAACTGGACTCAGTCTTACATGAGCAGCAGCAGTCTTTTTCCACCATCAGCCACTGGTTAGGCTGACTTTCAGCTAGAGTCCTAAAAAAAATGCTTTCACTAGGGTACTACCACCCTTAGCTAAGGATGGGCAGAAGCTTCTGCCCTTTGATTTTCTGAAAGCCTAAAGTCTGCCATTGTTAGTCATCTCCAGGCACACGACAAGAAAAGACAAATTCCTTTTATTTAGAAGCCCCTGGTAAACCACTCCATGTTCCCTTGAGTAATCAGTATTTTCCACTTTCCATACTCCTTAGGGAATCTTAGGTTGATGATTGGTTAGGGACAGATGCAAAAATGCAGTGGGGACAAGTCCATTATCTTGCTGGCCTCTTAATATGCAATTAAAATATTCAAGCCTTCCACCCTTTCTAGGGAGAGAAAAGGTTTATTTTGCATCAGTGTCTCGGTTTTTTTCACCTTTACAAACCTGCAGCTTTTGTTGAAGTCTCACTTGGGAATCCCCTCTCTCCCCACCCCCCCCACTTGACAGTAACATCTGACCCTCTCCTTTCTACTCATGTAGTTATGACCTTAATTCAGGCCCCATCACCTCCAGCTTAGATTATTGCAATAGCTTTCTGATTAGTCTCCCTATTTCAATTCTCTTCTTCCCATTCCAATCCCTTTTGCACACTTCTACTGAAGTGATTTTTCTTAAGTACAGATCTGACCACGTCATTCTCTTACTCAATTACAGATCTTACAGTTCTGACTCTGGTGGCTCCTTGTTATGTCTATGATAAAATACAAACCTTTCTGTTTAGCATTTAAAGCCCTTTGTAGCCTGAGTCAACCTACCTTTTCACCATTACTATATATTATTCCCCTTCCCATACTCTGTGTCTCCCTCTTCTGTCTCTATGCCTTTGTATTGACAGTCTCATATAACGGGAATACACTTTTTCCTTGCCTCTGCTGCATAGAATTCTTCTTCTTCTTTTTAACATGTAGCTCAAGCACCATCTTTGGCATGAAACTTTTTCTGGTTCTCCCAAGTGCTAGTGTGCTCTTCTCACAAATTACCTTATGTTTGCTACATTGTGTGCATTTGCCTTCTTCACTTTCTGGATATCTATGTATCTATGTATCTATGTATCTATCTATGTATCTATCTATGTATCTATCTATCTATTCATCTTTATACAGGATGTTTTAAAAGAGTGCATTTTTAAGCCCTGACATTTTAAATTAGCTGACTTTAATAGCTTAAAACTGCACTAAGACTTTTGGGACACCCTGTATATGCACTTCTTGTCTCCCTCCTTAAAATGTAAGGGAGGGGAGTAGGGATTCTTTCATGCTTTGGAACTGCAACCTTAGCACCCAGTCTAGAGCCTGAGACATAATAAATTCTTAATGTATGTTTGTTGATTGATTGATTGACTTGTGCCAACTTGAAAACCATCACCTAGACACAAAATGTTCCCAGTTCTTATTCCTTGATATTTCAATATGTGTTTCCATCTACTGGAAACCTTTTTCACCCTGCTGTTTTGTGACATGGAGATGACCCAGGTTCTAGAAGGCAATGCCAGTAATCTTAAAAGTCTGCCTGGTCTCACCAAGGTGTCAGTAGGGACCACTGGTGACAGACTCACATCTATTTTCTGTGTTCCAGAATAGATAATTTTGGAAAGACTTGTCACCAGATAATGATTTTTCAGGCCTTAGCAAATCCCTTAAGCCATCTACTAAGTTGGTAGAGGATGTGACTAAACCAAACAAGTTACAGCTCCCTAAAAATATTGAAGTAATAATTTGCTTCTCATTATTTCCCCTTCTCTTTTGTCTTCTCTTCCTTTGCCCTTTTCCCCTTTCTGGTGCTGCCTTGGAATTCACACAAAGAATTTGTTTACTTGCTCTGAGCTCCTTGAGAACAGGGTCTGTTGCCTTTCTTTGATCCCTAGTTGCTTATCACAGTGCCTGACACATAGTAGGTGCTTAATAAATGCTAGTTGGTTGATTGGGTCTTGTTTTTGCAATTTGCTAATCTTGAAGTACTTCAAAACCCTTTAAATTCTGCTGAGGAGCTGCTTGAGACAAGTCCTGCACAGCTGGGAGTCAGGGGAGGAAGGGGAAGGTGTCCTCCTCACCTTTTCTCAACCATTGGTTCCTACATACCATTTCTGGTCATGTTCTAAGTCAGCACCTACCCTAAGATCACATCCCAGCCTGAATTTAGAAACCAAAGAACTCTGAAATCTATGTTTAGGTTTCTTCCCATTAAAATTCCCATTGATTGATGATTGTAACCACAAGCAGAAAGATATTTCATCCAGCATCTGGATGGAGTGGTGATTCTTCCTTCCTTCCTCCCTCCCTCCCTCCCTCCCTCCCTTCCTTCCTTCCTTCCTTCCTTCCTTCCTTCCTTCCTTCCTTCCTTCCTTCCTTCCTTTTTCTCTTTCCCCTGAGAGAAAAATGGAAAAGTTCTCTGCTGGGCACAGTATCCAGTTTTGCCTTTATTGCATATGTGACTGGTTTTAGACGTGTGTGTGTGTGTGTGTGCATGTGTGTCTGTGTGTCTGTGTGTGTGTTGCAGGATCCTGCCCAGTTCCTATCTTTCTGTTTTCTCTTCTTTTCCTTTGAAGATGGTGATTAGTTATATCCATTTGTTATCCACTTCCCTCAGTCTCCCTGGCCTCAGAAATATATATATATTTTCATCCTGTTATTCCCTCTGATGCCAGAAAGGAGGCTGGTGCTTTACCAGATGGCATTTCTGGGTGACTATACTATACCGTCTGCGTGTTCAATCATTTGCAAATGTCCTTTTGCCTCATCTGCCAACTTTCTGGCTAACTCTTTCTTTATATTTTCCCTCTACCTTTAATACTGCTTAAATTTAAATTTTAGTCACTCTCACAAACTTTGTGAGAGGCTCTCATCAGCTCATTGCTCTCAAGCATATACTCTCCCTATTCTTTTTTTTCTTTTTAGTTTTCAACATTCACTTCCATAAGATTTTGAGTTCCAAATTTTCTCCCCATCTCATCCCTCCCCCACCCCAAGACTGCATGCATTCTGAATACCCCTTCCCCTAATCTGCCCTCCCTTTTATCCCCCCCCCTTCTCTTATTCCCTTCCACTTCTATTTTCCTATAGGGCAGGATAGATTTGTATACCCCATTGCTTGTATACCTTATTTCCCAGTTGCATGTGAAAACAATTTTTAACAGTTGTTTTTAAAACTTTGGGTTCCATGTTTTCTCCCTTCCTCCCTCCCCACCCACCCTCACTGAGAAGGCAAGCAACTCGATACAGCTTACACATGTGTAGTCATGTTGTGAAAAACTAAGCATATTTCCCTTCATCCTATGCTGCCCCCCATTTATTCTTTTGACCCTGTCCCTCCTTAGAAGTGTTTGCTTCTGATTACCCCCTCCCCCAATGTGCCCTCCTCTCTATCATCCCCCTGCTCTCTTAACCCCTTCCCCCCTATTTTCATGTATGGTAAGATAGATTTCCATACCCAATTGAGTGTGTATGTTATTCCCTCCTTAAGCCAAATCCAATGAGAATAAGATCCACTTATTCCCTTTCACCTTCCCCCACTTCCCCTCTACTATAAAAGCTTTTTCTTGTCTGTTTTATGTGAGATAATTTACCTCATTCTACCTCTCCCTTTCTCCTTTTCCTAGTATAATCCTCTCTCATTCCTTAATTTTATTCTCTGGATATCACCCCTTCATCTTCAACTTACTCTGTGTCTTCTATCAATCTCTCTCTCTCTCTCTCTCTCTCTCTCTCTCTCTCTCTCTCTCTCCATATATATACATACATATAGTTTTTTCCCTCCAACTACCCTGATATTGACAAAGGTCTCATGAGTTATACATATCATCTTTCCATGCAGGAATGTAAACAGTTCAACCTTAATAAGTCTCTTATGATTTCTCTTTCCTGTTTACCTCTTCATGTTCCACTTGAGTCTTGTATTTGAAAGTCAAATTTTCTATTTAGCTCTGTTCTTTTCATCAAGAATGCTTGAAAGTCCTCTATTTCACTTAATGACCATTTTTTCCTCTGAAGGATTATACTCAGTTTTGCTGGGTAGGTGATTCTTGGTTGTAATCCTACCTCCTTTGCCCTCTGTAATATTATATTCCATGCCCTGTGGTCCCTTAATGTAGAAGCTGCTAAATCTTTTGCTGTCCTGATTGTGTTTCCACAGTACTTGAATTGTTTCTTTCTGTCTGCTTGCAATATTTTCTCCTTGACCTGGGAACTCTGGAATTTGGCTACAGTATTCCTAGGAGTTTTCCTTTGAGGATCTCTTTCATGAGGTGATTGGTGGATTCTTTCAATTTCTATTTGCCCTATG
The DNA here is from genome assembly GCF_900497805.2 of Vombatus ursinus. Lineage (NCBI taxonomy): Eukaryota > Metazoa > Chordata > Mammalia > Diprotodontia > Vombatidae > Vombatus > Vombatus ursinus. The sequence goes on along the minus strand of NW_020948983.1, from coordinate 33,269,434 downwards.
GTTCTAGAAGATCAGGGCAGTTTTCCTTGATAATTTCTTGAAAGATGATGTCTAGGCTCTTTTTTTGATCATGACTTTCAGATAGTCCAATAATTTTTAAATTCTCTCTCCTGGATCTATTTTCCAGGTCAGTTGTTTTTCCAATGAGATATTTCACATTGTTTTCTATTTTTTCATTCTTTTGGATTAGTATTACAATGCCTTGATTTCTCAAATTGTCACTAGCTTCCATTTGCTCCATTCTAATTTTTAAGGAAGTATTTTCTTCAGTGAGCTTTTGGACTTCCTTTTCAATTTGGCCAATTCTGATTTTTAAGGCTTTCTTCTCCTCATTGGCTTTTTGGATCTCTTTTGCCATTTGGGTTAGGCTATTTTTTAAGGTGTTATTTTCTTCAGTATTTTTTTGGGTCTCCTTTAGCAAGCTATCAACTTGCTTTTCATGATTTTCTTGCATCACTCTCATTTCTCTTCCCAGTTTTTCCTCTACTTCTCTTACTTGCTTCTCAAAATCCTTTTTGAGCTCTTCCATGACCTGGGACCAATTCATATTTTTCTTGGAGGTTTTAGATGTAGGAGCTTTGAGTTTGTTGTCTTCTTCTGGTTGTATGTTTTGATCATATTTGTCACCAAAGAAAGATTCTGTGGTCTGACTTTTTTTGCACAGTTTGCTCATGATATCAGCCAATTACTTGAGTTATAAACTCTTTGTTAAGGTAGGGGAGAATGTACTGTCCCAAGCTTTGGGGGTTTTGTGCAGCTATTTTCAGGGATACTTCTAGGGACCTGTACATTTTCAATTCTTCCAAGGTGGTATGATAAAGGGTGAGGTGTTTACTCCTTTCTGGCCTGTGCTTTGGTCTATGAGTGACCACAAGTGCTCTTTTCTGCCTTGGAACTGTTAGGAGGATTCCATCTCCATGGCCACTACAAGCTCCACCATGCCAAGCTCTCCTCCTTGCCACAGAACCACCACCCAGAACTGTGACCCAGATTGAAGCACAGGCAAAGCAAGGGAATCCTGCTTCAGAATCAGCAAAGAGATCCCTGCAATGACCCTCTGATCAGTCACTTAAATCCCCCTCTGTCTGTGGGCCTGAAGCTCTGGAAGCAGCCCCAGCCCCGGGTCTGCATGTGGGGACTGGGGCTGGGACCAAGCTTCTGTCTCACAGCAGTCATAGACTTTTCCTACTGACCTTCTAAGTTGTCTTTGGTGTTTGTGGATTTAGAAGTCTGGAAATTGTCACAGATGCCTGTGATTCAGTCCTCTGAGGTCTGCTCCAGGTTCTCTGAGGCCTGTTTTGCCTTCACATTCATGTTAAACTGTTCTTCTCCCAGCCTGGCATGAGAGACCTTTCTAATCAACCATCCAGCTTGTCTTGGGCTGGAAATTTGTTTCACTGTTTCTTTTTGTGGGTTATGCTGCTTTAGAATTTTTTAGAGCCTTTTTTTTTACAGTTATTTGAAGGGATTTGGGGGATAGCTCAAGCAAGTCACTCCTTTTACTCCGCCATCTTGGCTCTGACCCCACTCTCCCTATTCTTAAAGCCAATTGCCCTAAGCATCCATTCCAAACCTTTTCTCTCCTAACCCTTCCAAACCAACCCCTCCCAGTCAATAGAGGACCTTTCTTCATACTTTTGTAACACATATTACCCTGGCCCCATACTACCTGAAGACCAGGTGTTTAGATTTTTTACCACTTTCCCAAGCACCCTGAAAGGGATTGGGGGAGTGTCTAGGTTCTTTGCAAATGGCTCCAGCCTGTGTTCCTCTAAGTGTAACAGGAAGGTCTCCTATACTTCCAGTTCCATTAGCCACAAATAGTCAGGTTAGCTTTTACATAGAAGTATTTACTCAGAAAGGTACAATCATGAATATATAAACTTACTCCCCCAACATGTGGAAGGCATAATCCTCTTTCTCTCTTGCATCTCCTCAGTCTCTGGGCCAGGAAAGGGGATTAGGTTTATAGTTTAGCTTGGTTCCTAAAGAACATAGTTCCTAGTCCAAGTCCAAACCTTACCTTGGGCTCAGGTCCCAGACCACTGATATTTCAGGGCTTCTCTGTTGGGCTGGCTGGTTCCACCATCCTGCTTTCAATCCTGTCTCCAATGTGAATGTGGCTTGGACTCTTAGTTCTAATGAGGATCACCTTTGGCCCCTGAAACCAAGGAAGACAAATAGCACAGAATAGAAACAAACATCTCCAACTCCATTTTTCAGAGCTGAGGTAAAATAGGAAGGAGGAGAAGGAAGTCTATTCCCTCTCAGTGATTTGGTTCATGGTGCCCATGCTGTGGGTGAACTGTGATTACCACCTCTGGTTGAAGCAGATAAGAGTGGCAGAAAAGAGAGTTACAGAAAGAAAGAGTCTCCATAGTTTTAAACATATAGACAGCCAGCCAATCAAAGGAGTCTATCCTTGCCCGCATAGTAGGGAATAAAGAAACCTCCGTATTAGGCAATCTGGACATGCTCCAAAGGCCCCTCATGAGTCCTCCATCTTAGGTAAACTGGGCATGTCCATATGTGCCTGGATTATACTTTATTGGACAAACTGAGGCTATCTCTTCAGACCTCCTTCTCAATTATATACCTCAAGTCCTCTTCACACCATCCTCACTATTTCGTCCTATCCTCCAGTGTTAAGAAAAGAAATGACTGGTATTCACCAATGCCAGCCACTCTCTCTGTGCCATGGATTCCATCCCAGGAGTCTTCTTCAGGAATATGTCCCTTCTATTATTCTTCCTTTCTCTAATATTCAATTTCTCCAAATACCTTCCCTGCTTCCTACAGACATGTCTAGATTTCTCCTAGCCTTAGAAAGAAACCTTCACCTGACCCTAGTATACTGTCAAGTTATCATTGAATATTTTCCACTTTCACAATTGCCTAGGGGAAAAATAACATCTACTCTCTTTTAATTTTTTTAAAGACTGAATCTTTCTATCTCCCATAGGCTTGAAGTGTAAGGGCTGTATATGGGATAAGTCCTGTTCTGATTAGCCACAGGAACTTTGACTTGCTCTGTTTTTGATCTGTGCTAACTTGCTCCTCCTTAGGTAACTTGGAGGTGGCCCCTACTCCAACTCCCAGAGGATCACTATATTAACCCACTGTGCTGCAGAACTTCCAAGGTCAAGTGATCTGCCAGCCCTAGGCTTGGGGAATGCCCAGTTTCTACTCCCTTTCTCAATACTCACTTCAGAACCCTCTGTCATCTGGATACTGACCTCCCCATTCCAATGAAGCTTCTCATTCTTAAATCTCCAATGATTTCTTAGCTGGCAAAAGCAAAAAATCCCTTTCTCAGTCTTCATCTGTCTTGATTTTACTCCATCATTTGCCATTGGCGACCATACCTTTTTCCTGGCTACTTTGTCCTTAAGTTTGTGTAACATGGCTCTCTTCTTATCTTTGTGGCTATGTCTTTTCATTTTCTAGATTTCTAGATCCATGTGTGTCTGTGTGTGTCTGTGTGTGTGTTTGTATCCCAAGGACTCTGTCCTGAGTCTTTTCTCCATATAGACTCTCTATTGGTGGCCTTATCATCTCTCTTGAACAGAGATATGGTCTCTATGTAGATGACTCTCAATTCTACACATCCAACCCTAATTTTTCTTCAGATTTATTGTCCATATCATCAATTGCCTTCTGGACATGCTAATCTGGATGCCTCACAGGCATCTCAAACTCAGCATGTACAAAACAAATCTCATTATTTTTCTTCCTCCTATCTTTATTACTGTCAATGGCACCATCTTCCTTCACCCAAACCCATAATCTCAATTATCCTTGTCTTTTTTCAACTCTCATACCCAATAAGTTGGCAAGTCTTTTTGATTGTATCTCTACATCTTTCAAACCCATTCCCTTTTCTTTATTCACACAATCAATACCCTAATCTAGGCCTTCAGCAGTTCTTGTCTAACTTATTGCAGTAGCCTCTAAATTTGTCTCCTTGCCTCCAGTCTCTCCCCTTTAAAACCTATCTTCCACACAAGTGTATTTCCTAATGCGAAATTCTTTCTCTGTGATATCCCTGATCAAGAATCTTTGTGGTTCCTTATTTCTTCTGGGATCAAGCACAAACCCATTTATTTGTTATTTAAATCTCTTCATAATCTGGCTGCAATTGATCTTTCCAGATTGATTTCATGTTAATATTTGTCATGAAATCTACATTCTACTCAAATTGGTTTCCTTGCTATTCCCCATACATGACACTCCATCTCCCACCTTAGTGTCTTTGTTCAGGCAGTATCCCATTATTGGAAAGTTCTCTTTCGTCACTTCTGCATCCTGAAATCCTTAGATGACTTTAAGACTGAGTTTAAGTGTGTCCTCCTGCAAGAGATCTTGTTAGTACCACACCATCTCAAAAATACTTTTACTTACTTTGTATATATTTGTATATATTTCTGTGCACAGGTTCTCTTTTTATTCAACAGAATGCACCCTCTTTGAGAGCAGGCATCATTTAGTTTTTGTCTTTGAACACCCGGTTCCTAGCATGGTGCCCATTTCCTGTTAGGTCCTTAATAAATTCTTAATGAATCGAATCAAATTGGATTGGATTGAGGGGGAGGTATATTTTCCTAGGCACCTGTGAATTGTAGAAGTTATTTGGGGGTAATGCTTAGATATTCCAGATTACATTGGCCCTGCTTTCCTTTCCAGACTTTCATTGGGCATTTTCAGAGCTTCTTTTCTCCATGAAGCTGGTGAGGATGACAGGGAAATAATTCTAGGCCAGGCTCCAGGTTCTGAGGCATAGTAACACTGCAGTTCTCACTGTCTGTGTCTACTTATACAGATGAATGATAAACTTCCCCTTTTGTTAGTGGTTCTGCCTTACACAGTCCATGAAACCTATGAGAGAAATGCATTCCAAATGCAGTGTAGGCTGAATAACAAAATATAGATTTCTTAATCCAGGATTTGGGAGTAGATCTGGGAATGTGACCTACATTTAAAATAAAGATTTGTTTGACACTTTGGATGATTTGAGTATCATTTAGGTAACAAACTACTGTTTTTGGTAGGAATCTCACATTTAACTGATTAAATCCCATACTATTAGTACCCATTATAGTCTATTAAATAGATATAACTTCTAGCAGAGGTCCCTCCTTTTTATTCTTTCAGATAAACAATGATATTAGAAATTTCCAAGATTCCCCATTTTCCTCACCCACTCCATGATTTTTAATAGTTTTTTAAAAACCATAATATATATAATGTATGTATATGTGTATATGTAATTACTACATGTAAAAATAGAAAGGGGACAGTAACTCTGTACCAAATAAAGTATATAAAGCCGTGATAAGACAAAATGGGGATATTGGGAGGTTAATGGGATGATACTGTACTGTATTTGTCCTTGGTTTATCTCTCAGCTCCCTATACAGACACTGCTGTCAGTTTATCACTTCAGTAGACACTGAAACCAACACCAATAGGACTGTAATGATTTTTGATCTCCCTAGGTTTACAAGGTTATAACCTGGTTAATTCCATCTCTGTACTATTGGTTGCCAATGATCAGGAAATAACAAACCTGATAGACAGAGGCAACTATATGCTTTCACAGTCTCCACAGGCAGATGGCAGATAGGGCAGCCACTTTTTTTTTTTTTGGAAAAAAAATCAAATGATTTTTTTTTAATTTTGTGTCATATCATTTGTCTTTCATCCAATAGTTCAAAGTGTTATGGTCTTATCAAATTGATTAATCGCTGGTTTACACATTGTGATTTGTATTGTGATGTATATTAGGAAAATTCCCTAATATCTAGTTTACTCTGTTGATTGATTCAGTCAGTGTACATTAATCAAGGTGGAGTGGGAATCCCTACTCTGGCATAAGCAATATTATTGTCTTCTCATATCTACTTTATATTTTTAGATTTTATTGCTATCTTTTGTTTACATATGGTATTCATTTGCAAATATATCCTTTTACCCTTACCCAGGTAGACATTCCCTGTACAAAAGCATTTTTAAAAATAGATAAACCAAAAATAGTTGATGAAACTAGCCAACACATCAACCAACACATACAGTAGATGCAATGTTCTACAACCGTAATCCTTTGCCTCTACAAAAAGGAAAAGGAGGTGCGTTTTAAAATTTCTACTTTGGGGCCAAGCTCAGTCATGATTATCATACAACATTCAGTTTCTATTTTCATCCTTTTCACTTATATTTTTATGTTGTGTATTTTATCCTGATTATGCTTACTTCACTTTGCATCAGTTCATGTAAGTCTTCTTATGCTTCTCTGCATTTTTTATATTCATAATTTTTACTGCTAAGTAATATTTGATTTCATTCATTTACTATAATTTGTTTAGCCATTTCCAAGTAGATGAAATCTATTTTGTTTCTAAAATAGTATTGCTGTAAATAATTTAGTGCCTTAGGCCTTTATTTATATCTTTTTGTTCCTTGGGGATATATTTCTAGTAGTGGGATTTCTAGTTCAAAGAGCATAAACATTATATTCATTTTCTTAGCATAATTGCAATCTGCTTTACTAAACCTCTTAAGCAATTTATAGCTTCACCAGCAGTGTATTAATATATTTTGTCTTTCTACAGCCTGTGCAACATTGTTTCTTCCCAAAAACCTCAGTGTTTTTTAAATTTAATTTTTCTTATTAGTAATTCAGAATAAATATTAAATTATTATTAATAATCTGCAATTCTGTTGAGAATTCTTTGTTCATAAATAGTTCCTGGTATTAAATAGTTGTCTTAATTCCCTACTGAGCTGAGATATTAGACTCTTAACAGAGACATTAACTTTTCAAGTAACATATTCATTTTGAGATTATTGTAGCATATGGTGTAAGACATTGGTCTAAACCTATTTTTTGCCAAACTGCTTTCCAATTTTCACATAAGTTTCTGTCAAATAGAGAGTTCTTCTTCAAGATATTGATGTTTTAAAATTTGCTGAACACTGGACTATTGAGTTGAATTGGTTTTGATTCTTCCTTTTTTAGTGTATTCTATTGGTCAATTAAAAAAATGATTTCTTGAAAGCTTCCATAACAATTGCCAATAGTTGTATCTTTTTAAAAAAGCTAAATCCAATTTTCTTAATCTGCTGGGTAGCAAGGAATTGCTCAAGGTCACACAGGAAGGCAGTGACAAAGCTGGTAGTTCTGACATCAGCTATTCAATTTTGCACTCTTTCCTTTAATGGCAAACAGTATTCTATTTAATGAAAATGGAATTGCCTGATGTTTGTTAACCAATAATTCTCTGAGCATAAACTCCCCTATACCATCTCACCTCCATAAATGCATTTTTCTTTGAAATAGTGTCCTTTGCAGAGGACTTTGAGTTAGAAGAAGCACATAGTAGTCTGTCTGGTTTCCTAGGCAGATAATGTTTAAACCTAGGACTAGATTAGGGGTGGGGAAACTGTGTCAGAGGGAGACTGCGCATTATTTAGTGCCCTGGTAGTAATTTACCTACTTGTAGGCATGCATGTTTGTCCATTTTGCTTTCTGGGAAAAGGGATGGGATTGGAGAAGAACACTAGAAAAGTCATCTTGTAAAAATTGCCAATGTAGGCAACAAGTTTACTGTAATTCAAGGAAAGGTAGGAACAGGGGCATTGTAGTATATTTATTTTCCGAACTACCAACTGCTAGTGCTTTGTTCCACAATTAACTAGTGCTTTCTTTATGTATGTTTTCTATACAATTGTATGGGTTTGTGTTGTTTTCACTAGGAGAATATGCACTCTTTGAGGGCAGAAATAGTTTTGCTTTTCTCCTTGTCTCCCTGCCTGCCCCCCATCCCCCAGAATTTAACATGGTAACCCTAACCCTAAATGCACACTTTTAATAAATATTTTATTAACTGATTAATTGACTGATAGATACAACACTTGAAAGTCCACGAGTTAAAGAGTATTCTGTACCATTACACTGAAAGAAAACTGGGCCTCCTTGGGAAATTCAGAGCTTGAAGCTGATGGTTTGATAACTTCAGTCAAATCAGATCAACTTGAACAGTTTGCCCATAATCTGTCCCAGTAAGGGTCAGTATCCAGGAGATAGGTGATTAGTAAACACAGTATGTTCATTTCCAGAAGATGGCAGTCTAGCACTCTAAAAGGCCCTCATTGTGAGGGGCCTTAGAACTCAGTTATATGTAGGACATTGTTTCCTGAATTGAAAATAACTTCATCATTTCTTAATCAATGAAATGATAAAATCATTGCTGGGCCTCTGTTAGATTCTCTTTCAACATTTTATACTGGGGGGTGGGCAGAGATAACAGACCAAAAGCAATGGAGAGAAGCAGCAGGAAGCTTTAGACTTTATTTTTAGCTATTGAGTAGAAATAAAATAAATGACTTTTTGATGAAAATTAAGAATACTTTCCAGTGCTTAGACTAATTGGTACAGTTCATGAAATAATATTATTTGTTTGGTCAACCACATATAAAGAAACATAAATTCAGTTTTTTGTTTTTTTTTTGTTATTGCTGTTTTCATGTCTCTATTAAAACTGTTCTTGAAGGGTGTCACTGACCTTGAGTCTAGGAACTCTTTCCTATTTTGCCCTCTAGGACTTTGCACAATCCTGTTCTCTTTTTAACTGCTTCTCCTCTGTCTCCTTTGCTAGAAAAAAAAAAAATTATCTTCTTGATCTCCTAAAATTGGTTTTCTCCAAGGTTATTTGCTTAGGCCTCTGAACAATGTTTTTTTTTTCCCCACATCCCCTTTTCCCACGCTATTCTTTGTCTTTGTCAAAAAGGTGCCCCTCTCTTCCCTTCTTTTTTCTGCCTCTCCCCACCACCCATCTTTACTTTAGCTTTCTTCAAGGCCCATCTAAGATGATATAGATTCTATGAAGCCATTTTTCTCTTGGCCTTTTATTCATTCTTTTGGCTTTAACTTTCACCTCTAAGGTGAGAAATATAGATTGAAGATTCTATATCTTTAGTCCTAACTTCTTGAGCTCCATTTCAAAACTTCCATTTGCATGTGCTACCATCATTTCAAATTCAACATATCTAAGATCTGATTTTCTACTACAAACTGGTTTCTCTTCCTGACTCCTCTACTTTTTGTTAATGGAGCCATTGTTATCCCAATCATCCAGGCTCATAGCTCTTGAGTAACTTAAAAGAAAATTTATTTATTTTTTCAATTGAGAAGCATTTATTTTCTCTCACTTCCATTCCACAAACACCCCCCCCCCCCCAGAAAAACAAGATCCAGGCATGCGTTGTCATTCAAGAAGTAATTCAATGTTAATTCATCCTTGATATTGTCTGTAATGTCCATTCCTCTTTCTAGTCCCACTTTGAGTGTTGACTCAGACCTCACACTATTACAAAAATTTTTTGTTTTACCTTTCCACTCTAATATAACTTGCACACTCACCACCAGATTAATCTTTCAAAATTTTTTACCACTTTGATTATCTCACAGAAGCCTGTACTAGTTCCATATTGTCTACTAAATGAGATCCAAATTTCTGACTTTCTTTTTATTTATTTATGTTTTATTTTTAGGCAATTGGGGTTAAGTGACTTGCCCAGGGTCACACAGCTAGTAAGTGTTAAGTGTTTGGTCTGAGGCCAGATTTGAACTCAGGTCCTCCTGACTTCAGGGCCGGTGCTCTATCCACTGCGCCACCTAGCTGCCCCTGAAGTCCAAATTTCTTAGCCTAGCATGACTACTCTCTAAGACATTGTACCTGCCTTGCCTCCTATAGGACCCCTTTTGCTTCATCCAAACTCCAGCCAGCTCCCATAATCCTAATAATCATTGTAATCCTTTCATAATCCTGATAACCGTTTTGCAGTGACATCATTAATACCTTATAACCAAACTCTATTATATTGTCACAAAACCCACCTGTAATGGTATCAATATAATTACCTTAGCTTTGGAGCATATGATTGACAACAATCTGAGCTAACATGTAAGCCCTAAGGGACCTAACTGCCCTGAGCCTTAGTCTGCTTATCATTACCAGGGAGCCTATTGAGGGCACATAAAATGATGCTTTTTGGCACTATCTTTTATAATATTTTTTGGACTGAAGTAGTTTTCATGGAACCAGTTAACAAGTTTAAATAGGGTAAATCTATACTCATTTCCCCCAATATACCTTGGCCTTTTTGTCTGAAATAACTCACCCTTTCTCCTTCATCACTTTAATCTCTATTCCAACATTCTTTAAGACTCATCTTAGATGCTCTGATTTCCACAAAATCTTTTCTGACTACCCCCAGAAGGATCTCTCCCTCCTCTAAACTTCTTTGGCTTACACTGGCTATACTCATTTCTCTCTTGGCTGCATTGCTTTGAGACTTTTGTGACTCACTTGCCCTGGTACCTTCTCCTCCTTCCCCTTTCCTTACCTCCTTCCCACCTTCACAGCTTTCTTTTGTCCCCTATTAGATTGCAAGCTACATGAAGACATTAATTATTTTTCTTTTTGTATTTGTATCCCCAGAGCTTAGCACATAGTAGGGGCTTAACAAATGTTTCTCAGGGGCATTTAGGTGGCACAGTGGATAGAGCTCCAGCCCTGAAGTCAGGAAGACCTGAATTCAAATCTGGCCTGTGTGACCTTGGGCAAGTCACTTAACCCCTATTGCCTCAAAAAATGTTTCTCTATTGATTGATTATTAATCATAAAAGACTTAATGGTTTTTTGGTGTTGTAATTGATTGTGTATGTATATCATAAAATGGGGGTAACTCAGATCTTGCATGGGTCCAATCATAGATTTAGAACTAGGCCATCTAGTTCTACCCTCTCATTGTACAGATGAGGAAACTGAGGTTCAGGAAAGTTAAGTGACTTCCTCAAGGCCACACAGATGATAAGTGGCAAAGTCTGAATTTGAACTTACTTCCCTTTATTCCATATCCAGCATCCTTTCCATGGCACCAAATCAACTGTTCCTTACAGGGTTGCTGTGTGGATCAAATTATGTGATAAAGTGTTTGTAAATCTTAAAGTATAATAAAATATTGGCTATAATAATAATTTTATTATTAGATGTCGATGAAGGCAAGGATCTTATTGTGTATCACTGCATGGACTACATTTTTAAGACCTGAGTTTTGTACCTAATAGATGCTTAATACATTTTTGTTGCATAAATAAATGCTCTTTTAAAATGCAAATTCCCCTGGGAAGCATAACACTTGAAGTCATTAGCAGGTATTATCAGAGATTAGCAAGTCAGTCACTTAGGAAAATTGAGAGAAAAGGTGATAAAAAGGAAGGAAACTTTTGATGAGGGAGAAAGAGAAGGCTATGCTAGTTTACTGGGTTCAGTTTCTAGTGGAAATGGGGAATGGAATCATGGATCATATCCATTTCTCAACTCAAATCAGAAGAAGAGTGAGGCTTCTAAGAAAGTTCTGGGATACAGTTAAGGAGAGTCTCTTTATTCTGGAGGGTAGAACCCTAAAGTGGGAGTCAGAAGAGCAGTCATGCTCCACCGCTAGCTAGATTGGGCAATCATTTTGAGCTTCAGTTACCTCATCTCTTAAAATGAAGTAGTTGGATTAGAGGTTTTCTCAGTTTTCTTCTGGCTTTAAAATTCTAAAATTTAATTATTTTAGGACTATTAGGAAGGGTCATTCCTGATTCCTCCCAATCCCCACATTCTTTCCTACCTGCTATGAGTACCAGAAATTCCAGTATTAATTTAAGACTTTGATCCCTGATGTAAGTGTAGATTTCTCAAGGATTGTCAAAACTGAAATGGTTTATCAGTCATACCAAAGTAGGAATGAAGGATCATACACCGGGTTTCAGTAATGGAGAAGAAGGAAAGACTGGGAGAATGTCTGGTCTGTGGAACTCAGAAGGAAGTTTGAAGAGAAGAAAATGGCCACAGGATAGTGGAACTGAGGAAGATGGGGACTCTGAAGGAAACTTGGCCTAATTTTCAGTTTTTCCCAGTGTTGTCTCTGTTCCCCAAGTAGAGGATTACCTTTAGGTGATAAGTAGGCATTGATTATACCAGGCTGTTGGTACTGTAGTACCAATCGTGACTGTGATATCTCTAGCTGAAAAGTACCTGCATGCCCTCAAACTCAGCCTTTTCCATGCTTCTCCTGGAATGGTATTCCTGCATTTATCCTCCTAGACTATGTGTCTGAGTCTTATGTTCTCATTCATTTTGTTGATTATTTATCCTCTAGCAAATCAACAATAGTTTTTAAGGGCAGAGGTTCAGATACCGTATCATTTTTGTATTTGTATCCCCAGCACCTAGTCCGGGGACCAGCACACAGTAAACGTTTAATAAATGTTTGTTGATTGATGATGCGCTCAGTCCTATTACAAGGCTGTGAGAAATCCAAGACTAATATATGATATGGCCTGTAACCCCATATTAGTCTAAGACAGATTATCTCAAGGCCAGGCTCCTACTTCTTTGTCAGTCTGTCTGTTTCTCCCTTTCTCCTCCTCTCTCTATCTGTCTAGAGCTTGAACAGCTCTGAATTATGTTAACAACATACACTCAGGTATCTCCACAATTCTAGTTACAGCCTGGATGGAATTAGAAACTTTTGAAAATTGTTTAGTTCTCTCTGTTATTCTGTATTGGAGTCTTTGAATATAACATGACATCACAGAACAACTACCTACGTGTGCCTTAGAGGACAGAATTTTTGGGCTTAAAAATATGCATTTATTAAAGGCAATATTGAACAATGTTTCTCATCACATCCTCTTGTATGTGATACCTATTGGTTCTGCTTTCAGTCTTTCCCAAGCACCAATTAATCTTGCATGTGATGGCTGGCATACTTTTCTTCAAATACCATTTTTGCAGGTCAAAACAAAACTGCCCCTTTCAGCCAGTGGGAATTTGGCAACTTTATTATTAATATTGTCATAGGTGGTCATTGACTCCATCAACCCCATTAGCTATGGTAATCTCATGGAAGTGGGTGTTATTTTGGCAATGTGCAAATAGAAATAGAAGCTCAATGGAAAGAGCATGAATAATATTTATGCTTAATATAGCAATGTGAAAGGTCATAGAGGAGACCAATTCTCCCACATTTATTCAAGCAATGATATAAAAAAGGACAACAAACCAAATATTGTTCAAAGAATGCAAAGATCAATATGTTTCTTCCTGTAGCCCAGGGCAACACAAGATAACCTAAAGACAAAAGCACTGGGAGAAACACCCTGGGAAGGAAATTTAGCATAGGAACAAGTGAACAAGGTAGGAACTTACAGCAGTATTTGCAACAGAGAGGCTTTAGGGGTAACAATAGTCCATAGCACTGCCTGGAGTAGGAAGGCCCCCTGGTGGGGGGAACAAAAGTCTTTGACTATATCCTGACAAGGGACAGCTGACAGTACAACTATGACCAGGAACACCTAAGCCTGCCAATGTTTTGAGTTCCCACATAATGGGAGATGTAAGTCTGTGGCATGAACCCCAGAAATTAAAAAAAAAACAAGACCTGAATATCCCATCCCATGGTATTGAAGGGGGTAGAACCTGATTCTGGCACAAAAACCCAAATTAGAAACTGAGTTTGGAGATATGAGTAAGCAGAAGAAGACACCAAACACTATAAAGAAATATGAATCAAGACTTATTCCATAATAACTACAAGCAAAGTTTCAGAGGAAAAAAATAGTTTAGCTACCAGGACAACGAGAGTTCTTGGAAGAAATGAAGCAAGAGATAAAAAAAATAGAATTACAAGTAAACTAAATATACTGGAGAAAAGAATTGGAAGAAAAATAAATAGATTAGAACAGAAATAGGAAACTCTTACCTAAATAGACTCAATGAAAGTAGGAATAGACCAAATTTCAGTGACTCAGTGAAACAATAAGAAACATTAGAACAAAGTCAAATGATCGATAAAAATAGGGAAAAAAGTAAGATGTCTATATCAAAAACAACTGACCTAGAAAGGAGGTCAAGGAAAGATAATTTAAAGATCATCAAAGTCTCTGAAAACTATGACCGAAAGTATAGCCTGGGCATCACATTTCAGAAATTATAAATGAAAATTTTTTCTTTACTGGAATAAGAAGGCAAATTAAAATTAGAAGAGAAATTTCTAGTTATCTATTGAAAGAACCCCCCAAAGGAAAACTCTCAAGAATGCCATAAACAAATTTGTGATATTCTAGGTAAAAAAAATACTGGGAGCAAATGGAAGGAAATAATTAAAGTACCAAAGAATCAAAATCACATAAGATTTGCCAGGAAACATAAAAAAAAAGTGAGAGAATCCTGAATTTGAAATTCCAAAAAGCAAAACATAAAAGCTGACACATAACTGATCCCGCAGGACATAGTGTAATCTTACTAAGTGAAAATGTGTCTTTATTGCAATAAAGGTCTTTCAAGTATTCTGGATGAAAAGACCAGGGTTAGGGACGAAATTTGAAATTCAAACACAAGAGTCAAGAGAAAATTAGAGAGGTATGCACACTGTGGAATTAGAAGAAGATAAATCAGGATGAAGTACTTAAATTTTAATGTAGGAGAAGAAACAGGAGTCCCTTCAAAATCCTGGTATCCTCAATGGTAATGGAAGAAATTAAGTAAGATAAAGAGAGGGAATTTGGGTAGTTTGTTTTTCATGGCATTGAAAGGAGAGAAGATGGAGAAAAAAATGAATAGACAGGAATAAGTGAGGAAGAAGGGGGTAACTTACTATGTCTCATATTCTGGATGCATTAGAAGAGTATACAGACATAGAGGAAGAGATGGATGGACCGTTGCATAAGCCTCACTCTTATCTAAAAAGTGGACAACACTCACACAGCCATACACACATTTTGATGTAGTAATACAGCAAACTCAAAAGGAAAACAGTTGAGATAAGAAAAGGGGCATGACGGTTTAAAGAGAGCATAGCATCAGTAATGCAATAGTTTCAAGCAAAATAAACTTTAACTATAAAGGATGCACTGTTGAATAGAGATTAAAAGAAAAGAAAAAGTAAGAAGCGGTGACTGGGATCTGGGTGAGGAGAAGAGAGGAGATGCAGTGGAATGGAAACACATTGATTCAATTACATATTACTAGTGTTGATTAAATCTCCCCCCTCTTTTTTTTTTTAAACTACACTCTTTATTATGAGAGGATGGAGCAGAAAGAGGAAAAAGTACATGAAGATATGATGGAGATAAACATACAATTAATAGTATGACATGAATGTGAATGGGAGTAACTTATCCATAAGATAAAAGAGGAGAAAATGTATCAAATGATAATTTAATAATATGTTGTTATAAGAAACACCTATGAAATAAAATCCACACAGAATTAAAAGGAAGGGCTGGAGCAGAATTTATTTTGCTTCAGGTTAACTTAGAAAAGTGGTGGCATAGAAATCATCGTCTAAGACAAACCTATGGTAAAAATAGATATGGGAAATTACATTATGCTTAAAGGCAAGATGGACAATGATATCAACATATAGTAGATAAGTGTTACATGGCATGACATCTAAAAGCTTAAAGGAAACATTAATAAAATTAATGGAAGAAATATTAAAGTATTATATTTGGGGAGATCAATGTATACTTCTAAGATCTAGACAAATATAACAAAGTAAACAAGGAAGGAGTTAAGGATCTGAATAGAACTTTAGAAAATTTAGATATGATAACTCTGGTGATTACTGAATGGGAAGAGAAAGCAATATATATATATATGTATATACATACATACATGTATATGTGTATATATATGTGTGTGTGTGTATATATATACATATTTGAGTAGCTCATATCAGATGTACAAAAACTGACTCTGTTGGGTCATAAAAATCTCACAAGCAAATTCAGAAAAGCAGAAGAATTAAGCATGTCCTTTACTGACTACAATGCACTAAAAAGTTGTTATATTATAATGCAATAAAAATCAGTAAAGGATCTTTGAAGAAAAGATTCAAATTAAGATAGAAACTAAATAGTTCAGTCTTAAAGAATTGGTGGATCCAAGAATACATAGGAATAAAAGATAATTTCTTCAAATAAATTAACAACATAGAAAAACTTCTGGGTTGTAGCCATAAAGGTCCTTTGAGGGAAACAGTGGTAACCACTTACATCTACAAAAGAATTAAAGAATAGATAACTGAATTGGACATACTACTTAAAGAAAAAACAAGAAGATCAGCAAATAAAAAAAAAGCACATGCAAAAAACCCCAGGAATAATGAGAATCAACGATAAAATTAACAAAAATGAAAGCCAAAAAAAAAAAAAAAAAAAAAGATTAGAGACACTGCATCTTTTGGTTCTTGGCATTTTCTTTTCCAGCCCGAAATGTTTTTTTCTTCGTTTCATTTACTGGCTTCCTTGCCTTCCTTTAAGTCCTGACTAAAATCCCATCTTCAAATGGAAGCTTTTCCTAACTCTTATGAGGAAGAGTGCCCCTTATATATTTATTCATATTTGTGAAAATTATTTCAGTTTGTCAGTTAATAAACATTTTTTAAGTTCATACTGTACCAGGCACTGTGCTGACTGTTGGGGATACAAAAAGAGGTTTAAACAACAACAACAACAACAACAACAACAACAACAACAACAACAATCCCTGCCCTGAAGGAGCTCACAGAATGAGCAAACAAATAGGAACAAACAAGCTATATGCAGGATAAATAAGAAATAATTGAAAGAAAAGAGGAGTTAGGACTTTCTGTATCTCTCTATTTTTGTCTCTGTCTCATCTCTCCTCCTCTCCCTCTCCCTCCCTCACTTTCTTCTTTCTGTCTTTCCTCCTTTCTTTCCTTCCTTCCTTCTTTCTTCCTTCCTTCTTTCTTTCTTCTTTCTTTTCTTCCTTCCTTCCTTCCTTCCTTCCTTCCTTCCTTTCTTCCTTCCTTCCTTTCTTTCTTTCAAGGAGAATATTGATAGTAGTGATGCCAAAAAGGGAAAAAATAAAACACGGTCAATGATGCATTTAAAGACAATGCACAGAAGAGGTCAGAAGGAGATTCAGAAGGAAACAGAAAATTGAAACAGCTTTGGAATTAATATACCAAATAGAGTATATACACTTGTATTCTCTATACTGCCTCTGTGATTGTGGGTCTAGTGTTTTCCTGCATTTATGCCAAGTGTGGCAGATAACTTTGGTTGTGATCAATGTGAGTACTTTTTTGCTCACATCATTTTACTCACATCGGGTCAGTAAAATTATGTACGTTCCCTTTCAAGGGTTGGTAAGGTCAGAGTCTGATGATTCCAAGATCTAGCAGTAAGGGAAGATCAGAGACAAAATGGCAAGATTTGACCTTTGAGATGTACTATCCTCTCCCCATTTGTCTACATACCATACTTGGGGTAACACAGTTTCAGGAACACAGGCCAATCTATTAGACAATGATGTAAGTGCTTTTTTCTTGCATTGTGTGAATGTGTGGGTGAGGGAAAGTATGTAGGAATAAGGAAGGAAGAGAGGAAGAGCTGCTTCTGGACTGGTTTGAAATATTAAGAATTAGTAGACAGGGACAGCTAGGCGGTGCAGTGGATAGAGCACCGGCCCTGACATCAGGAGGACCTGAGTTCAAATCCGGCCTCAGACCAAACACTTGACACGTACTAGCTGTGTGACCTTGGGCAAGTCACTTAACCCCAATTGCCTTACCAAAAAAAAAAAGAATTAGTAGACAGAAAAGAATGGTCTAATTTTCAAAATAATGATGACAATAGGGGGCAAAGGGAAGGGAATAAGCATTTATATAGCGCTTACTATGTGCCGGTACTGTGCTAAGTGCCTTACAGATATTTTCCCATTTTATCCTCACAACAATCCTGACAGGTAGGTGCTGTTATTATTCCCATTTGATATCTGAGACGATTTATAATACTTTAAGGCTTATCAAGTACTTTTATGTATGTCATCTCACAGCATTCCTAGGCGGTGAATACTATTGGTATTCATTATTTACCAATTTTGCAGATTGAAAACTAATATTTTCATCTGTAGAATGTGGTTAACTAATGTTTTCAATTTAACCAAAATTTAAATGTCTTGTCTCTGATTACATAACTCAAAAATATTAGAGTTGGGATTCAAACCTAGTTTTCTTTTTTAAATTCCAAGTGACGTGAATGTTCTCTATTGTTTACATTCTAGCTCCTCTGACATGCTCTGTTTTCAAGGTGCATCATGGGGCAGTTACTTTGTTCATCTCTCTCTAGCTGCTATTATTGGTGGACTACATGGATCAGGAAAAGAAGTGAAGAAAACTAGTGTCTATTTTGCAGAAAAGAAAGGGAGAAGAGATTAATAAAGGAGCCAACTAAATTATTCTACTTTCTACTTGGTAGGCTTCATTTCTGCTTTCTAGTTTTGTTTTGCTTAACAACAAAGTCAGAACACTGTAGCCAGCTGTAGGTTTTGCCACTGGGGGCCTAAGCAGCTTCAGGCCCCTGACCAGTTGCATTGGGATATTGCAGAAGTTCCCTGAATCCTGGGAACAGCCATGTCCAATGTTTTATTACTGAGGTTCTATGGCTATAGTTTAGATAATTCATCTTGAATAGT
The DNA here is from genome assembly GCF_900497805.2 of Vombatus ursinus. Taxonomy (NCBI): domain Eukaryota; kingdom Metazoa; phylum Chordata; class Mammalia; order Diprotodontia; family Vombatidae; genus Vombatus; species Vombatus ursinus. Next base: position 33,250,880 of record NW_020948983.1, on the reverse strand, counting down.
ACGGTGTTGTCATCCACATAGCAGAGGTTAGGACAGGATTAGTTGGTCAGAGAATCAGCAATAAAACAGAGGAGAAAGGGGAATATGGGAATCATTCTCCCTGAGGTTTGATTACCAGTTTGTCTGCCAACTCATTTTAGAATCTTGGGCAGGTGATTCAAAGGGGCAGTGAAAATGTCCACTGTTCTAAGGCCTAGGTTTTTAGCTTTACATGGAAGCACAACATATCACTATTTAAAGCAAAACAAAATAGAAATATAACCTTCCCAACTTTTTGCACTAATATTTTCATTGCCATTGAAGTTTTCATCCAACTGGACTGGCTTTGCTTGGGCTTAACACAATAAATCTCAGTTGGCAGAAGAATGTCTCCATAGGCCTGAGCCAAGAGAAATATTCATCCTCATATACCTATCTCTGCTGTAAGTTGGTAATCTTTCCATGGAAGACAGTGATGAATTTGGAAAAAAAAAATAAGAAAAGAGCAGCTTTCTACTCTCAAGTGTCAATTTTTTAAAAAACTTAATGAGTGAATATTTTCAGTTTGGTCCATGGTGTGGTAAATATTGTAAGAATTTTGCACCTTGTTGCTATATGCTTGAACTCCCACTCCATCTCCATATATTTCCCCTTCTCTCTCTCCTTCCTTCCCCTAAGACTCATTTGGGGTCTTTGTGTTTTTCAAGCACAGATTCAGAGACTGGCATCAGCTCTGGCAGGGAAGAGCTAGGGAAAAGAGACATTCAGTGAGGTGGTGGATAGAGGGGGGGAGGAGGAGGTGAAGGGATATGTTCTGGAGCAGAAGGTACTCCTGGGACATATTAAAAAGACGGACGTTTTGCCCTAGTGCTATTTCTGCATTTATGCCTTTTTAATGGTCCAGTAGAGAGATCAATAGGATGTGTGCGACCAGGTTAGTAATGGGAATGTTAGGTGACAGCAATGAACAAGATGGTTATGGAATCTACAGGCTAATGAAAAATACTGCTGAAAACTGACTCCCCCTTTCCTTTTTTTTTCCTCTTTCCCCAGGGCTGCCACGGAGGTTCTTGCAGTATTGCTGAAATCTAGTAAGTGGCTCTTTTAAAAATTATTTATTTTCCTCACAAAGGTGAATGAACTGGGTTTTCGTGCTATCTCTCTCTAGCATCCTGCCTATAAAACAATGAGTCAGAGCTCTAAGGAGACCTTCGGAGAATATCACTTTTATGCTGTGGGCAAAGGTTCATCAAGACAATTAAAATTGTCTCCAATAGCAGCATCATTGTATATACATGCCTACATGTTTGACCCTGTAATCTATGTGTCTGTGTAAGGTCATGGATTCCAGAATTCTTTCCTACTCCTTGTTTAACAGGCCCCAAAAAACCCACTGAAAACAATAGCAGTATTGAAATGGGCTCCAGGTGTCAAGGGGAATGGAAATATACTACAGATATAGAATGTGTATGTGGGAATTAATGGGTGGGAGGAATGCTGGTGACATCAGTGTCATAGATACTAAGCAGAAGAGGATATTACTAATTATTTGGGAGACAATTGTTCTGAATACAAGGCCAACTCTCCACTCAATTATGTAATTCAATAAAAAAATACACTTGGAGGTGGGGATAATCTTAATTTAACCTAACTAGACTGCGTCAAAATTAATCGTCAGTACGTAACACCAAGTACTATGCATTTGTGGTGTAACATTATCTGAATTTTTTGGGGGGGTGGTTTGAGTCCAGGCCTGTGATTGCATCAGTGTAGGGAATGCTGAGTGAAGGACCTCTTCCCATCAGTGGATTCCAGCAATTCAACTCCAATGTACAATCATAAAGAATTGCTTGGGGCACTGAGAGTTTAAGTGACTTGCTTGTGGTCATACAGTATGTCAGAATATATCACAGGCAATATTTGAACACAGATTTTTCTGATTCCAAGGCTGATTCTTTATTTGCTTCTCCACATGACCCTTTTTCTCTTTCTTTGGACCCTTTTTCTCTTTCTTTGGATCTCTTTGAATTTGGATCTTTGGTAACTGACTGATTGGATTATGATATTTGTTGTGGAGGTTGCCTAAGGCCTATAGAAAATAATTAAGTTTTACTAAGCCTTATAAATAAATAACTTTAAAACAGAAACAACAAACTTCTATGAAATGAGTATGATGAGAGTATATCATCTATTTCACCCTTTGTCCTGAATGAACAAAGAGCTTGAGGTTTGAATTTTTGTTTTTTGAAGCTTTCTATAATGCCAGGGTATATATACAATATCATACCCTGAAGGGATAGTGGAAGAAACAAAAATGAGTTGGGGAGTGAGGAGCCTGGAAGTTATGAACACCTTGAGATAGGAGATAGACAGAAAACCGTTACCGCTGGGCTCTGGAGAGAGAAGCAGTCCTTCATAACACTGAATCTGACTCAGGTTTTGTGTCTCTATTATCATGACTCTCTTGTCCGCCTGTTGCTACCAATTACAACACCAGGTACTTGATACAGTAAGGTAGTGGTGGGGAAGATATTGACATATAGAAATTCTAGGAATGGTGGATTGGATGCTAAGAATGGTACAAGAGGAACCTTGCAAGAAAAGAAAACCTACGGACAGGGGAGCTTGCTTCCTTTTACTTCCTCCATGTACTAGTACTACGTATCTCGAGACATGATGATCATGTGTTTTTAGAGAAGTTGATGTTTCACAGAAACAGTATTAGAAACCTGTGGCCCAGATCTATACTAATACAGATCAGGTCTGGTCCTGAGGGCCTAACCCAGGGACAGCCAGTTTCTTTCATTGGCTTGCTAACCTCACCTTTACTTCAGGAAAACTTCTGAATATATTCAAGTATGTGTCGTGTGTGTTTCATCAAAAGGGTCCCCAGTTCTAATATAAACATCAAAGGTAAGAAATGAAAAATGAGTAATGAACAGCTAATATTTTACCCCATGGAAAATTCAGAAGACACAAAAGACTCAGAGGACTACACAAACAGATTAAAAGAAAAAGAAAAACAAAACAAAACAAAACAAAGCAAAATAACATCACATATAGCCCTGAAATTGCCAGTCAGCTTCCCCAGAAGACAACTGAGTTTGGGGTTACTACTGTGATGGTTCTTTGACATTATGGTGAATCCCTCTTTGTCACAGAATTATGCACAGTTCTTTTGAGACTCATAGTAATAACCTATAATACTCCCCTCAACATGAAAGCATTCTTTGAGGATTGCTGAACAAGCGAGTTTCTTCCAATTGGACGTACAGAGACCAACTTATTCACTGTCTTTGTTTTCCACACTGGACACTGATTAGGAGATATGTGGATGACTCTCTTCTTTCTTCAAGGATCACAGCGCATCAAGAAATGCCCTTATTGTTCTGGAGGGTCTGATCCTTTAAGCTTCAAACTTGAGAATTCTTGAGCTTGCCTCAAGGCAATGTCTAGAGAATATCCTTTTCTTTTTAGAAGACCATATGCTATGATCATATTGCTCTTGGGAATTCCAAATCTCCCCTCCTCCATACAGAAGTCTGGGATTTATGAATATTTTCCATGTAATTTTCCTCTTGGGCTATGTGAGCTCAAAGCACATATTTGTCTCTGTCATGTACTTCTTTAGGATCCCTAACTATTACACCAGCTATTGTTATCTCTGTTGCTGGGGAACATGTCTCTGGTCTCTGACGTGTTCAGAAAAGGAAACATGAAACAGAAAGTAGAAAGGAGGCCATGAATTTGAGTTCCAAGGACATCTCTCTAAAGCCACCTGGTCAAACACCTATAGTTCAGCACATGTTTTTCCCATAAATCACAATCAACTTTTCAGAAGGTAGAGGGAAGTATCCCCTTTCTTGTCTCTTTGCCACACTCTGGAAGAAGGCACAAACGGAAAGGCAAATAGGAATTCTAAAGCGAAAGGGAGTTTCTTTGTGAGCTTGCTTTTATATACCATAGAGGGATGATTCTACGGACTAGAGTTTATTCTTCTGAGTTTTAGCCAGGAAATCATCTTGGACTTTCCTGTGTCCTCTCAGGAAGTCACCTGTGGCCTTGCCCCACACCATCAGATGCCTCCAAAGGTCCATGCCTTATGATCTCACCAAGTTGATTGGGGAATTCATAAAATTGTTTGAGGGCTCCCCTGATCAATCACCCCAAACAGTTTTCATTGTTCAGTTTCATTCAAATCAGTGAATATCTCTTAAATGCTTACTACATGTAAGGCATTGTGCTATATGTTTGGACTAAAAGACAAAAAGAGAAAGAAAAAACAAAGAAAGAGGAAGAAAGGAAGGAAGAAGGAAGAAAAGAAAAGAAAAGAAAAGAAAAAGAAAGTCCTTGCCTTCAAAGTGTTTACATTTCAAATAGAGGTCCTTATACATCCTTCTGCCAACATCAGCCCATTAACCAAGAAGGATCATAACTATAGAGTACAATGTGTCAAGGAAATAAGGGAGAGGAGCTACAAAGAAATGTGGGCCACGTTGGTAGGCCTTAAATGAAAAGGATGGGCTTTCAAGCATTAGATATCATGACAGAAATATTTTTGATGTACACGTCCTAGGATGCACTATGGTGTAGTACAATGCTGCTGTTCTCTTTGCATTTCTTGCTGTTTTGCCCCTTTGGAGTAATGATGTAATCAGTTTATCATAGCACTTGCAGTAAAAAAGGTCAATCATGTTAAAAGTCTGTTTGCCCCTTTCCTGATAGTAATACCAACATAATAGTAACATTAAGCAGCCACATTTTCTTTGTGCTGAAACATTTGTGGTCACTGTTGATTAACAAGACATGAAATCCCAAAATAATATAAAATTATAACACACTCATGTTTAAAAACTTTGGTGTGTCTAAGAGGTAATTTAAGATTTTTTATTATTCACATTGTATACCAATACCATTCCATAGTAGCCCAAGTCCAAGGTAGAACCCATTGTTTTTGCCTAATTGATACTGTATGCTAATTAATAAAATTAGAATTAGAATAATGAAATTGATTGTGTATTGCCTTTAACTTGCAAAGCTGATGATCGTGACCCTCCACTAGTAAGAAAAATATATACACATACACATGTATGTACACATACATATACACACACATATGCATATACATGTGTGTGTACACACACACACACACACACACACACACACAATTTGTAGTTGGACTAGGTGCTCTCTAAGTTTCCTTTCAGCTTCATGATTTGATGACTTCATGCTTGTAAGAGGGTGAGGTCCTACTGAGTTATCTGAGAAAGAATGAGAGACAATGTATAGGTATTATGAGGTATATCCGAGTAGCCACACATTTCCAAAGATGTCTTCCATTGAACCTACCTGATCTAGCATCCCCACCACTGGAGTCACATTCCTTTGAGTGAAAGAGAAATAGAGAACTTTAAGTGCTGGACTAGGTATTTGGGGCCTTGAGTCTGAACCCCAGTTTTTTTTATTTAAGTACCTTTGTGACCATAGTCACACTAACTTTTTGGGGTCTCAGTTTGTTTATCTTTAAAATGAAAGGGTCACACTAGATGACTTTTAAGATCCCTTCCAGCTCTAAATCTATAGTCCTAGAATGTTCTGGAAATTTCTCATTCAAATGTCATAGTCTTTTTCTAGTATTGCAGATAAGTTTATCTGGCATAACCAATCACCACCTTGAAATGCATAGAGACCCGAGAAACAAGACAAATAAATTTCACCAAAAGGCTTTGGAGAGAGGAAAGTTTGGATAAGACAGACAGTTGTTGTTCAGGGAACAGACAGAATGTGGCACTGACATGTAAGGGCAGACTAGAATGAACAACCCAATGATGGGTACCCCAATGAGAGTACCATGTGGCCACCATGGAGTGAATAAACCAGATGCAAAATAGTTCAGGAATTTATCTAAGACCAACCTTGCATCTAGCTAGCTACTCCATGGTAACCAAATGTAGTCCAGATAGCATAGAAGTCAACAGGATCAAAGCATTTCCTTTGTCTCCTCCTTTCTGCCATCAGGAGGGAGAATACCCTTGGAAGTCTCATTCTCTTCTTGTCTCAGCAGTTATAGATCCTTGAAGTTAAAAAATGAATCTCTGATCCAATAGACAAGCTTCTTAGTAGTTATATGGGCCTAACCCAAATCCCATGAATTTTCTACAAATACCTTTCTCATCCTTTCCTCTCTTATCTTATCTTTCCGTGGTACCTCCTTCCCCCAGCACACACACACACACACACACACACACACACACACACACACACACACACACACACACACACACACTCTCTCTCTCTCTCTCTCTCTCTCCCCCCCTCCCTCTTTCTCTCTCTCACCCTCACCTCAGAAGAACAAATGATAGAGTGAATATTTCTGAAATGAAAGCTTTGGCCTATTATACTTTATCCCATCCAAAATCACTTAGCTTTTTATTGCCAGAATTTAATAAAGCTTTGATTAAGAAATAGTGCTTCTCCTAGTGCAGACAATCTTTTCTATAATAAATCACAAAGGCATATTGTCTTTTGTCTCTGTCTCCTTCTCCTCTATTTCTACCTTTCCTTGTTCCCAGTCTTTCTAGCTCTCCTCTGCCTCTCTTTTCTTCTTCCTCTCTGTGCCCTGCTGCCTTTTTCATGAGCATTAGAAATAAACGAATTTGTGAAAAATCATAGCCCTAGAAGCAGCTTTTAAATGAGCACACAGCTATGGGATCATGTCTGACTTGTACTAGCTCAAATGATGAATTCTCAAATAATGCTTTGGTATTAACCTTGCTGCCCAGATTTAAAGGTCACGTTATTGCAACAAGGAAACACCTTCTGGTTCAGGCACTAAATCTTAATAAGGGAATGATAGGGCTGCTTCAGTGCTGCCTTCAACTTAAATGCAGAATTAGCATTTAGGAAGGTAGAATTTGCAGGAGGTTGGGCAAGGAAGAAGGAAGAGAAGAAAAGAGAGAAAGAAAGTATGGGAGAGTTAATTGGAAGTTTGGCAGACAGACCACAGATGTTTCACTGTTTTTTCTACTGGATTGTTTGCCTAAATGGCTCAGAGGGAAGGACTGCTGCTTGGCAACAAAGGGAGGGTCTTTACTAATTTCTGCTGGGAACTTGAGAGTATTCGAGCTCTAAGCTGCACAGAGAAGAGATTGGGTGTGGATGTGGGTAGGAATACATCTTACCATTGAGGTACAAACAGATGTGGTGCAGTGTGGTCTGGAATGAAGATAAAACATCATTTCCAAGATGTACAGTTTATTCCTTAGGCCAAGGGTGGGGAACCTGAAGCCTCGAGGCCACATGTGGCCCTCTAGGTCCTCAAGTGCAGCCCTTTGACTAAATCCAAACTTCACAGAACAAATCCCCTTCATAAAAGAATTTGTTCCATAAAACTGGGACTCAGTCAAAAGGCCGTACTTGAGGATCTAGAAGGCTGCATGTGGCCTCCAGGCTGCAAGTTTTCCACCTCTGGTTTGGACAGTTTGTCATGATGCAAGATTACTCAAGTCAACTCAAGTCAATTAACAAGCATTTATTTGGCACCTACTATGTGCAAGGTCCTACAGATACAAAGTCAAAAATGAAACAATCTCTACCCTCAATCCATCATTCAATCAATATACGTGTATTAGTCAATTACTATGTACAAGGTACTATGTTAGGTACTAGAGCTATGAAGAAAAAAAACTGAAATTGTCTCTGCCCTCAGGGAGTTTACATTCTATTGGGGAGGGGAAAGAACATGTGTACAAATTATCCTATAAAAGAAACTGATGTGGCAGAGAGTACTACATCTGGGGAGGGAATGGTGGTGAGCAAATGAGAGAGGTGGCATCTCACTGGAGACTTAGAACATTGGGGGTAGGGTGTGCTATTGTCCCTCTACTTTAGATTAAATAGTACGTTTTTGCTGCTCTGATTTTTTCTCCAAATAGCAACCTGTATCTTTGTCTCCAGCATTTGGATGACCGGCAGTATCCATGCCTTTGCATAGTTAACCATAGTTTAAGAAATAGTGCATAGTTAACCTTCTATCCAGATAGGGAATATGCCTCTTTGCCCCATGAACAACTACTTGACCAGTACTTATAACTATTACACTTATAGGAAAAGTGAATTGTATACATATGAGATGCTCACAATTGAGGTTAGTAAAATTAAAGAAGCCATCATCTAGCAAAGGGAGCAGGACTGAAAATTCACTACTTTCCTATTTTCTTGGTGGCTATTGACATCCACTGGGCCCACTGGGTGTTTGATGCTCTATCAGTGTCTAGAGTGATGATCCATCCTCTCCAAGGGTGTTGAGGGAAATATCTATCAGGAAGTAATCCCTAGGTTCATCACAAGCTCACAACAAACAGATGTAATGATAAGAAATGATAGGAAAAAAATTCTTTTTTTTTTTTGGACAATAACCAATTTCATTATGAGGAAATTTTTTTTTCAGTTGTTGTATCTGTTTGGCTAGAGAAATAGTGTTTCTCCTAGGAAAAGCTAAAAATCAGCAACAAATACATTTTATTGATATTTGCATTTGTCACATGGGAATGGATGACTTTATTAAACTTGATGTGAATCCCCATCACACTCCACACTGATCCTACTGTTGAGTTTTATAAGAACCGTTGATTCTCAAGAACTGAGAAAAGAACTTTGAGCAGGAATACCTTTTATGTGTGTCATATATGCTTTTGACAGTCTGGTGAAGGCTATGGATCCCTTGTCAGAATAATGTTTTAAAAACATTAAAATAAAATACATAGGATTACAAAGCAAACCAATTATGCTGAAATTCAATGATTAACAAAAGTCTAAAACAAACTATACTCAACAAACAGACAAAAGAATCACAAAAAGGTCACATTCCCCAGATTAAGAACCCTGGGTTTAAGGGAATTGGGATTATTTATATCAAAGAAGAGGAGGCTGAAAGGCAATTCAATAATGTATTCCAGGTATATGGAGCACTGTTACATGAGGTAAGGTGCTATATGACAAATGAATGAGGATATATCACTCAATGCAGGAAGAAATGAAGGAAAGGTACAGGGTAGACTTTGTTCATGCATCTGAATGTGTGGACGATGATCCATGGAGAGAATACAAATATACAAGCTGAATAACATCAGCATAGCTATGTAAGGTGCCAGATTGGAGCAATAAATTTTGGTTTCCTGCAGGTGGAAGAAATAATTGGTGATAGAGGGAGGGCAAAAGAGATGGGAAAGCTTATTCAGAATTCTGCTATATTATGTTACACTCTAGCTCAATGTATGGTCAAAGTTAATTTTCTTTTCTGGATATGTAGTTCAGTTATCCCTGACAAACATATATTCATTTTTATGTATTTTAAATAGAGAAAGGGGGGAAGCTGAAAGGATTCCACCCATTCTCCTTGATCCCCCAGGCAACTGCCAGTCAACCTACTGAGTTAAAATAAGATTGGGGATCTCTCCATTCAGGAGGGATGAACACGAGCAGAGGGTGATTCTTTCTTATGCCATGTGGTGGTGCTGTTCTTTTAGCTATCTTGGTTGCCACTGGTCCAATATTTATTTTCAGTGAGTAATTTGTTTATCAGGAGGTTATTTTAATCTAATTTTGGTCATATTTGCTATTCCACACTATCTGCGCTTCCCAGCGTTAGCAGCTTGCATGGCTTGGAGGAAATTAGCTGAAGATGGTCTCCGAGGCATTTGCTCAGCTGTTATTTAGGGGAATGGGGAGGAGGGAGCTTGAAGAGCTGAGGGTTATGAAAGCAGATGCAACTTGTTGCACTATTAATGTCATTACAGTGACGGAACAGGAGTCATGGGGTCTGTGAACCTCTAAAGTAGCTTCTTGAGAACTGCCTCTGATTTAATACCAACAGTTCCCTGCCAGTAACCTTTCCCTGACTCTGGTTCCCACTTCCTATTTTCACCCAACTAAGAGGAAAGTCACTTTCTGTTTAAGCATCAATCTATCTACCAAATCAACAAGCATTTATTAAACCCCTGCTATGTACCAAGCACTCTGCAAAACTCTGGGGATATGAAGAAAAAAAAATGAAATGGTATTTACCTTCAAAGAGCTTTCATTGTAGAGTAGGGGGTAAATATATATTTGGATAAATGGATAAGTGGATAAATATATATTCATGGAGAAATAAAGGCCAGATCTATGCAAAATAAATACAAAACAATTTGGGGCTGGCAAAGTTAACTCAGAGGATTCAGGAAAGGCCTCCAAGGAGGTGGCACTTTAGCTAAGCCTTAAAGGGATTTGAGTTTTCCAAGAGGCAAAATAGGGATTCTTTTTTCTTTTTAGCATTTGCACTGTCCTCCCATACCCACCTATGCCATGTAACTGATTTGAAAGAGACTTCAAATATCCAGTCAACTTCTTCATTTTACAGACTTGGAAACTGAGACTCAGTGAATTGTAGTGACAAAATTAAACCCACACAATAGTTTCCTGAATCCCAAGTCCAAAGCTCAGTCTACTACACCAGGTTTCTTCTCTAGGCAGATACTCTATTTGTCTTAGTGGTCCCTGGAACATTTCTGTCCTTATTTGGGGATTAGGAGTCCTAGATTCTAGTTCCAGTTCCAGTATTTACCTATATTGCCTTGTGAAAACTACTCATCTTTAAAAATATATTTATTTTTAGTTTTCAACATTCACTTCCATAAGATTTCGAGTTTTAAATTTTCTCCCCCTCCCATTTCTTCCTCACCCCTGCCCCAAGACGGTATATAATCCTATACAGTCTCTACATATACATTCATATTAAGCTTATTTTCCCATTAGTCACAATGTAAAGAACAATTACAACTAATGAGAGGAACCATGAGAACGAAGTAATAAAACAAAACAACAAAGGAAAAGGAGAGCAAATAGTATGCTTGCATCTTCATTCAGACTCCATATTTCTTTTTCTGGGTGTGGATACAATTTCCATCATGAATCTTTTGGAGTTGTCTTAAATTCTTGCATTGCTGTGAAGAGCCAAGTCTATCAAAGTCAGTCATCTCATAATGTGGCTTCATTTCACTCAGCATCAGTTCGTGTATGTCTTTCCAAGTTTCTTTTGAATTCTGCCTGCTCATCATTTCTTACAGCACAATAGCGTTCCATTACATCCATATACTACAACTTGCTCAGCCATTCTCCAACTGATGGTCATCCTCTCAATTTCCAATTCTTTGCAACCACAAAAAGAACTGCGATAAATATTTTTGTACATGTGGGTCCTTTTCCCATCTTTATGATCTTTTTGGGATACATACCTGGAAGAGGTATTGGCTGGGTCAAAAAATATGCCCAATTTTATAGCCCTTTGAGCATAGTTCCAAATTGCTCTCCAAAATGGCTGGATCATTTTACAACTCTACCAACAATGTATTAGTGTTCCAATTTTCCCATGTCTTCTCCAACATTTATCATTGTCCTGCTTTGTCTTGTTAGCCAATCTGATAGGTGTGATGTGGTACTTCAGAGTTGTTTTGAAAACTACTCATCTTACCTCTCTGAGATTCAGTTTCTGAGACTGTAAAATGATGGAACTGACAAGATAATCACGAAGGTTCTGTCAAACTTTAACATTCTATGGTTCTATGATTGTAATGGGGAAATTGAAATGGCTTTAGCAAACTTCTCCTAGCTTGCTGTTTATTTGATGGCAGGATAACACAGATGAAAAGTGAAAGAAAGGAAGAGTCTTTTCATATTTTCCTACTCCATTCTATTCATAGGGTTTTTGGGGTGGCATTTTTACAGACATTGGGATCTAGGTAGACAAATGGCTCAGTGGATAAACTACTGGGTCTAGGGTCAATAAGAACTGAGTTTGAATTCCACTTCAGATACGTAATAGCTTTGTGATCTTGGACAAGTCACTTAACCTTGATCTCAGTTTTCTCAACTGTAAAATGGAGATAATAAAAGCACCTACCTCCGAGGGTTGTTGTCAGGGACAAATGAAATAATATTTATGAAGTGGCTGGCATGGTGCCTGGCAATAGTAGGTGCCATTTAAATATTGTATTATTATTATTGGAACTGGACCTATGATTCCATGGACATATGAAACTCTTGGGTGAAGAAATTCCCTCAGCCAGTATAGATAGTCAAATTCTTTGTAGTTAATAGTCTTAGAGAGTTGTCTAGATCAGTGGTGTCAAACTCAAATAGAAATTGGGCCCCTAAACCACATGAGGATCCCTGTGGCTGCCTAGAAATTAATATTGTCTATGTTTTGTTGTATTTTTTGTTAAATATTTCCCAATTACATTTTAGTTTGTTTCCTACAAGGCCACTGTTTAATACCTCTGGTCTAGAGCAATGGGAAATTAAGTGACTTTTTCAGGGTCACACAATCGGTATTCCTGGATCCAAGGCTGATTCTCTATTATTCCCTATTCCATCATGATCCCAGATATATGCCATTTTAAACATTCCTGTTTCCTTAGGAAAATTACCATCGTCAATGAGAATAGTGGAAAAGAAGGGGGAACATCTAAGAAAATAGCAAAAATCTTCTGTATATTGCTATACCAAGATTTAGAACACCTGACTTCCATCCCAAAATCAGAGAATTGAGCTAGCATAATGTTAATCAAAAGTAAGATAAGTTTGACTCAGGAAAACACACAGAAAACTAGTGCTTCCTTAAGTTGTAGGCATGGAGTTTGAATCTGTTGGGCCCAATATTGGCGATTGGCTTGAATTGAATCTGGAATATCTACTCCTACTTAAAGTATGGGAATAACAGAGAATACTCGTAAGACATCTGGATTAATAAATAACTCTAAATCTAGCACTATTTGGGTTATAGGTGGTAGTACTCCTACCTGACACAAACCTCTTAGCTAGCTTGTATAATGATTTAATGCTATCTAAGGCAAAACCAGGCCCTCTTGTCTGATCACATTACCATCTTATACCATTATGATGCAGTATGAAATAGTGACTAGTCCTCTTATACCTTGCAAGAGCTCATATGGATCCTAGGACTTTTCCACTTGTCTGATTATTCTGCTTCCAAGATTGGGCTAGGATGTAGTTTTGATGATGGTGTGAAATTCTGTTCAAGGATGCTCAGGAGCACATGTATGATACCACTTAGTAATAAGCTCCACCCCCCTCTGAGAAAGGGCAATTCATAGTGTTCCAAGAAGCGTGCTTGTCTTCTTCAATCACCACTGCATGGAATTTTCTGGGGTACTCAATAATTAGCATTTACAAAACATTTAGGCTCTAATATTCCTACCCAGAGTGGTACATAAACTGCTCTCTCTTTCTCTCTCTCTACCAGGCTCTATCCTTGAATGTAGAGCCATATTCAATTGATCTAGAATTGCAGCAAGTAAGGGATTAACAAAAGCAGTACAACTGAGCCTTGAACCTTTTAGATGTTAGATACTATATCTTTCTGGCATTATCAATTGACTGACCATATATGAACAATAAAGCACCAAAGAGATCTTAGATGGGCAGATGTATTCTTGGTTCCAGAGAATAAGCAATGACCTTTCTCATCATATGTTAGGTTAATTGTATAATAATTTATTTGACATTTAAATTAGGGATTTTTCTGCAATAATGCCAATTAGATACTAATCAGAACATACCCATAACATGGCAACTCTTAAGTCCCAGACCTACTAGGGCTTCTCTCTGGAGGTTTGATTTTATATGGAATATTCACAGGTTATTTAATGTGTCTTCTCTGTGCTTAGATTTTGTGGTTCAGGAATAACAGAATTATAGAATCTCAGAGTTGGAAGGAACCTCAGATGCAATCTAGTTCAATTCACATTTGAACAAATATCCACTCTACAAAATGCCAACAAATGGTTATCCAGCTTTTGCTGAAAGATTTCCAGTGAGGGGGAACATATTACCTCCCAAGGCAACCTATTACATTTTCATATAATTCTAACTGTTAGGAAGTTTTTCTTACATCAGACCTAAATTTGCAATTTCTACCCATTGTTCCTAGTTTAGTCCTCTGTGGACAAGCAGAAAAAATCTGATCACTCTTCCAGAAGACAGCCCTTCATTTACCTGAGCACAGCAATCATATCCTCTCTCAATCTTCCATTTTTCAGGCTAAACATATTCAATTCTGGTTTTGTTTTAAAAACATTAACAACCATTTATTAAGCACTTATTATGTACCAGGCACTGGGTTAAGTGCTGGGGATTCAAAGAAAGGCAAAAATATCATCCCTATCCACAGGGAGCTCACATTCTAATTTTTTCAATGGATTGAGTGATATTAAGCTTTTTTATCATCTTATTTGCCATCCTCTTAACACTTCCTAGCCAGTCAATGCCCTTTCTGAAATGTGGCTTCCACCTGGAACCCAATACTCCATTTGTGAATTGTTCAGGCTGGTATCCAATAGGACTGTCACCTCCTTATTCCTGGATGCTATGCCACTCCTCATGAAGTCTAAGATTACATTAGCTTTTTGAGTTTGTCTTCCTTTGAAACTTCAAGAATTTTTTCCTGTGAACTGCTGCTAGCCAGCCATACCTTGTCTTTTTGTATGTGTGAATTTGATTATTTGAACTTGTGTGTAAGACTTTACAATTATCCCTTTTTAATTCCACCTAATTATATCCAGTCCAGTGCTGTAAATTGTTGAGATTTTTTTCTTTTGGGCCATGGTTGTCATACGATGCATTTGTTGTCTTTCAAAGTTTGGTGTTATCTGAAAGTTTGATGAGTATGTCATCTAAAAGATAGCATGGTATACTATGGATGGACAACTGACCCGACAGTGCTGAAACCTGGATTCAGGGCCTGCCTATAATGTATCCAGTGTGATCTTGTATAAGACTCTTAACATCTCAGTTCCTCAGCCAAATCCCTACGACTCTAAGTTGTAGAATAATCAATGATTTGTATTGGTAGAGAGTGATCTTCCTCACTGAAAGTTATTCTTTGTTATGTTATACCAATATAATCATACATTTAGGGACCCCCATATAGACATACACATATACATACACATACACATATACATACACATATACATATACATATACATACACACATACACGCATACGTATACGTATACGTATACACATACATATACGTATACATATACATATACATATGCATATATGGGGCAGCTAAGTGGCACAGTGGATAGAGCTCCCAACCTGGAGTCAGGAAGACCTGACTTCAGATCTGGCCTCAGACGCTTAGAAATTGTATGACCCTGGGAAAGTCACTTAACCCTCTTTGCCTTAATTTCCTCATCTGTAAAAATGAGCTGGAGAAGGAAATGCAAACCACTCCAATATCTCTGCCAAGAAAATCCCAAATGGGGTCACAAAAAGTTGGACAGGATTGAAATGATTAAACAAATATACATATATATGTATATGTATATGCACATGTATACACACATTTACATTAATGCATAGTATATGTATGTAAAAATCTATGTTTCTATCCTGGCTCTTTTTCCAGATAACTTTGGTCAGAGTAGATCAGTTCTGGCATCCTTTAACAGCAGCTCCAGGAGTCCTGGGGGCTTCTGGTCTGAATCATTCAACAGGGATTTCAGGAAAACTAATTTGATTCGGGCTATTTTAGAACCTCTCAGAAGGAAACAGAAACCAACCTTCTTCTCCAGGGATCTTCTAACTCAAAACTTAAGTGGAACAATCGGAAGTGGCCACGTACAAAAGTGATTCCTAATTGCTTGCCACAGAAGTCATGAAAAGGATTCTAGAGCTGGGTGGGAGCATGTGGGGTGGGGGCAGTTCAAGATGGTTATCTTGCTGTTTGTGGTTGTTCAGTTGTTTTTCAGTCATGTCCAGCTCCTTATGACCCCATTTGGGGTTTTCTTGGCATGTATACTGGAGTGGTTTGCCATTTCCTTCTCTAGGTCATTTTATAGATGAGGAAACTGAGGCAAAGAGGGTTAAGTGGCTTGCTCAGGGTCACAGAGCTGGTGTCTGAGGCCAGATTTGAATTCAGGAACATGAGTCTTCCTGACTCCAGACCTGGCGCTCTGTCAACTGTGCCACCTTTCTGCTCATGTGGTTATTTTAGGTGACCACTGAGGTCTGTTCCAACTCTTATAATTCTATGGTGACAATGTAGTTCTATGAGATCCCTTGCTCTTAAGCCATCTTTCTCCTGGGGAGTAGGGGAAAGATTCTCCACAGAATGAAACTTAGAGTAGGTACTTGGTTGGGAATTACCCCAATAAGATGGCTTAGAGCAGAAGTATCAAACACAGTCCACTGGCCACATGCAGCCCATAACACTTTCAAATGTGAACTATATTAAAATATATTTGGAAATATTAACAAAATAAAAATGCAATAAAACATAGATTATACTAAATTTGAAAACTAACAATATGTAGCCCATAGGGATCCTTATATATATGCTTTAGTGACCTTCATTTCTATTTGAGTTTGAAACTACTGGCTTTCTTCTTGTTGTTCAGTCATTTTTCAGTTGTGTGTGACTTTTTCTGACCCCATTTGGGGTTTTCTTGGCAAAGATACTGGAATGGTTTGCCATTCACTTCTCCAGGTCATTTTACAGATGAGAAACTGAGGCAAAGGAGGTTAAGTGACTTTCCCAGGATTACACAGCTAGAAAGTGTCTGAGGCCAGATTTAAACTCAGGAAGATGACGTCTTCCTGACTCCAGCCCCAACACTCCATCCACCATGCCACCAAGATACTTAGAACACAATATTAAGGCAGCATGGGATCTCAGCAGCACTAGTTTTGTAATAAGCCAAGAGGGATTTTTCTTAAGGGACTCAGGTCATTCATAGTGTGATGTTTGAGGGACCTTTCCTTCACAAGTAACAACTCTGCAGAAACTTTGGCCAATAATATGTTCCCTGTGTTCTCAAACTAGGTTGAAAGTCTTTCCTTCACAACCTAGTTTTGTATAATAAACTAATCTGGATATCTGTAGCCAAGTGTTAGAACTTTCAATCAATCTATTCCTCTCTTTCACTGAATTCAGCCTGCCTACTCATATCTTAAAACTATATCCACTGTGCACAGAATCTACAGATTGCCAATCATATGGCAACTGAAGATGTATTATTGATGGTTGTCAGAAATTAAATCCTAACATGTCATTGATCTAAAAGGTGGTGGTGGGGGGGATAACTGCATAGATAGAGAATCTCCTAGCTCCTCATATATTAAAGAATCCAACCTAAGTGGGTGCTTGATGAAAGTGTAAGATCTTTGCCTGTAAGAACTATTTTTATGTATACTTTGTGCAATGGCAAGAACTTAGCAGATCTTTAAAAATGTTATCAGCAGATCATTTGTTCTCTTCTTAGGCATGAGAAAGAAAGAAACTCCTTGTACTTTCCTACTCCCTAGTTTGCCTTCTTCCCTTCTCTTGAATTTATGCTTTTTTTTGTGGGGAGGGCTGAATGGCCTGGCTGTGATTTTGAGCCGGACATAGACTGCAAATACAGAAAACAACTGTCCTGATCATTAAAATTATCAGATACTGGAATGGGGTATCCACAAATGAGGCATTAAATTGCTCCCTTTAGATGTTCAAAATTAAGGCAGGAGGTTGTCTATCTTTAGACAATTTTAAATAATATCTATGACTTCTATTTTTATAGCATCTCCACAAAGCACTTATTTAATCCTTTGTGGATTATTTCAAATTAATCCTAAATATCCTCTATAATCTTGTTTGTATATAGCTGTCTGCATGTTTTCTTCCCCAATTGGGTTGTGATGTCCTTGACAGCAGGGACTGTCTTTTGCCTTTCTTTGTATCCCCAGAATTTAGCCCATTGCCTGGCACATAATAGGTACTTATTAAGTGCCTTTATTGATTGTCTGACATCAACCCTTTAAGGGAGGAGTTATTCTTTTCCCAATTTTGCATATGATGAAATTAAGGTTTACAGAGAGGTTAAGTGACTTGCAACTAGTAAGTGTCAAAGGTGGAATATAAATGCAGCTCTTCAAGACTCCAAGTCCAGGGCTTGATCATTTTATCATTTATAACAAATTAATTGCTTCTCCATAATCCACATCTTTGCCATCTCTCTGGATTAATATAATAGGCCCCTAATTGTCTGACTCACAGGCAAGATAAGCTACTCACAGTAGGTGCTAAATAAATATTTGTTGATTGATTGGTATCTTTGCTTAGTCTCTCCCTTTTTAATTTATTATCCACACAGCTGTCAAAAAATCTTCCTAAAGCCATAGGTCTGACTATATCACATCATATTCAAGGAATTTTAATGGCTCTCTCTCCTCTAATTGATGAGTATAAATTCCATAGTTAGGCATTTAGGAAAATTTTCACAATACGGTTCTCACCTACCTTTGTGGAATTAATTCACATTATTCCCCTTGTAGGTACTCTATGTTCCAACAAAATGGACTGTTTTTTGTTCCCTTAATCAACAAGCCCAATTTCACTCTTTTTGCATTTTTACAGGTCACTTTACATATCTGGAATATAATGCTTCATTCAAGCTAAGGTTGAGTCCCCTGGAGCAAGAAGCCTAAAACCATATAATTCTATGGTAAATGCATAGGTCAAAAAAGCATTTATTAATTACTTGCTCTGTGTAAAGCACTATACTAAATGCTGGGAACAAATAATATTGAAAGATAGTCCCTGTTCTTTAAGATCACACATTCTAAATGGGGGGAAACAACACATTTAGGAGATTTCAGTTTCAAGTCAGATGGAAAGCCACCATGGGATCCTTAGAGTACAACAGCAAAGCAGATGATAATATGTCTTTCATACTGTTTTTATTGGCACAAACATATCTGATGTTGAGTCATTTAACAGCATCAAGGATTTGGTGGCATAAAATTTGTTTTCTGGGTCTTTGGTAGCTGTGGAGGAGGTAGGGGAATTTGGTAGGTCCAGAAATCGGTCTCTTTGATGATAGCTTTAGAGGATAGGGTAGACACATCAGAATCTTTAGGCTTACTGCCCTTTAGTGGCAGCTGGTGTTGATGGTGGTAAAAATGTCCAGGCCCTTCTCTATCAGGGCTCTCTTCTGTATGATGGCTTGGGGACTAGGCTGAAAACAGAACTGATGACCTGGGAGATGCTGCTATTCTCAGAGCTCTCTGGTTCTGGTATTGTTTGGTCTGGAGCGAAATCGTGGCCACCTCATATATACCACCTCTTGTCTCTCCTTTTGTGTCCTTTGCAGGATGATGCCTAGCAGCAGAAGGGAAAAAGAGGCATAAAATATTGTATCCTTCATCATTTAAATTATGCAAATATAAAGCAGAATAAACTAATTTATTGTGGCGTACTAGCAACATTGTACAGATTTGTTTATCTACTGTCCATATTTACTATTTGTATGATGGCCAAAAGCAGGCAGATCTATAGGACAGGTGTATTACTTAGACACATTAACTGACATAAAGAGACAGGTGGAGGGAAGTATCTGTTTTCCTCTTTTCCTTCTGTGCATCTTGACTTCTGCAAGTTTCTTTTCCCTTGTGTATTGAAAATGGAAACAGAGAAATGGACTAAGAAGCATGGTTCATGTAGCAGCCTAAAACGTCAAGACTTTCTCAAGTGTCATATCTAAGGAGGAAGTGAGAAAGATAGGACTACAGAGCTGTTCATGTGTAAAAGACCTGGGGCTTTTAATAGTCTGCAAGCTCACCCTACAATGTGCAAGTCCCAAAGTCTCCTGCCATCCATACAGGCTATGTTAATTGAATCAGAGTATCTGGAATGGGGAGGTTATAGTTGTGTTGTACTGCCCTGGTCAGTTTAGTACTGGACACCATATTTCTGTGAGGACAGTGACAAACTGGAGCTAGGAGATTGTGCTTGAGATGATAAGATTTGAAGCCATGCTACAAAAGGGTTGTTGAAGAAACTACAGGTGGTTAGCCTGGAGAAGATAGAATTCAGAGGAGGGGAAATCATGAGGGTTGCTTTCAAATGCGGGAAGTTATGTCATGTGGAATAAGGATTAGAATTATTCATTTTGTTTCCAGAAAGCAGAACTAGATGCACAATGTTTTGCACATAGTAAGAGCTTAATGAATACTTTTTCATTCATGCATTCAGATTGTAGAAGTTAGGTAGAGTTTGACTTAATACAAAAGGGAAAAATATTTCTGAAGTGGTAGATTGATTAAAAATGGAAAGGGTTGATTTACAGGAGGTCTTCAAATGGATGATCATTTATTGGGGTTATTGTAGATAACAGTTCATGCTTTAAGAAGGTGTTAGAATAGATGATCCCCAAGGCTTCAAACTCTGATATTTTAAGATTATCACATGATCCTTAGAAACACTTTCACAAATTCCTGTTCTAATGTTTCATCTCAGTCTGGAGGTAACCCTGAAGTCTTGAAATCAATGCTAGTGGAAAACAAACTTCAGAAAGTTCTGTCAAACTAGAAAGGCATTTTAGTATGGCAATATCCTGTTTCTTTTTTCTTTTATTTTCCTCCCTGAGGCCCAGTCTAACCAAGTATGAAGAACACTATTAGATTGACTAATTGCAAATAAATTGTTTGGCCATGGCAACCCAAGAAAGAAAGAAAAATAGAAAGTATATCTCAGTCCTATGTCTCCCTCCAATCATTTATAGTGATAGATAATAGAAAGGAGGGCAGAGGATGCTAAAAATCACTTTTTTTGGTAAATAGTATTTTATTTTTTTTCCAATTACATGTAAAGATAGTTTTCGACATTCATTTTTATAAGATTTGGAGTTTCAAATTTTTCTCCCTCCTCCCTCCCATCCCCCCATCCAAGATGGCAAGTAATCTGATATAGGTCATACATGTGCAATAATGTAAACATATTTCCACATTGGTCATGTTGTGAAAGAAGAAACAGAACAAAAGAGAAAAGACACAAAAAACAAAAAAGGTAAAAATAGTATGCTTTGATTTGAATCAGACTCCATAGTTCTTTCTCTGGATGTGGATAGCATTTTTCATCATGAGTCTTTTGGAATTGTCTTGGATCATCGTATTACTGAGAAGAGCTAAGTCAATCATAGTTGATCATTGCACAATGTTGCTATTACTGTGTACAATGTCTACCTGGTTCTGCTCACTTCATTCAGCATCAGTTCATGTAAGTTTTTCCAGGTTTTTCTGAAATTTGCCTGGTCATCATCTCTTTTTTTTTTTTTTTTGTTTTTTTTGCTGAGGCAATTGGGGTTAGGTGACTTGCCCACAGCCACACAGCTAGTAAGTGTTATGTGTCTGAGGCCGCATTTGAACTCAAGTCCTCCTGACTCTAGGGATCAACTGCACCACCTAGCTGTCCCCCTAGTCATCATTTCTTATAGCACTATAGTATTCCATTACATTCATACATCACAACTTGTTCAGCCATTCCCCAATAGATAGGCATCCTCACAATTTCCAATTCTTTGTCACCATAAAATGAGCTGCTATAAATATTTTTGCACATTTTTCCTGTTTTTATGATCTCTTTGGGATATAGACCTAGCAGTGGTATTGCCCTTTAGGGATAGTTCTAAATTGCTCTCCAGAATGGTTGGATCAGTTTACAACTCCACCAACAATGCATTAGTGTCCCAGTTTCCCTACATTTTCTCCAACATTTATCATTTTCTCTTTTTGTCATATTAGCCAATCTGATAGGTGTGAGGTAGTACCTCAGAGTTGTTTTAATTTGCATTTCTCTAATCAATAGTGATTTAGAGCATTTAGAATCACACAGTTAATAGGCTATCTAGAAATTTTGACTTGGAAATTGGTATGTTAAATATGTATTACTTGAACATTGATGAATGAGTAACCAAGTTGTTCCAATGGTGACATTTTCAGTATAAACAAAAGGTATAAAAAAAGGTTTGCAAAAGCAAACAAAAGAAGGAAATTGCAGCTAAATGGAAGGATGGCTCATAAGTTCCCTTTTGAGAGATGAATAAAAGACCTGGCAGTGTAGTCATCATGAGTCAAAAGGCAGCAAGAAAGCTCTTTTCATGTGTTAGTTGGCCATCTGATATTGTACTTGTATTCTACATATCTGCAAAAAGAAAATGCTTGAAAAAACTGCAATTTGTTCAACAGTAGCTGCTACAGAAGATGAACAAATAGGAAAATTCTGTGAAGGCTCCTCAAATTATCAACATACACTTTAATACTCAAAATCCTTAATGTAAATGTGGGCACATGTGAGGATAAAAAAAATAGGTTGGATGATATATATAGTTCAGGAATAAGAAGTGAGAGAGCCAGAAGACTTGTAGACTATACAGAAGACTTATGGCTACAAATAACAAATACTTCCATGAAGAAAATTATCAGAAAGGCAGGACATGGTAAACATCAGATAACATCATAAAAATGAAATTGTGTGTGTATGGTTTTTTTTGTTTTGTTTTGTTTTGCTTTTGCTTTTACAAAGGGATCCTTACTTCAAATATATAAGCAAGAACAAAAGTACAAATGTTTTCCCTCAGCACCTCAGGGCACACTCTCCTCTATGCCATGTTGGTCCCTAGGTGAGAGGGCTCAAACTTAGCTCAGTTCTTAAATAACACTGTTCTTATCAAGTTCATGTTTGATTATGGCATGACTTCTGGATGAGTCTTTATTTTAGCTGCCACTGGATTGAGTTCTGAAGGTCACATTCTCAAAGTCATTACTTTGTTTCTCAGAGTATCAATACTGAGTTGCCTGCAAAACCTAGATTCTGGGATGCGAGGTAGCCCAGAAGCCTCTATGCTTGGAGGCTAGCTCTTCTGACTTTTTAAAAGTCACAGAATCTGAGTGTTCAGTCACATTGTCTAAAACAAATTAAAACAAAAGCAGAAATAAAAGACTGAGGGCCATTTCTTGGGTTTGCATGTTGGCCTCAGAGAAGAGAAGACCTAAGGCCTCTTTCTTAATAGCATCATGTCTCATTGGATGCTGTCAGTGAAGGAATCAAAACAAGAGAGAAGAGAAGGAATAGAAAATGGATTTTAAGAGATAGGAAACAACTTGTTACTGATGTGAGAGTCGTTGTTGAGTCAAATGTTTGTGTCTAGTTGTACCACCAATTTGTTTGAGCAAAGATCAAAATGAAGAAAATGAGAAAAATATGTGGTATACGATTAAAATGACTCTAACTTGACCTATTTAGATAGACTACTGATTTTTTAAAAAAAATATTCTTTTATTTATTTATTTATTTTTTATTTTTATTTTAGGCAATTGGGGTTAAGTGACTTGCCCACGGTCACATAGCTAGTAAGTGTCAAGTGTTTAATCTGAGCCTGGATTTGAACTTAGGTCCTACTGACTTCAGGGCTGGTGCCCTATCCACTGTGCCACCTAGCTGACCCTTAGACTACTGATTTTGACAAAGGAAAAAAAGGCTAGAAGAAAGAACACTGACACTATTGATAATGATTTTATATAGGAAGTTAACCAATGTAAATCAATTGCCATAATGAGATCAGAAAAAAAGTCTAAAACCACATTAGCTAGCAAACATTTGACCTGCTTGCCAAATGGAGAGACTTGGAAGCCCAGGGCAACATTGGCTTATTATAATATAAACCAGTTTGGAACATATATAGTTACAAGATATAGGGAGTGGATCTCTGGTTTCATTTGTATAGGGAACTCCTGGGTAGACAAACTCTTCCAATGCAGCTCAGCACCTTCTTTACAACCTATAACTTTAGAGTTGCCTAGAGTACTGAGAAGTTAAGGGCTTTGTCCAGGGTCACACTGTAAGTGTGTGTTTGAAGTGAGATTTGAACTGAGGTCTTCTTGGTTTTAAGGACATCTAAATTTGAAAGATAGAAGCTTGTTTGAGAAATCTCATAGAGCAGGATGGTAGAAACTTTTAAGCAGTACTGCCTCATAAAATAGCAAGAAACAGTTGAGGAAAAAGTCAATTTGAAGACATCTTGGTGAGATACCCAATTAAGAGGAGAGAAAATACAACATACCCTAGAATCTTTTAAGACCAATGTCAAATAGCTCCTGCACGGAGCCTCTCTATGTCCTGTTATTGTCCCCACTCCCACTTCTGCCTCCACCTTGTAGCTGTTGGTGGAGTGCTTTTACCACTAAGTCTATTGTTTATCTACTTTGTATGTATCTCATATGTAGCACTCTTTATGTAGCAGATAGACTCTGGGGCTAATTTTCTCAATCTCACTCAGGCTAGCAGCCCCCAGGAGGCCTGATTATATCTTTCCTCAGGGTTTAAAAGTTTTCTAGTACTAACATTCATGAACCTCCTAGAAAAAGCTGTATATACTCATTGACTCTATTTCTGGTACACTCCTTAACCCCTTGCATTCTGTCTTTGGACCTTACTAATCATTTGAAACTGCTTTCTCCAAAAACAAACTAACAAACAAAAACCCAATTACATCTTAATTGCCAAAATCAATGATCTTTTCTTTTTTGTTGGTGAGTCATTTTTCAGTCACGTCCAACTCTTCATGACCACATTTGGGGTTTCCTTGGCAAAGATACTGGAGTGGCCATTTCCTTCTCCAGCACTGTTTACAGATGCAGAAACTGAGGCAAACAAGTTGAAGTGATTTTCCCAGTGTCACATATCTAGTAAGTGTCTGAGGCTGGATTTGAACTGATGAAGAGGAACCTTCCTGACTCTAGGCTTGGCCCTTTATCTGCTGCCCCACCTATTCTTAGTCCTCACCTTTTTTGACCTTTCTGCAGTATTTGACACTGTTGACCACTCCTTCTCTTCTGAATATTCTCTTATATTTAGGTTTCTGGCTCTTCTATGGTTCTCTATTCTTACATCTCTGGCTACTTTTTCCTCAGTCTTCTTTGCTAGATTATCATCTATCTCATTCCTTATGTATATTATGCTACATTCTAAGAATTCCTTTCTTACTCTACATTTTCTGTCTTGGTGATTTCATCTACTTCTGTAGTTTCAATGTTTCATTTATTTCTCTTTAGATGACATAACTCCCAGACCAATCAACTGATCTATATCCATCCATTTCTCTCTCTCTCTCCCTCTCTCCCTCTCTCCCACTCTCTCTCCATGCTCTGTTCTGAGCTTCATGCCTATCTCACTGAATGCCTATTGGACATTTCAAACTGAATGTGCCATAGGCATCCTGTCTTCATCACATTCAAAATCAAATTCATTAGTTTTCCTCCAAAATCTACCTCTTTCTTAATTCCATAATTCTGTAGAGGACACTATCATTTATCTTTTCAGTCACTCAGATTCACAAATTTTGAGTCATCCTCCATACCCTTGTCTCCCTCAGCCCTTACATCATTCCAATTACTTGTAAAGTCTGGTTGGTTCTACTTCCACATCTCTTACAACTGACTTTTTCTCTTCTATTTACTCATATGGATACTACCCTAGTTCAGATCTTATCTCACCTGGACTATTGCACTTAAATCCCAATTGCTTTCCTTGACTCAAGTTTCTCTTCCCTCCAAATCTTCCTCACAGGGGCCAAACTGATATTCCTAAAACCTGGGACTTACCATGTCATCCTCCTCAAAAATCCTCGCTAGCACAGCAATGGGGACATTGCTGCTAGGAGAAAATACAGATGTCTATATATGGCATTTAAAGCCCTCATAGGGTGACTTCAGCTTAATTTTCTAGACTTATACTTAGTTTCCCCTCACACACTCTACAATACTGTAAGACTGACTTACTTATTCTTTATCATACATGACATTTCATTTCTCAGCTTTGTTCCTTTGCACTGACTGTGCCTAATGTCTATGGTGTACTCTTCACCTCTGCCTCTTAAAGTACTTAGATTCCTTCATACCTCATCTCAAGTGTCATTTTTGTCAAAGACAAAGTCCTTCCTGATCCCCTTATCTTTTAGTGCCTCTTCCTTAAATTACCTTTTGTTTACTTTGTACACAGTTTATATTTACCTATGTGATAAGGGCACTTACTATTTCCCCTTATAAAATGTAAGCTACTTATGGGCAGGAGTGATTTTGTTTTTGTCCTTGTATCTGTAGTACCTAGCACAGTGCATGGCACATAGCAAGTCCTTAAAAACACTTATTGATGTTACAAAGAATATTTAGTTCAATAAAGCAATGCACCACCTTATGGGCTCTCCAATAAAGTATCTCCCATGAATATGTCAGAATTATACAAGACTCCTTGAAAGGTAGAATAACAGAAATCATATTTTTTTCAAAGATACTCTGATAATTATCATCAGGTAGAACAGGGATGCAATCCCTTCTAAAGGCATTTGCCACTGTTGTGGAGGAAATTTAGTGTAGAGTACAAATTGGAGAGATTTCCTTTATGTATTAAGGATGTCCAGATGCTCTTGTTTGCTGATGACATGTTGATTGCATCGAATCCCGAAAATTGTAGTATTTTCTAAATGAGATCCATAACTTCTTGTTAGAGTTTGGAATAACTATCCTCATAAGGAAAACACAACTAAATAAAATAAGGAGAAAATAATGCCTATTATTCAGACTATGATATGCTGTAGAATAGATATCTCATTGAGTTCATCTATTAGTATGGATGACAGATGGTAGCTTCTTAGACAGACACTATTAAGTGGTGAGCAGAATGGAGAAGAAAAAGGGGAGCAGACTGGATTGTTTTTATGAAACTTATTTCAGCAATTTCAGGCTTCTCCCTGAAACAAAGGCCCATCTTTTAAATACCATCTGTTCTTTAGGTAATGTATATCTGTGAACCATGGAACACTATAGTCTCTGAAGAATCAAAGTTGAAGGTCAACCAAAGGACAAAAGGGAGACAAGACAGGTGTGAGCTTTAACATATTACAAATAATGAGTTATGTATGAGAAGCATAGAAATTTGTCATCAAAGAAATTTATGATGAAAAAGAAGATAACTATTCAGGTAGCTATAGCCAGATATTACTGAGGGACACTTTTTGTATCCCAGTGGTATCTTTTTGATACCAGGAGAACCGTACGAAGAACACCAGCATATCGAGTGGACCCTCTGTGATGAACTTATGGGAAAACATGGATACTAGTTGTTCATTATGGGCAGGAATGTATGGGTTGTGCTAGGTAGACATCATTGTAGGGAATACTTCCGAGGATGAGATCACAGATCCCTTGAAATATTGGCATACTGGACATAACAGGCTCAGACATCTTCATAAAGTCTTATGTCTAAATAAAAACAGGGCCTTAGGGGATCCTAAGAGAGAAAATAAAGTAACTAGGAAGCAAAGAATATATTGGCTTTTTCAAACTACCAAGGGACAGTATGGAAGAAGTCAGGAAGGATAGACAGACATGCTCAGCCTGAAAAGGGTTTGTCCAGCACTTGGCTGGTTCAGCAGCGGTATTATTACAATGTGTTACACCTTACTGAGAGAGCAGCTTCTTCAAGTGAACATTTAGGACATGGGGAAATGTCTTTTGAGTTAGTTCTTCATTTTCACATTGCACAATTGCCTTCAGTCCTGCCCACGCCTTTTCAGGTCTTAGGCCTATGCTCCTGGTGGCACAGAAGTCTATGAGATTAGGGTAACCTGAGAACTGATCAGGCTAATCTGAGTATGCCTCGTTGACAGTAAATTTATGATAGAAAACTAAAGCTAGTAGAAATGATAAAGCAGGATACTAACTCACTATACAAGATCCAGACATTTATTATATGCTTACTATGTGTGAGCATGCTATAGTGGATAGAGAATTAGCCTCAGAGTCAAGAAGGCCCAGGTTCACGTCCCACTTCTGACAAGTTTGCTGTGTGACCGTGGGCAAATCATTTAGTATCTTGGTGCCACAGGAAGCTCTATAAGACAGGAAGTGGCAGAGAAAGTAATGCTTTGTTTTAGCAAGGGGCATTCCTCACTTGGAGTTCTCTCCACCAAAAAGATTAAAGTTCTTATCCAAAAAACAATATTCAAGGTGAAGCAGTGTGATATGAAAATGATATGCCACTTCCCCTGCCCTAGAGGAGCTTACAATCTAAAACAGTGTTAAGATGTACCAAAAATATTTATGATACAAGGCAGAATTTGATAAAATGATAAAGGAGAGGTCTAGATAGAGATTAAGGAAGAAGTTCATGGAAGTAGAATTATTGTAGAGTTTTGAAGGAAGAGTCAACTTATGTTAAGTATGTTCTCCTTATAAACCAGTAATGAATGGAATTCTAGATACCTACTCCTATGGAGCAAGGGGAGATGATTCTGATAGTGGGAGACTGTGTGATACAATGGAAACTAACCCTGGAGTCAGAAGACTTGAGTTTAGATCCTGCTTTTGATGCTTCTTACCTGTGCGACTGAATCTATCTAGGCCTTCTCTCCCTCATCTGTAAGAGGGGGATAATAGTACCTAGCTCACAGACTTGTTCTGAGTTTCAAATAAAATCATGTGTACAAAGTGATTTGCAAGCCTCAAAGCATTCGATACATGCTAAATATAATGATTTACTGTTGTTAAAATTAGGAGATTGGATTCGATGACCCCTGAGGTCCTTTCAGCATTAGACCTAAGATCCTGTGATTTTCCAAGCTAAGTGTATGTGTATCTATATCTATATATCTATTTATCTATCTATCATGTGGTTTTTGTCGGCATCTCATATATTGACATCCAGTTCTATTGGACATTGTGAATATCCGTAGAAAGAGAGACATAAGAAAGTTAAGCTATAGGAGCTCCATGGTTACAGTTTTGGAATCTCTACACATGGGAGACACTACCCGGCTCTACAAAAACATAAGGGAATAGCAGTGAACAAGGTGGGTAAGATCTGAGGAGATCCAAGGAATAGAGAAGTGATAAGTACAGAAACTGCTCTAGTACCACATCATATACTATAACACCTGATGTCCCTTGAGCCTTACTACTGTATTTAACTTCTTCCTAACAAAAAGCTTTTTTTTATATTACTTTATTTATTTTTTGTTTTCAACATTCACTTCCACAAGATTTTGATTTCCAAATTTTCTCCTCATCTCGTCCCTCCCCCATCCCAAGATGGCATGCATACTGAATACCCCTTCCCCTAATCTTCCCTCCTTTCTGTCTCTCCCTGCCTTCTCTTATCCCTTTCCCCTTCAATTTTCCTGCAGAGCAGGATAGATTTCTATACCCCATTTCCTGTATATCTTATTTCTCAGTTGCATGTGAAAACAATTTTTTTTGACATTTGTTTTTAAAACTTTGGGTCCCAAATTTTCTCCCTTCCTCCCTCCCCACCCACCCTCATTGAGAAGGCAAGCAACTCGATACAGGTTATACATATGTAGTCATGCAATACATTTCCATAGTAATCATGTTGTGAAAAACTAAGTATATTTCCCTTAATCCTATCCTGCGCCCCCTTTTTTCTATTCTCCCTTTTGACCCTGTCCTTCCCTAGAAGTGTTTGCTTCTGATTACCCTCTCCCCCAATCTGCCCTCCCCTCTATCATCCCCCTGCTCTCTTGTCCCCTTTCCCCTCCGCTATTTTCCTGTAGGCTAACCCAAAACTTTTAACTCGGTATAGCAAATTCCCCTCCCCGACTAGACACACATCTCCAATATTAAAATGACAGTCAAGTTTTTGTACAAATAAAATAAATGTAGCCAAGGTAAGAAGGAAAGCAGAAAATTGAGAAAACATTTTTATAGATAGTTTCTCAGATAAAGGTTTCATATCTAAAATATTTAAAGAATCTTGTCAAATTTGTAAGAATACGATTCATTCCCCAGTTGATAAATGGTCAAGGGACATGAACAGGAAGTTTGTAATGAAGAAATAAAAACAATTTATAGTCATATGAAAAAATGCTCTAAATCATTATTGATTAGAGAAACGAAAATTAAAACAACCTTAAGATATCATTTTAAACCTACCAGATTGGCTAAAATGATGGAAGGGGAAAATGACAAATGTTGGAGAGGATGTAGAAAAATTGGGACACTAATTCATTGTTGGTGGAATTGTGAACTGATTCAACCATTTTGGGGAGTGGTCTGGAATTATGCCCAAAGAATTATTAAACTATATATACCCCTTGAATACCACTACTAGGTGTACTTCCAAAGACGATTGGGGAAAAAGGAAAAGAACCTATATATTCTAAAATGTTTATAGCTGCCCTCTTTGTGGTGGCAAACGACTGAAAATTGCAAGGATGCCCATCAATTGGGGAATGGCTGAACAAGCTGTGGTATATAAATATGATGGAATACTACTGTGCTGTAAGAAATGATGAGGACAAATAAGTATAGTACAGTCTTACATAGATGCTTATGCATATATATGTCTCTATATAAGTATAATTACAAGTATCTAAGTATATGTATGAGTAAGTCTATGTATGTGTCTATCTGTGTGTATGTCTATATATGTATGTATGTACATATGTATGTATGTGTATATATGTATGTATATATCTATACATCTATATATAAATATATCTGCACTTAATTGTAGCCTTCTGGGGTGGGGAAAGAGGGGGGGAAAGAATAAAGTAAAAAGTACACAGCAGAAAACAAAAGAAAACTTAAAAAGAGGAAAAGAAAAGATGGACCACTCTCAACAAAATGATATTTGTTATATAGGCTTTCTTGAAACAGAAATTTATTTCTGTATATTTTGAATCCTCTCTCATGTTCTCCTGTGCACATGGCAACACTTTCTTTTTCTTTTCTTTTTTGTATTATTTTAGTTTTAGTATTTAAGTTTGTTTCTTTTTTCTTTTCTTATTTTGTATTTAAGTTTAAAATAAAAAAATAAATGATGAGCTCAATGATCTTAGAAAAACATGTAAAGACTTGCATGAAATAATAAATAATGCAATGAGCAGAAACAAGAGAACATTGTATACAATAATAACAGTATCATTTTAAGAATGACTTTGAATGAATAAGTTATTTTGATTATCATAAATACCCAAATTTAGTATAAAGGACAACTGGAGAAAGGCTGTATCTGCATCCAGGGAAAGAACTGATAAATAGAAATATGTACAGAATTATTTTACATATATATACTTATTTGTGTCTAATACTGGCCATCTCTAGGGTAGGTGGAGGGAAGAAAAAAATTTACATGATAACTTTGTTGGTATATTTAAAAGGAATAGCAAGTTATATATACAGTAGATTTGCAGTTTCACGTACAATTATCTTTTTTTTGTTATACTATGTTATGGAAATCTTGTTTATTCCATAAATTAAAAATAAAATAAATTAAAAAAAGAAAGTCAATGGGAAAACATAATTTTCTTTATTGGCATTTGCTTTATAGGCAACTGTACCAGTATATATATATATGTATTCAGTAAAGTGAGAGATACATAACCACTAACTCAGCATCATTATTTTTAGTTCAGCTAATGATAATGGAGTGCAATTTCCATTACATTTGGCATTAACATTAATTATATTTATGTACCTATATTGTTGTGCTTCCTGTTCCAAGACACCGCTATTCCTGCTGAACCTATGAGAGGTTGTAACACCTGCTAAAGTTTTCTTTGGGGCAGCATTCAAGAAATTCAATTCAGCAAATGTTTCTTAAGTGTCTGTTATATACTAAATGCTGCAGATGCGAAAATGAAACCTGGCACAAGCCTTGTTCTCAAGGAGCTCACACTCTAGTAGAGTAGATGGGCATGTATGTCTCTTGATATGACACAATGTGTACTGTAATCAGTGAAGAGCAGACAAAGTTCTAGAAGAAACTTGAGATATTGCTCAGGTGGGACAGAACAATTAACGGGATGTGGGGAGAGGAGAGAAAAGAATCAAAGCCAAATCCAAGATTTTTAGCCTGGATAACTGGGCGGATGATGATATTCTTTTTTCAAATTAAATTTTCTTTTTCTGTTGTGAACTTAATCATCAAGCAACTTTAAAACTTCATTATACAAAGAAAAACAAAATAGTGGTTTGCATAAGGAGCTGTAATTGCTATGTAGTTTCTTTTTAAGAAGTATATTTATATATGCATAAAATTATACAAAATAGTAACCAATTACTCTATTTATACTTTTTTGTTTTCTTCTGTTTTAAAAAATGTTAACGATGCTCTTTTCCCCAGTATTGATCACTACCACTAACATCTCCTTTTCCTTCCCCTTGTAGAATCCCTCCATTGGGACATAATTGATTTTTTTTCCAGGAGTACTAGCACCTAGTTTAGGTAAAACACCTAGTTTTAGCCAAAGCATTTTGTAGTCCAGTGCATTCTGCCATCAGGTATCTCCTTCATGAATTTGCATTGATAATACTCTTCTTCCTTACTTTCTCCTTCTTACTGATCTCTCCTTTCTATTCTTCTGCTATGATTGCTCTGTTGAATCCCCCTATGGTTGCCTTAGTTTTCTTGCCTGTTTGCAGAAACAACACTTGTGTGTGTGTGGGAGAGAGAGAGAGAGAGAGAGAGAGAGAGAGAGAGAGAGAGAGAGAG
>NW_020948983.1:33212441-33218502 GCF_900497805.2 Vombatus ursinus | reverse complement strand
GAGAGAGAGAGAGAGAGAGAGAGAGAGAGAGAGAGAGAGAGAGAGAGTGAGTATAGGGCAGTATTCATAGACCTGGGAATCATCAGCATAGAGATGATCATTGAACCCATGAAAGGTAATAAGGTGGCCAAGTGAATAGTATAGAGGGAAAAGTTTCCAGGACAGAGCCTCAGGGATCACTGGTGTTCCTTTCTTCCATTTCACAAGCTCATTGGTTAGCGTAGTTACCTAAGACTTGCTATATGGCATTTTTGCCTGCTGTACCTTTGCACAGGTTGTGCCATTTGCCTGAAATGCAGTTCCTCCTCCCTCCACCTCTTACTACAGAATTCCAAGCTTCCTTCAAGCCCCAACTTAGGTACTGCCTCCTGTTTGAAGCCCCTATCCATGTCCCCCCCTCCACTTTCCTCCACAAATGATCTTGTGTTTACTAATCTACATATTTTTTATCCCTAACACTGAATGCAGGTTCCTTGAATGCAGGAGCCTTTTTACTTTGCCTTCAAGCGTCCCAAATGCCTAGTGCATAGTAAGCCATTAAATTTTGTAAAGTTGATTATATTTAAATATGATTGGATAGCTAGTAAGTGAAAAACCTATTTTGGGCAAGAAACTGACTGAAGCTTTTGCAAGTTACTCCATATTGGGGTAGAGTAAATCATTATTAATCCATTGTCAGTGATTAACACATTAATTTAATTTAGTTTCTCAACTTAGCCTTCCAAAGCCACAAAAGAACTTAGGTCAGGTAAACTTTGAAGGTTGGAGGTGGTCAATAAAATTTGGAGGAAAGTAGGCTGGGAGGGATTCCAAAGGTGGCAAAGGAGCAGAAGGGTGGGGAACCTGCAGCCTTGAGGCCACATGTGACCCTCTAGGTCCTGAAGTGCAGCCCTTTAACTGAATCCAAACTTCACAGAACAAATCCTGTGTTTTTTTTTTTTTTTGGTTCTGTGAAGTTCTTGTTCTGTGAAGTTTGGAGTCAAAGGGCCTCACTTGAGGACCTAGAGGGCCACATCTGGCCTCAAGGCCACAGGTTCCCCACTCCTGGTGGGACATCTGGGAGGCAGCATGAATGTATGGAGTGTATGAATGAAAGGAGAGCATTGGGGCAGGGGACAGAATTTTTTAAAAATCCTGCTCATCACATTTTTTTTTCAAGGCTAGCACTGGGCAGTGTGTGACTTTCAACAAAGACATATGAGGTTTATAAGTCATTTTTGTACAAGGCTACCGAGTATATTTACTACTTGAATACTTCAAGGGCTAGTGATTTCATTGGCTATGGGTACTTCATCCAATGATGCAGATCACAACTCTTTTATGCCTTACTATACAGCCTTTATGAGTATCTAGGGCCGAAAATAAAAATCGTCCTCTGATAGCCAACCTATTTAACTGTTATATACATCAATGGAAGAAAAGTGGAATGATGCAAACACTCCTAGTTTGTAAGCTCCTTGAAGGTAAGACATGGATCTTACCCATTTTTTTTTCTCTTACATTCCCCTCATCTCTGTAGCCTAGGATCTTGCATGTGGTAAATGCTTAAGTTTTTATTTAATTGAATGGATTAAATTGACTATAGATCAGATGGCTGTAAGAGAATCTGCTTTAGCTGTGTTAGTAGGTCAGGGCTAGAAGAGTGATCCACAGAATGTTGGGATTGGAAGAGACACCTGGAGTCTTCTAGTCCAACTCTATCTGAAATAGGAATCCCTTCTAAACAATCCCTAGAAAGTGGCTATCCAGTTTCTGTTTGGAGACCTCTTTTTGCACTTGGAATTTTTAGGACATTTTTCTGTACCTATAACTGAAACCATCAACTGCTAGCCATTGGTACTGTGGAACCAAGTTCCTGTTCCATAGGACAGCCCTTAACATACTTGAAGATAGTTATTTATCTTGTAGTCCCTACGTCTTCTCTTCCCCAGTATAAAAATGCTCAGTTCCTATAACACTCTATCTCCCAAATCCAGGCATTTTTTACTAGCTGTCCCACATATCTGGAATTCTCTTCCTCCACATCTCTTCCTTTTAGCTTCCCTGGCTTCTTTCAAGTCCCAGCTAAAATCCTACTTTCTACAAGCATTTCCTGATCTCTCTTAATTCTAGTGCCTTCCCTCTATTGATTATTTCCAACTTCTCATATATATAGTTTATTTGTATGTAGTTGTTTGCATGTTCTCTCCTCCATTATTGTGAGCTCCTCCAAGGCAGGGACTACTTTTCACATTATATTCATCACTTTGCACAGTGCCTAGTACATAGTAGACACTTATTAAATGTTTAATCACTGATTGACTAACTCAGAATAGAACACAATATTACAATTGCGGTCTGACCAGGCAGAGTACAACAGCATTAGAATTTCCTTCATTTTGGTCTATTGTAATCCTTGAATTTATAGCAGTTGTAGTCAAGATTGTTCACCATTTAACCCCCCCCCCCCCTTTTTTTTAGGCTGGGCGTGACTCGGGAGAGTCCTTTGATATTTTAGGTTCAAGATTTCAACAAAATGAGAGAGTCATAGACCACTCAATGGTGAACCAAAAAGAGATTTACTCTACAATAGGAAGAGAAAAATGCTCAACCAGGATAGGCATTGAAGATGCCTTGAGTTGATCAGATGAGCACAGTTACCCATAATGTTCCACCAGCCAAGTATGAGAGTGCCCCAGGGGATGAGGAAGTGATATCAATAATCTGAGCCTTTAATTTAAGGAAAAACTAGCCTAATTTAAATGAGTAGAAGGAATAGGATATTTCTTTTACTATAATCTGCAATCCCAGACCCAGAAATTCCTTCTTTAAACCATCCCACCAGCTATTCGCCATACAAAACATTCCATCTCCTGTCAGCTATGCCTTTTTGAAAATGACCTCCTAGGTCTAGAACATTTACCTTTCTCGACTCACCTCATGGAATCTCTCACTTTCTTTAAACTATAACCTCTTAGGCAAGTGTTTTTGGATTCCCCCCACCCCCATCCAAGTTACTATTTTCTTTCCTTTTTGAAATTATTTTTGCATTTCTTTGTACGTTTTGTATTTGCTTCTCTGCTTACATGTTGTATCCACCCAGTGGAATGTAAGCTCTTTGAGACAAAGACTTTTTGTTTTTAATCTTTATTTCCCCAGTATCTAGCATAGTACCTTGAACATAGCAGGCAGCCAATTGGCATAGAATGCTAGACTTGGAGTCAGGAAGATCAGAGTTTGAATCCTGTCACATACACTTACTAGCAAGTCATTTAGTCTTTGTGTGCCCTAATTTTCTCATATACAAAATGAGAATAATAATAGCATGTACCTCATAGAGGTGTTGGGGGATCAAATGAGTAATATATTTGAAGTCCTATTAAATGACTATTATTCCTATTATGTCAAATTGAATTGATCTTACTTGACCTCTCCAAAGCACTTTTCAATTCTTGCCTGATCTTGGTCTCTCCAGCAACTGTATCCTTATACATTAAATTGAATTCATAAAAACTTCATAATAGGATAGGCAATTCACTTCATTTTTGTAGGTCTCCTCTGTAAAATCAGTTTATATTAGATGACCTCTAAATTTCCTTCAAACTCTAATATTTTGGTATTCTGTGATATTGAGAAGGGACATGTTATGTAGAAAAATCATTCTTTTGCTTTGTCATGTGAATAGATTCTTGCTTGTGAAATGTGATTTAAGGGGATTTGCGATATGCCCTTAACTATCAGCTTGTCCTAGGGCCCAGAATTCTATCATTAGAGATTCGTTCATCTTGAAAACTTTGAGGTCCTCAAAGGTGCCTAGATGAAATGCAAACACCCTTGGGAAAGGTAGCACTTTACCTTCAACTAACAAATACTTCAGCAAGAGTCCTTTTGTCACATCACTTTCTAACCTGACAGCTAGCTGAGAGCAATGGCTTGGAGGCATGTGACGAGGTTTTGGCAGGTACAGAAATGAGGAGGAGGGGGGGGGCGAGGTAGACTAGTCTAGGACAAATTCCCTCTTTCTTCACATTTGAGCTCAAGACCCATTTTACTATGAGGAATGGAGAGGAGTGGACATTTCTCAGACACTACCCACAGAACTCAAATAGAGTCAAGTTTATAGGGAAACGAAGGTGGGTTTGAAGGATGAAAGAGAAGAACAGAGCTTTGGAACACCTGTTACCTCCTTAAGACTACTTCCTGGCACCACCTTCACCCCCTTTGAGCAGCACTAACAGAGGCTGCCCCTCACTATGCCCCACTCTAGACAAACGCTCTTTTTGCTTCTAAAGGTCCTAAAACCCCAGTAAGTGATTGGCCCCTTATTTTATTCCTCCAAACATCCCTTTACTTTTGATCTTTCTCAGTTTGATGAATCTTCTTATGGAGGGTTTGATATGCTTATTGACTTTTTCACAAAACTCCCCAAGCCATTTTCAGAGAAAGAGATTGATTTAGAGTTGGGGGGGAGGGAGGGGAAGGAGTTATAGCCATTTCAGAAGTTAGTAAACATGACGGCTGGTTGAGGAGTAACAGAAAATCATGAATAAAATCATTGGGATTTGATAAGGGATTTTCACTCTCTGACAATTAAAGCTGTATTTTTTGTTGTTGTTGTTCTTTTTGATTACCAAAAAAAGGGGGGGGGAGGAGAGAGGGAGGAATAGCTGAAGGTCATTAGAGAACACTCAGTCTCATAAACTCCAAGTAGTTACTCTAAGAACCAAAAAAAAACCCAAAAAAAACAAAAACCAAAATCTTTTCCCTACCACTCCTGGGCCCCCTGAGGTGCAATCATTGATCAGATAGCATTGTAAAGGAATAAACTATTTTAATCCTATACATATGAAGCTGATTTTCCCTGTCTTTTCCCTGCTCTCTGTCTTTCTCACTCTCCTCTTCTCCCCTCCCTTTGCTTTCTTTATTATTTTTCCCCCACAGACGTTCATAAAACGGCCGACTACGTGCAAAATCTTCAGTAGGCATCTCTGCCTCTAAGATTGGCAAGGATAGAATCTCAGAGCCAGAACTCTAGCTCTCTGCAGCTAGAGCCAGTCAAAGACAGAAATGTTTCTGATACAAAAGAATAATTCAATTAAAAGAGGTAATGAAGGTGATTTAAACCCTCCCCAATTACAGTAACTCTAGATCAGTGAAACTCATCATTTTAAGTTCAGGTCATGGCTGAATGAAGTGTTATAACAAGGCAAAACAAGAGCATTAACTGGGTCAAAAATTACACCAAGGCTCAGTAGAGCCTGACAAGTTAGAATTCGACAAACAAGCTGAAAAATGTCCCATTTATATTAAGAGGGGAAACCCCCTCTGGAATAAAAGAATTGGGTTTCTGTGCTATTTCTCCACGCTATTACACCTACATGGCCATAGAGAGAATTTTGATCCTGAGCAGAAATTTTGCTCAACAGATTAGAGCCCATGGGGTTACCCCACAAGGCATCTAGGCAGAACCTCAGAACCGACGAAAAAGTAGGTATGAATTGCCCTTGCTTTGGATATAGGAATATGGGAATGAAGGCATGAGAGCGCAATTGACCTGTCAATCCCGGCCAAGAAGCTTACAGGCCTACAGGTAGCTCATCAGTATTCCACTGGAGAGAGGTGGCCTGGGACGCAACCGACCACTGGCCCTGCAGGTGGATGCTCTTCTTCCCCTCCCACGATCTGCCTCATACCTTTTTTAGGGAGACGCACTAGGAACTATTTGGAAGAAGAAGTAGAAAAATATGTGCAGGCTGAGGATAATTTGTGGATGGGTTCTGAAATTACCTAACCGACAGTGAAGGCAGGGAGGTCTCACAGGAAGTCTCCAAAGAAGTATGTTAACAGAGAGTGATATGTCTTTGGGGGCCTTAAAGTTGATGGTAGGAACTTTTTAACATTCAATTGTTTTGACACCTACAAGAAGTCACTTATTTCTCCCAACTCTCTGAATTCTTTTTCTCTGCTTCATTCCCTAGTTCTTCTATTTCCCATTTCCTTAGTGTTGTTATTCTTTTGGCTTCTTTTCTCAACCTTATCTATCTATCTATCTATCTATCTATCTATCTATCTATCTATCTAT
>NW_020948983.1:33208109-33212431 GCF_900497805.2 Vombatus ursinus | reverse complement strand
TATCTATCTATCTATCTATCTATCTATCTATCTATCTATCTATCTATCTATCTATCATATATTTATCTATTTTTCCCTGCATGGACTCATGTAGGTGGGTGTTTTCAGTCACTCTCACTGAAAGGGAATAGAGAGGCAGTGTAAAAAGGGAGATGAAAAAAGTTGAGGATACAGTTGTGAAAGACAATTTTGAGAAGGTTGAAGGAGGAAGAAGACTTAGCTAAAGGAACATATCAGTTCCTAGAGAGATTGGGGGAAAATCAGAGGAATGTCATAGAGTTATCCCTTCTACATTGCGACTTTCCCCTTTGCAGTTTCAATATATTGTGGATTGGTACAAGAAATTAAATGGGCATTTTGGAGAGCCACAGAGGACACATGCAGGCCAGCAGACAACCCAGAAAAAGTTTAGAAACTCAGAAATGCATAATATATATGTATATATGTAGTGTTGTATAATATCAACCCAAATTTTACAACAAGTTACTGTAAACATCTCATAAAAGAAAAAGGAAAAAAAATCATACTTCTCTGGTTCAAAGGTAGGGCCAAAAAATTTTGCGAGGATTTTCCATATCACAGGGATGCCACACCCCTAGCCCCTGTGATATGGAAGGGGTAACTGTACTGAAGAAGCCAAAGGAAGAGTGAGTTTCAGGAAAGAAGAGATGGTCAGTAGTGACCAATGTAGCAGAGAGTTCCAGGTGGATAAGGACTGA
This sequence comes from Vombatus ursinus, assembly GCF_900497805.2. Lineage (NCBI taxonomy): Eukaryota > Metazoa > Chordata > Mammalia > Diprotodontia > Vombatidae > Vombatus > Vombatus ursinus. Next base: position 33,211,712 of record NW_020948983.1, on the reverse strand, counting down.
GAAATAATCATTGGATTTAGTGGTTGGGAGATTACTGATCTTTGAGACAGCATGAAAAGGACATGGAAAAGGTGGTAAGGTAGAGGCTATACTATACTATGAATGGGAATTTAAAAATAGCCATCATGTTTATCCTCTCCCTTATGATTTTGCTTTTCCTCACTAAAATACTACTCTTTTTTCAACTATTCCTTATCAAGTGATTTTTGGACCCTTCACTGTTCCAGCTTAGATAATTTTATTGGAATGGGTTCAATTTTGTCAATGTTCATAACATGAACCATACAATATATAATACAACATTCTAGATTTGATCTGAATATTGCAGAGCTCTATGGGACTATTATTAACCTTATTCTGGTAGTATACTTCTATTGATATAGCCTAGCATTAAAATAATTTATTTTAGGGAAGCATGTCTTTTTAGAGATAGCACAATACAGTAAATAAAGGGCTGGTTACTGAGTCAGGAAGATGTAGGTTCAAATTCCACTATCTTATATATTGGTAATGGAACCTAGGGCATGGTACCTAATTTCTAAGGACCATAGACAGCATTCTAAGACTGTAAGTTACAGGTACCAAACTGCATTGATAGAGAAGTTTCCCTCTTTGGAGTTCCCCATACTAATTAAGTCACTGTTGTTGTTTAGTTGTTTTTGTGGTGTCCGACACTTTGTGACCCCATTTGGGGTTTTCTTAGCCAAAAACACTGGAGTGGTTTGCCATTTCCTTCTCCAACTCATTTCATAGATGGAGAAACTGAAGTAAATAGGGTTGGGCGACTTACGGTTAAGTGAGCCCAGGTTCACATAGGTAGTAAATGTGCCGGAATTGAACTCAGGTCTTCTTGACTCTAGGCCCAGCACTCTATCCACTGCACCACTTAGCTGCCAAATCAAATCACATCTCTGATTAAAAGAAAGTGTTAGCTCATACGGAATCTACAGTGAAGCTTGCAGATGGCTGTGTGATCTTGGGCTAATGTCTTCCTCTGGTCCTCAACTTATTTGTTTATAAAAATTGAGCATGTTGGACTCCATGATCTTCAAGGTGTCTTTCTAGTTTTGAATCTATGGGGAAAACCACATCACCACAATCACTACCAGCAACCAAATAAAGAATACATTTTTTTTCCTTTTCACATAAACTACTATTAAATCTGGTCTTTCCCATTCTGAATTTCTATTTTTGATTTTCTTCAATTTAATTTATCTTTTTAAAAAACTGTCATCTCATAGGTATACATGTAAAGAGATTATATGGAAAAAAGTATAAGGTTTTAGGAAAGGCTTCCTATGGAAGAAGGGATTTTAATTAAGACTTGGAGGAAGCAAGAGAAGCTAGTAGGTAGAGATGAAGAGAGAGAGCTTTCCAAGTATGGGGGATAGCCAGAGAAAATGCCCAGAGCTGAGAGGTAGAATGTTTTGTTCATAGTATAGCCACAAGGTCAGTATCACTGGATCGAAGAGTATGTGGCATGCAGTAAGTTGTAGAAAGACTGCAAATGTGGGAAAGGGCTAGGTTTTGAAAGACTTTGAACACCAAATAGAGGATTTTGTGCTTGACCTTGGAGGTGATAGGGAATCACTTGAGTTTATTGAATATGTGTGTATGTGTGTGTGTGTGTGACATACTCAGATGTGCTTTGGGAAAATAACTGTGGTGGATAAATGGAGGATAGATTGGAGTGGTGAGAGACTTGATGTAGGCAGACCCACCAGTAGGCTATTGCAATGGTCTAATTGTGAAGTGATGAAGACCTTCACCAGGGTGGTGGCAGTGTCAGAGGAAAGAAGGGGATTTTCAAGAGATTATGCTAAGGTAGAGTTGACAGACCTTGGCAATAGATTGGATAGAGGGATGACAGATAGTGAGGAGTTGAGGATAACACCTAAATTGCAAGCCTCAGGAATTGGAAGAATGGTGTTATAGTCTGTAATAATAGGGAAGGTAAGTGTGGGGCTTCATGGGGAAAGAATAAGTTCCATTTTGGATGTGTTGAATTAAAGATATCTATTGGACATCTAGTTTGAGAGATGCTAGACCAGAGGTCAGCAGAGAGGCTGGGGCAGGTAGATTTGAGAATCATCAGCATAGTGATAGTAATTAAATCCATGGGATTTGATGAAATTACTAAATGAAGGAGTACAGAAGGAGAAGAGAGGTGGGACTAGGACAGAACACTGAAACACATGTATGATTGAGGTATGTGATCTGGATGAGGATCCAGCAAAGAAGAATGAAAAGAGGTTACATCATCATCACCATCATCATCATCATCATCATCTTCCCCATTATCATCCATTTTTATCTTCTATAACTTTGTTGTGTAATAAAATACGAGGCAGGGTGGTGGAATGGTTAGAGAACTGGCTTTAGGGTCAAGAAATCTGAATCTAGATCCTGTCTCTGACTTGGGGTGTGACTCTGGACAAGTCACTTGACATATCAATGTATCAGAAAACTCTTTAAGGCTCTAAGTCAAAGAGGAGATGCTGAGCTCTATTGATAGAGCAAGTTCCTTTACAGGAGCTCCCCATACTGGGTTAAAAAATGGTGAATGTACTTGGAACTTTTGGAAAGAAAAGCACTTCCCAAATTGAATATGTTGACATTATTATTATTACATTACTGTTTCAACAAACAAGACTTATCTAATTGGTAGAAGATATGCCATATGATTAAAGTTTTCATGGTATTAACAATTGTTCAAAAGGTCAGTGATTTATAAAACTGGACAGGGAATATATCATAAAAAACATTTCATTCAATGTTTATGAGAAGTTTTCATGTTGAATTTTCAACTAATATTGAGGACTTGACATTAAATCAAGACTTTTGGTAATACTGGAGCACAAGCTCACATAATCAATTCTTTTATCAGGAAACAGGAAACCCTTTCATCCCATTCCTTTTGCATCTTCTTTCCCATTTGCCAAGTGTATCTAGAAATGTTCCTCTTCTTTCTCCCTAGCTTGTGCCTCTGGGTGTGACTCTCACTGTTTTGCTCTGGAGAGATTTCTAATCAAGTTGTGTGGTCCAAGCTGGCTCTTATTACAGAGAAAGTCTGGGCTCTGTTTACAAGTGTTTCTGTGAAAATGGCAAATTGGAACCTAGTTCCTTTAACTGGTTCCCACTTACAGCTCATAAGAAAGAGGACAAGCAAATTGAGATAGTTTATATTTTACAAGTGCCCAAACCACAGTTATTGTTAGCATTTAGGTGCCCTTGTGCAATCTGGCACTCAGAAGGGAGAAATCAGAGAACTTCCCTTCATTGTAGTGTTCTGATTCTTCTCTCCTGATGGAGCTGTCCTAAGTGAAGGCAGAGCATGAGGAAATGGGATTAGGGCTCAGAACAAGGGCTTGAGGCTAAGCATGAGGAAACATTTCCTGACAGTGAAGGATATTTACCATTCAATGTGTTTCTGAGAGAGTGAGGTTGTGGATTTGCTTTCCCAAGAGGTCTTTAAAAATAGAATAGCTCTTTCAAAATAGGATAAGCCTCTCTTCTGTCTGCCATGACTTAACCTTGGTGTGTGCGTGTGTGTGTGAGTAGTAGTAGTAGTAGTAGTAGTAGTAGTAGTAGTAGTAGTAGTAG
>NW_020948983.1:33205191-33208099 GCF_900497805.2 Vombatus ursinus | reverse complement strand
AGTAGTAGTAGTAGTAGTAGTAGTAGTAGTAGTAGTAGTAGTAGTAGTAGTAGATGACTCTTGAAGCCCTCTTTCCTTTCTGGAATTCTGTGTGTCAATAGTAAATTAAACAATTCTGAGAGTGTGTTGGGCCTTCACCATTTTTTTTTCTCAGCTTCTCAATGGGCTGAATTTTTCCATCTATAACTCAGAAGAATTAACTTTTTTTTTTTTGCATACAGTAGGTATTTAAGAATTAACTTCTGAGACTGGAAGGCTGTTAATAGGGGCATCAAGGCAATCTGCCCTAGCTCTACTGAACTCTTAGAAAGAATAAATGGAGACAGAAGAAGAATTGGATGTGTTGAATTGTTGGCCACTTATATTGAGAGAATGTGTGTTTGTAGGTGTAGAGGGAGAGAAGAGGGGATGGAAGAAGAGTGAAGAAAGAGCCACGTTTCACTGGGTTATTTATTTCCCTTTCTGATTTCACAGAAATGAACCTCCAAACAGCACATCAGTGATAAGGACTGAACCTATGACTTCATTTGTTATAGGGAATAATAATACCCAGAAATTTACCTTGAATTATTATACATATTTATTTTAATTTTGTGTCCGTACTTTATACATGTTGTATACTAGAAATTAATGTAAATGAACTTAATGTAAATAAGTTCATTTGGGGAAGGACCACATTTTGGCCTTTTTTTTTTATCAACAGCGTCTATCAGTGCACATAATTAGGACTTAATAGTTGCTTGTTGGTTGATTGATAGGCACCAAAAATCAATTCACAAGCATTTATTAAACCCCTTTTTTGTTCTAGATACAGGGATAGGTGCTGAGAAAACACATGCAATGAATAAAAATATCCCACTTACAAAAGGGTTTACATTATAATGGAGAAAATAAGTACATTTATACATACATACATACATATACATATATATATACGTATATGTATCAGTAGAGAGAGAAAGGAATGGTGCCCCCCCCCATGTGTAGTGAGGCTCCATGTGTGGTGGGGACTCTGTCCTTGTGTGTGGCTTGAAGGGAGGCAGAATAGACGTCTCTAGGCTCTTCTCTCTCCTTTGTTCAAGGGAGACTTTCATTGCTGCCAGGAGTGGAAGCAGGAGATTTGGGGCCAGAGGCTACCCCTCTGCTTTCCTCAGAGAGAGGCAGGTACCAAGCTAGAAGTATATTTATCTGCTCCCTTAAATAGTATTCTTCTAGGGGATATGATCAGGTTCCATTAAACTTTAGATTGCTTTATCATGTCTAGGGAGAAGGAAGTCACTAGGCTCTATATACAAGGCTTGACCTCTTTCCCACTGAAGACCAATCCCACAATGAACACACATATGGAATAGCAGAGAAACTCATTTATCCAAATTACAGCAGAATAGACATCAGAGAAGATATACAAAGGACAATATATACCAGAGAACATAGCATAAAGGAGCTCTCCCATGGGGAGCAAGGTAACTCAGCTACACCAAGACAGAGTGTCCTGGATCTCACACCAAGGGGAAACTCTCCAAAGTCTCTAGAGTAGCAAGTCTCTAGGTGGACATTATGAAGACTACCTGTTCCTCTCATGTCTTCCCAGAGTCTCTTCTTTCAGCAAGCTGAAGTAGGGTTGGTCTTTTCCATCTTCTCTTTTGAAGCTGGAAGCCAAGTCAATGCTATGCTTGAAGAAGACTGACTTGGGAAGTCTCAAAGGTGGACTGACTGAGAACTGAAGCTCTTGCCTCTTGCCAGCTCCACCTCATCCTTCATGTAGGGTGGGGCTTTCATCTCCACCAATAAGGAGAGAGTCCCATATAAATGGGCTTTGGGATAGAGGTTACATATATGTTAAAAATAAATACACACTATTGTGATGCTGGGCATGATTTGAGAAAGTCAAATTAAAGGATCTTAGTAGAGCCCTGTGCCTTGAAACCTATAGAATTTGGATTTTTTTTGGTCTGTAGGGCATATTACTGTGCTGGGAGAAAGCATCCTCTCTTCTGAATGTCTGTGCATTAGTTAGCAGCTCTGGTCCAGAGGAGCATATAACTGATAGAGCCTTCTCTTGTTGATTTCAGAGTCAAACAGCAGAAGGGCTGTGAATAGAGGTTATCTCAATGGATTACTCAGACTGCACCAGGACTGGCAAAGCCATGATACCTCCAATGACTTCATCCAAATCCGAAGGTCTCTCCTGCTCTGCCTTAAGCACATCACCAACATCCAGTCTGGCAGAGAAGTCTTCCTTGGGGCCCAGGGAATGGAGATCCTCTTTACTACCACTCAGGTAAATATGGCAAAATGAGCTCCTGCTTACATAACAACTTATGGTTCCAGAGTGGTTTACATATATCAACTCATAAATTTCACAGCAGTTATGTGAAGTGTATAATACAGAGATGATTATCTTCATTTTACAAGTGGGAAAACCGATCATTCTTTGGTATTAAGGGATGAGCACTGCAGTCAGTGTCAGAGTACCTGGGTTCAAGTCCGGGATTTATAACCCATTTTCTGTGTGACTTTAGGCACATCACTCAACCCCTGTGGGCCTCAGATTCCTCATCTGTAAAAGGAAAGGACTAGACTGGATGCTTTTTCAGGTTCCTTCCATCTCTAAACCCAAAAATGTTTGTGGAAGTTAAATATCCTGCCCAACAATCACATAGTTAGTAAATGATACATCCAGGACTTGAATACAAATGTTCTTCCAAGTACAGTTTAGCCTGTCAAATTCCAGGAGCGTCAGGGACCAGAGAATGGAATAGGCAAGGCCTAAAATACATTTTAAGACCGCATTTCTGCTTTGGCCAGATGTTCTTTATTTTAACCCCTGTCCAAATGGATTCTAATCTCAGTGATTTTTGTTCCTTCCTCCCTCCCTCCCTCCCTCCCTCCCTCCCTCCCTCCCTCC